>NC_141538.1:170434166-170739583 GCF_021556685.1 Rattus norvegicus | reverse complement strand
CACTGATTTTGTTCATAACCTCTGACAGTTTCTCAAAACTGGCCTCTTTGCCATCACGACTTGATGTTTCTAGTGACTTTCCATGCGTACGTAATCTGTTCCTGTGGTGCCCAGGTCTCGTTCTTCTGGCGAACACATCTCTCAGCTAAGGCACGTGTGCCCTATGGAGAGGGCTCAGGTGGTAAAGTATTTGTCATGCAGACACAGAGACAGGAGAACTGTGGGAGCCTGCTGACCATCCAGTCCGGTTGAATCTGTGAGTTCCAGGTTCAGCAGGCAACTCTACCTCAAAAAAACAAGGTGGAGGGCCTGGAGAGATGACCCAGCAGTTAAGAGCACTGGCTGCTCTTCCAGAGAACTCAGGTTTGATTCCCAGGGCCCATTTATGACTCATAACCATCCATAACTGTAGTCTCAGGGGACCTAGCCTTTTCTGGCCTCTCTGCAGGAGGCCACAAGGAGCACACTTGTGGTATACAAACATACATACATACTGGTAAATATCACATCACACACACACACACACACACACACACACACACACAAGTGAAGAAAAAGTAGGGTGGAGAGAGCTAGAGGAAGACACAATGTGGACCTCTGACCTTCCCATGCATCTGTATTGAGGGATGTAGATTCATTGAAGAGGACCTAGAGTTCTAGAATTGATTTACTGAAGTGCAGTTTCTGATGACCCTCTCACCCTGAGGTCACACATACCTGAGTCCAGGGCCCCCTTTGATTGGCTCCTGCAGTGGCCAGCAGCAAACACTCCTAGTGGTGGCAGCAGAAGCCAGCACTGCCCTCTGGGTTGGGTTGAGGAGAAGAAAAGGCAGACCTGGCTGAGCAGGGAGCACCACCTTAGCAGGCAGGAGCACGGGGAAATGCAGAAGCCAAAACTGGCCGTGGCAGGAAGCAGGCTTTGCCGGATCTGAGGGTCAGTGAGAAGGCGCTGTGAACAACAAGAACTATGGGAACTATGTGGTGTTAGCTTTGAAGGTATAGCTGGTGCCCTCTATCAGGCGGTAACCAACAGTAACCAATGGCGTGTCCTGACCAGAGAGCTCCAGAGAGCTCAGGAGTCCTTGATGTCCCTCACCAAATCCGAACCCTGAGAGGGCAGATATCTCAGAGTGTGTTCGATCTGTCTGTCTGTCTGTCTGTCTTAGTTAGGGTCTTATTGCTGTGAACAGACACCATGACCAGTGTAAGTTTTTTTTTTTTCTTTTTCTTTTTTTCGGAGCTGGGGACCGAACCCAGGGCCTTGCGCTCACTAGGCAAGCGCTCTACCTCTGAGCTAAATCCCCAACCCCCAGTGTAAGTTTTATAAAGGGCAACATTTAACTGGGGCTGGCTTACAGGTTCAGAGGTTCAGTCCATTATCATCAAGGTGGGAACATGGCAGCATAGCAGCATCCAGGCAGGCATGGTGCAGGAGGAGCTGAGAGTTCTATTATCTTCACCTGAAGGAAGCCAGGAACAGACTGAGCACCCCCAGGCAGCTAGGAGGGTCTCCAAGCCCACCTCCACAGTGACATACTTCCTCCAAGACCACACCTCCTAATAGTGCCACTCCCTGGCCAAGCATATGCAAACCATCACTCTATCTATCTATCTATCTATCTATCTATCTATCTATCTATCTATCTATCTGTTATCTACCTATCATCTATTAGTCTATCTGTTATCTATCTATCATTTATCTAACATCTATCTATCTATCTGTTATCTATCTATCATCTATCAGTCTATCATCTATCTATCATTTATCTAACATCTATCTATCTATCTATCTATCTATCTATCTATCTATCTATCTATCGTTGTACAATTATTCTGCTCCATCCCATATCACTCTGCTGAAGGCCTCTCTCTGAGCTGGCAGCAATCTCTCTACCTATCTAGTTCCCAAGGCAGGTTTCCATGCCAGAAACACACATCCCAACTCCGTGGCGTCCCACAAAACTCTCCCAAATTCAATTCTCCGCATGAAAGAACACACAACACAATGACCTCTGATCCAGTTGATAAGATATAACTGCCCACCTAAACATAAAAACCCTGTACACAACCATCCCTTAAGAACATTCATAACAACCTGTAAATACACAGAGTGGAATCTTAACGTCAGCTTCCATGTTCTCTCCCCTGTGGCTTCTCTCTGTCCCTCCTGTCCCTTGCTCCTTTCCGTTCCAGTCTCCTCCCCTTCCCTCAAACTTTTCCCCCACCCATCCTTCCTTCTCGTCCAATGACAGGCCTCGTTCTATCTTGTACCTGCCTCACGTGTGACATCATCCCACATTTATCATCTATCTACATCTATATATCATCTATCTATCTATCTATCTATCTATCTATTCATTCATCTATCTTGCCTCTGCGCCCCTGCCTCTATCTATCGTATGTCTGTCTCTCTATCATCTATCTGTCTGTCTATCTATCTATCCAACTATCTGGTCTCTGCCCCTGACTCTGGTTCTTCATCTCTCTCTCTCTCTCTCTCTCTCTCTCTCTCTCTCTCTCTCTCTCTCTCTTTGTCTCTCCCTCCCTCCTTCTCTCTTTCCCTCTCTGTCTCTCTGAAGAGAGGAGCTATAACTTTGTAATATAGTAAGGCTGGATTCCTGGGTGTGGAAATTTTGTAGAAAAAGAGGAAAGGGTGACACGTCTGGGTGGTAGAGGTGGCCTCCCTGAGGGTGTGGTGCTCTCTGAGTTCAGAGCTAGATGCCGGGAAAGACCATTCGAGGACAAGGGCAAGAAGGCATGTCCCAGTTGAAGGGACAGAAGGACAGAGCCAAATACTAGCCAGTGGCCCGTGTGCACCCCATTGAGTTTGTCAGGACCATAGCAACCAGGGAGGGGCAGGATAGGAGGGTGAGCAGGGCCCGTGTCCATGGCAAGCACGTCGGGGTTCAATCTTAAGCATGGGAGGTTTGGTTGGATGCTCCTTCCTTGTGTGGATGCAGGAGGACCTGTTAGGCAGAAGGTATGGGAAGCAAAAGACTCGGCAAGGGGTCTTGGGGCAGAGCTGCAAAATCTGCTGAGCTCCTGTGAGTCTGGTGCCTGCAAATAGCCCCTCCCTGCCTCCCACTCCATTTCCAGGCACTGGGCACCTGCCAGTTTTTCAGTGTGGTCCCCGTCATCTCCTTTTGCTTGAGCTGACACAAGGCATGAAGAGAGAAGGACCCATATCCTCCCTTGCTTCCTCAGTCGACTGGCCATCTTCAGATAGGCCTGGCATTGGGGTGGCAAGCCATCATGGGTGTCAACACAGGTGGAATTACCAGCAGGGTGCTCCTGGAACATCCTGTACTGTGACACCCAGACTCCAGTCTAAGCCAAAGCTCTTGCGGCTATCTTCCTAGGCCACATCTATGATGGGACCTTTGAGGAGCGTGTGCTTGGAGTCCTCAACCTGACAGGGAGTCTCAAAGTGTCCCTTCCCACCCTGAGAACATCAGTGGTGGCAAGGGAACTTGGGAGACCATCTCAGGCAGTGTGATCACAGCAGGACTGCCATCCATTCCAGGGGCTGCCACAGAGCGCTCTCTCTCTCTCTCTCTCTCTCTCTCTCTCTCTCTCCCTCTCCCTCTCCCTCTCCCTCTCCCTCTCCCTCTCCCTCTCCCTCTCCCTCTCTCTCTCTCTCTCTCTCTCTCTCTCTCTCTCTCTCTCTCTCTCTCAAATACACACTTTTTTTTTTGGTTCTTTTTTTTTTCGGAGCTGGGGACCGAACCCAGGGCCTTGCGCTTCCTAGGTAAGCGCTCTACCACTGAGCTAAATCCCCAGCCCCCCCCCCCACACACACTTTTTAATTAAAAAAAAAGTATGGGCCAGGGAAATGGCTCAGTGTGGGTAAGGGTGCTTGCTGCTGAGCCCGATGACCTGAGTTGGATGCCTGAACCCCATGTCGTGGAAGGAGAGAATCCACTCCTCACAACTGTCCTCTGATCTCCACACTCATACCATGGTATACACACACACACACCACACCATCAATCATCAATCAACCAATCATCAATGCAATTAGGTAAAAAATGTAAGGAATGCCCTGAAATTCTCCTAACATATAATTAGCGTTTTATTTTAAAAGTATTATTACTGTTGTTTTTGGAGGCGAGGTCTCACCTAGTTCAGGCTGATCTTGAGCCGATGCTCCTGACTCAGCCCCACGACGGCTGGGATTGCAAGTCTACACCACTGCTGGCTTCCAAACAAAGCTTGAAGTGCAGCGACCGACCTCCGAGTTTACCTTGCCGCACAGCACAGTTTATTCCATCCCAGCCTATTTAATCCCCAGAAGAAACCCGGGCCCTGTGAGCCCTGGCTTGCTGCTGTACCATGCCAGGCTGGCATCCCCAACCTGCCTTCAACTCCCTTTGGAGTTCTGTTCCGTACCTGTTGCTTGGGCACTAGGTAGTTCAGCCCGGTTTTCGCAATGTGTCTCTATTGTGCTGTTTTGAATCAGCAGTTTGTTCCTGGTCACGGTCAAAATGCCACCTAACACATCTGGGTCATATCGTGTCTGGCAGCTCCTCTTCTGACGAATTCCCAGTCCCCCACCCCCACCCCGTCTGGTGAAAGTGAATAATGTCACTGTGAAAGGGACCTGGGGGTCTGTCCACTATGTGACATGAGCCATGTCCTTGCCCTTACAGAGTTTGGCATAGTCTGTGTAAAAGGGAGAAAGGGACCAAGTGGCCCCTGGGACAGGACTTCTAAGATGGCCATCCCACTCTGCCTGCCCATGCTGGTTGGCCAATGGCTTGTCCAAATCTTCATTATTGTGACGAATGGGAGGTGGGGAAAGTGGATCCTTATTGCTGGAGAAGAGCATAAATTATCTGTTAATTCCTGGGCTTATACTGATGTGGCCTTGGTCAAGGCACTTAAGGCCTCTGAGCCTGTCTTCTGAGTGAGGGACTGTGACATGTACAGGATACTTGTTCTGTGTCAACATCCCTTGCTGACTGACCCCTATGACGGGCCACCCTAGCTTGTGGCACTTCTCTGAGCACCCGTGGCCTGGCACGTGCCATCTCTAGATGTGTGCCACAAACCGCTATGAGCAGATGCCTGCCTGGGGTCAGACAAAAGCGACGGATCTGCCCTGCCAGCCCTGGGCAAGTCTGGACCTGCCTGCTTGGCAGCGCGGGGCTGGGCAGAGCTGGTTCCTAGGGCTTAGGAGGCTGCCCCAGGGAGCTGCTCCTCAGCTGTGGGCAGGTGGGCTGGGGTTTCCCTGCCCCACCCTCCCACAAGGATGAAACTTACTCTGCCAGAGTGCCCTTACCCTGCCCCCTCCTCCAGGGTGGCTGTGAGTGGGCGGAGCCTCCGTGTGGGAAATTGTGGGGAAAGAGGCTGAGGTACTAACTGGGGACAAAGTGACTCTGCTCCCCTTTATCTCCTTTGAGAGACCATCCAGAGGTGATTGATTGGGGCGACTCCCAGGCAACAGTCCTAGGACCTTGTCCTTAGACCCTGCAGGGTGAGATCCCTGGGGTCCTGAGTCCCACGGTACCCTGCTCGTGTTTGCGATACAGGCCTGGCTCCAGCAGGGGGCGCCCCACACACGCTCTTATTAAGAGGAACTGATGAAGTCTGAGCTGTCTCGAAGTCCAGGCGACAAGGCACAGACTTCCTCTGGCACCAAACCAACACCTGGCTTGACCTAACTCTGGCCATCCCTGTAGGCTCAGGACACGGTGGTGTCAGTCATGGCTCATTCTTGCAAAAAACTGATCCAAGACCATGGAGACTAAATTCACTCTCCCAACAGCATCCGTGCAGTGTTTGGGCGCATGCCCTTGTTACCGGTTTTCTGGCGGCAGAATCCAGGAATGGCATCTCTAAAACCCAGCTTGCCTCAGTCTCACTTCCTGGACCAGAGGACGGGCTGCTTGGGGGTGGGGTGGGGGTGGGGGATGGTAGGGAGGAAGAGAAGAGAGTGAGGCAGAGAAGAGGAAGGGACTCGGGAAGAGGGGGCAGTGTGGGTGGGAGGACTTAACGCTGGGGTCTCCTCGCACCATCGTAGGCAGCTCCTTCCACTTGGCTCTCCTGGTACTGAGGAAGGCAGGAGGTGGGACTCCTGGATGCTCACAGTTTCCTCCCTCTTCCTCCAGAATGAGCAACGGCGTCGGGGAGATGGCCCAGTCCTCTTCCTCCTCCTCTTCCTCCTCCACCTTCGAGCACCTGTGGAGTTCTCTGTGAGTATGGAGAACTCTGCCTTGCTGGGCTTGGTTGGCCTTGGCTGGCTTGGAATAGGTTGGAAGAGGGGTCTGCTAGGGTGGCAGCACCTTGTCCTGGGTGCATGTGACTCACAGTCCTGGCCTGTCCTCTGACCAGTTCTCTAGAGGGCTGTGGGCACAGAGACCGCGTATATAACACATTTTCTTCCCAGTACGATCAGGCTTGAGGGGCAAGCGGAGGGCTGGTGGGGATTGTGGGGGCCAGGTAGGAAAGTTTCAGAAGGCCGAGAACAGGGTTGGGGATTTAGCTCAGTGGTAGAGCGCTTGCCTAGGAAGCACAAGGCCCTGGGTTCGGTCCCCAGCTCCGAAAAAAAGAACCAAAAAAAAAAAAAAAAGAAGGCCAAGAACATATGATTTATCTCCTGGGACACACACATGCTATTAGGAGCCATGGGGTATCCTGGTGTCCTGAGCCAGAGGAGCACAGGGATTCTAGAGCAGACGCTAACATCCAGTGTCCTTCCCACACACACAGGGAGCCAGACAGTACCTACTTTGACCTTCCCCAGCCCAGCCAAGGGAATAGCGAGGCAACGGGCAGCGAGGAGTCCAACATGGATGTCTTCCACCTGCAAGGCATGACCTCCTCCGTCATGGTGAGTGGGGCTGTGCTAAAGAACGGACATCGGTAATAAATTCGGGTTGGCTCTTCTTAGGTGGGTTGGGTAGCCCACCCTGGGTCCGTCAGGACACTTCAAATTATAAAGGAGGAAATATATAATGGGCTTGTGTTGCTGTCAACTCCTAGGTAAGACTGGACTCAAGCATGCTTGGGCCCAGTGGCAGGCGGAGCTTCAGGCATGGCTGGATCCAGGTGTTTCCCTGCGGCCACCTCCTCTTTTGCCCGCTTGTCTCTCTGGTTTCGTTCCTGGGATACCTTTGCTCTTAGGCAGCCCCAGCCCTCAGAGAGAAAGGAATTGGGATTGTCTAACATCTTGAAGCCCTGTGGAGAGGGAACCCCTCTTTGTCCTTGGCCCAGAAAAACGTCTTTGTGTTGGTCTGAGTATGCTTGCTTACTGTTTCTATCTTTCTAACTGGCCCATGTCCCTATATCTACCTCTGGACCCGGTCAAGATGGAGGGCACTGGGGCAGGCTCTTTATATTCGAAGAGGAAGATGTGGCCAATGGGGACGGTGGTTCCACTCCCCATCTTGTGGGCTCTTTCCTGGGACCAAGAGGGATGCCAAGCATCCAGCCTTTGGAATTTGTCTCCTCTTGGCAAGAAGGTGAGACTCAGTAGCTGTGGGATTCTGCTCCTGCCTTGCTCTCTGGCTACCACTGATGAGCCCTGGTGGTGCCCAGAGCTGGAGGAAGGTGGCTGCTGCATGCAAGGGATGCGTGAAGACCTCTGCTCCCTAGGAAACTCCTTGAGGCCTTCTGTCCTCAGCATCCTCTCCTACTGGATCACCAAGGTGCTGGGATCCCACAGGCAAGAGGGCTGGGAAAGTGTTAGGCGGGGACTTGTTGGAGGAACCCCGCAAGCACATTAAGGAAAAGCAAAGCCCAGACCGAGTTGGCACATGTCAGCCGCAGAGGCACCGGATAGCCGAGCGTGTCTCCAGTGCAGCCTTCCTCCCACTAGCACTTGATGGGCCATGTGCTAGAGGGCCAGGCACTCTAGAGGGCAGCAGAGTGAGTGTGAGGCTAGACCCTGCTTGGAGGGGCAAGCCTGGTTACCTTGGGCATCAGTGAACAAGAGGCCCATGGGGCTCCAGTTGCAAGCATGAGAGTACAGCAAGGCCGAAGAGGCAGGAGGCACTATGCCCTTGCTCCCCTCTCTCTATAGAGGTGGCAGGTTGGACAGAGAGCCTACTGATCCCCTGTGGAACTGGGTGAAGACTCCCTCCTACAGTGCCAGCCCCAGGGGGTAGGGGTTCTATCAGGTGTCATCCTGGTGATACCCACTTCTCTGAGCTCTGGCTGTCCAGCCCTGATCTCTGCCAGCTCAGAAGCCTGTCCCAGAGTAGCCGGCTGTTCATTTTCATTCAATGCCGGTGGGTGTCCATTTTACAGGCAAGGAAACTGAGGCAGATGCTTTGGAAGGAGAGACAGGGGCTTGGGGAAGAGAATGGCCCCGCGGCATGGTGAGGTTGGTCCCTCATCCTGTCTGCCACTCCTTAGAGACATGATTCTGACACTCTTCATCTAGGAAACGTGTGCCCTCCAGTCTAGAGGGACAAGAGATGGCTACCAGGCTCCAGGGAGGGAGGGCCTTACAGAAAGAAGCCTGCCTCAGGAGTTCTGGAAGCTGCCTCCCCCGGTTTAAGTTACCCAGCCCTGGGAGGGCAGAGTGCTCAGAGACCTCACTGTGACTGAAGGGAGAAGCAGGGAACAGTCCCTGGCCCCTGAGGCTAGGGATGTGGTACCCACCCAGGCCCCGAAGATGCCCAATGTAAATATGCTGGTGGTGCTCTGAGCTCTCACCTGCTGGGACATGCTGCTCCTAGCAGGGGTAACACGGGTGGAGCTCAACACCTCCGCAAACGAGGGGCCCGCTTTCTCAGGTTGCAACATGCCTTGCAGTAAAGTCATGGATGGAATTCCTGGGTGCACAGCTCAGCTCCTAGAAGTGGGAATTCCCTGGAACTAGGACTTCCTGGCCTTGCTTCTGCAGGGTTCACCTGGCCCTCATGCCCAGCTCTTTCAAGACACAGCTACTGCTCAACAGCTCAACAGCTTCCTGTATGTTCAGAACTCCCAGCAGCCCTGATGGCAAACATCAAGGCTCAGAGATAACTAGGGCTGTGTGGATGCAAAGTTCCACAGCTCATCCGGACTGCAGGAAACTGAGGGCAAGGGCGGGGGGCCTGCAGGGCCTGCAGGGGACAGTGGGGGAACTGCAGGGGCTGCAGGAAGCTAGGGAGCAGGTGGGCAGGGGAATGCAGGGAGCGCTAGATATCGCACACCATGAAATGAGGTTGCTGAAGTTTGATCTCATAAATCACACGACTGATTACAGCTCATCAGGATCACAGAGGAAAGGGGGCAACCCTGCAGGGAGTATGCTCTCAGAGCAAGGCGAGGTGGCTGGTGATGAAGCACCTAGCTGTCATCTTTGGGTCCAGGGATGGAGGCAGCTATGGAAATGGCAGTTTGGGGTGCAGATTGTGGGAGTGGTTTGGGGACCTACAGGGTCCATCGTTGTTTTAGGGTATGGGAGATTGAGTGGAGGGCAAAGTTCCCATTGTAAGCACCAACTGTGTGCCCAGGGGCAGCAGGGGCAGCAGGGGCAGCAGGGGCAGCAGGGGCTTGACCTGGGGGGCAGAAATCCCATTTCCCACCCTCAGTCCTTTCTCTCTGCTTCCCTGGTTCTCCGTGGACCACATGAAGTGGACACCAAGAGCCAGAGGCTCGCCCAGCTCTTCGATTGCAGGAAAGGGACAGAGAACTGTTGCTCATCAGAGTAAAGGGGAAAGGGAGGCGCGTGCCCTGGGCGTGGCAGCAGGATCACTGCCTTTTCCCACCTCTCCACATCCCCCTCCCCCGCAGGCGCCCCCTTCCCGCTGTTTCTGGCGCCTTTCTCTGACAGCAGCTGTTGCGAACAGATGGGACACGGAGGGCTAAGGTGGTGCTGCAGCTGGCTAGGCGGGAGCTAATGTGCTGATCTCCCTGTGGCCTGCGGGAGGCTGAGCCAGGAGAGTAGATGCCCCGAGACCCCAAGGGGCACCCGAGGAAGCCTTGCTGGCTTCAAGGAAGGGGGCATCTCTCTCCTGTCCAAGAGAAGGACACGCATGGGCCCTGGGTATGCATCCTTGGGGGCGGGTAGGTCAGACCTTGGCAGGGAGAATTTACAGCGAGGGAAAGGTAGGGCAAACTTGGGGACCCCCAGTTCACCCACCACTTCTGGTGGTTTCTGGCCACCCTTACCTTGGCAAGCTTTGGTGGTAACGGGGTCATAGGTGTGCAGGTGACCCCCCAGTTACAGAGCCTCACCGAGAGCCCATTCCTCTCCCTAACTCCAAGGTCCAGGGGAAGAGGCACAAAGTCACTGGCAGGGACAGGAGATGGTGTGTCTGCTCCTGAATCAACACACCAGACTCGGGCACCTGTCTCTTGAGCATGCGTTGTAGAGAGAATGCCAGCGGAGAGGAGAGCTCCGTGCTGGACAGCCCTTTCCCTGGCCAGGCCTTCCCTCAAGGCTGACAGACTCTCAGGTCAGATGCTTCCTCTGGTAGTAAGATGTCAGTCAGTTCCAGCCTTAGTCCTTCCCTTCATGGTTTCCTCGAGGTATTTGTAAAACCAACATGACCGTTTATCGATGAGGATTCAGAGCAACTGAGGGGGACAGTTCCTCAAACCCCAATCTGGAAACCGAAGGCCATCTCTTTCGGGTTCTCTGGAGCAGCCTGGCCACATCTACTGAGGTGGGAGTTTATAAACCTGGCCCTCAGAATCCATGGAGGGAGGCTGCAGATAACCCTGGTCTCTCTATTGTAGACAGACCCCCGAACGGTGTTTCTCCTAAGATTGCCCTCCCCCCGCAAATTAGACTAGAAACTGACTTTATTGTTCATAGCTGACTTACGAGTGGTCTACCTGACTGCCTGCAGTGCCTGTGCCCCCAGGTAGTGTCAGGGTCCTCAGCACCTGCTTCTCTGTGTGCATGTGGCACCGGAGGCTCCTCCTTGCTGACTGCTCCCGGAGAACTCTCACAGCTGAGGTGGGAGCAAAGTGCTGCAGCCCTAGCCATGACCAGGCCTCTCAGACCAGCGCAGGGCTCAGTATGAAGTCTTTGCTGCCTCCGTGGATTCCAGAGCGTTGAGCAGGGTCTACAGCCACTGCCACAGCCCTCAGACCAAGCCCAGTTACTGCCCTGCAGAGGTAGAAGGAAGGTGGTTTCAGAACTTGGCAAGAAAGGGCTAGACAGAGGCTCTGTCTGCACACCATCCCTGCCTCTTCTTGAGCATTGTTAAGACTCTAAATGTGCTGGGGTTCAGGCTGTTCTTCCAGGAGGCCTGGAAATTCAGCACCAAACGCCCCCTTTTCACGGGACACGTTTCTGTCATAGACCGCTGAAGGTGAGACTTCATGGGTGGACCAGACCTGAAACTCAAATGCCCCCCTTCTCAAATGCCCCCCAACAAGGGGCAGTGGTATCCACCGCCCCCCACTAGGGAGATGTTTATAAAGAGCCCCTGACTGTGCAAAGTTCACCATGGCTGTGGTGCGTACTCGGGTGGTCCTTAAGGAATTTTCTGTGGTAGAGTGGCCATGTCTCTGCTTCCTGGGCTTGGCTAGAGACAGGACAAAATGCTGTCTGCAAGACAGTGTTACGGGTTCTTTGGCTCCAACCACCACTCCAGGCCTTTAGCAGTTGGCCATGTTCTCGGTGCATCTTTCCTTTATTCAGACCTTGGGGTGGTCCCTGTGGGTCTGCGGTTCCCTGGGAGGAGGCAGGTCCTCTCACCTGGGTCTCCAAGGCTGGCGGCACCATCTCTTCCTTCAGGGTGGCACAACCCTGGCTGCAAAGGTCTCCAGGACCAGGGCTGACCGCTCAAGCTTTAGAGCAGAGGCCGTTTGTAGGTGACTGCCACAGCCCCCCAGAGCACTTCGCTGGGTGGCAGCTTCGAAGGGACCTGGTGATAGTGTATGATCTCCAAGCCAGCCACTGACCCTGCATCCCCACCTGCTCCCCCTGCTCAGCCTCCTTGGTGCGGTCCAACACATCTCCGGGCAAGCTGAGGCCTGCCCTGTGCTGATGAATAGTTATGAGAAATAAAGGGGTGGGCCCCGGTTTGTTGTTGGATGCAATCAGTTGACAGAAATAAGGGAGATGGGCAGGGCGAGGATGCCAACTCTTAGCCCGCACGCTTCTGAGCATCCCTGGCTCCTGCCTTCCTAGCCACAGAGCCTCAACCCCTCCGTACACCCCACTGGGAAGCCACCAGTCCGCCCCTACCCCACCTAGCCACCCAGACTCATGCCTCGTCCCACGGCACACCAGCTCCTCAGCGTGTGCAGACCCCCACGAGTCTACCATGCTTTACGTCGGTGACCCCATGAGACACCTTGCCACGGTAGGTGTGACGTGCCCGGTATAGGGTCTGCTTAGAGGCCCGATACCATCCATCTAGGGGGGATCGGCAGGGTAATGCCATGGTTGGGATTCAGAGAGACGTTCTCTAGACTGCCTGCTGGGTGACCAGAGGCACTGGGTAGGCTGGAGAGTGGACAGGTTCTGGTTCTGTTCATCCTGGGGTAGCTCTTGAGGACCAGCAGCTACTGGCTGAGCAGGAAGTGGGCTGTGGGATGCCAGGCTTGGCTGGCATCTGGTCAGGGTGGGAGAGCTGCTGCCCAAGCCCCTGGGTTGGCTACTTCTGAAACGCATGTGGAGGCTGGTGGCTTTGGCCACACTCAGGGTCCCTGAGCTATTCTGTCCTAGGAACTCTGCAAAGAGGTCACCTTTGCTTTGGGCTTTGGTGTGGAGCGGCCCCACCCTGCCAAGAGCATCCTCACCTGGGAATTTGTTCACTTGACAGCATAGATGGGGCGTTTCTGGTAGCCAGGGGCTCTCCTTGATGTGGGCGTGAACTCCATGGCACAGACAGGCAGCGGGCTAGACCCAAGGCTCCCCGTTGCTCCTTTCAAGCAGGTACAGCCAGCTTGGCAGAGAATCGAAGGACAGAAGGATAGAAAGAGCCACTGCCTGTGCTTGGCCTGAGCCCAAGGGACTTGGGCTCATTTCCAGACTTGCCAGGTCCCTGGGGTCAGGCAGACACCAGGCTGCTAACTGAGCAGCCTTTATTGACCAGTTAAATTGGGGAAAGGGATCACATGAGCTCACCTGAGTTACGTGGTCCGATGCTCTTAGCAGGCAGCCCCCATCTCGAGGAAGCAGAATTAACATCAGAATACAGACGACAGCATCAGGGCAGCCCACAACACCTGGGTACAGGTGCCCACACAAGGCTATTTCCCTTTTAGGAGAACAGGGAGAGTAGCATCATTGGCACTTGTACTGTGCAAGAAGCCTTCGATGGCAGAGGTGTGTGTGTGTGTGTGTGTGTGTGTGTGTGTGTGTGTGTGTGTTGCATGCGGTGTGTATGTATGTGGGCATGTGGTATGTATGCATGTGGTGTGTGTGCATGTGTGTGTGCATGTAGTGTATGTGTTTGTGTGTGTGTGGTGTGCATGTGTGTATGTATATGGGCATTTGGTGTGTGTGCATGTGGTGTGTGTGTGTTGCATGTGGTGTGTATGTATGTGGGCATGTGGTATGTATGCATGTGGTGTGTGTGCATGTGTGTGTGCATGTAGTGTGTATGTATATGGGCATTTGGTGTGTGTGCATGTAGTGTGTGTGTGTATGTGTGTGCATGTAGTGTGTGTGTGTGTGTGGTGCATGGTGCATGTGTGCCCATGTGTGTACATGTGCATAGGAGGGACATACTGGCATAGCTCCAAGACATGCAATTCCACCTCTCCCCCCACCTTCACACCTGAAATCCAAGGAGAGGATGTCCTCCCCTCCCCCATCCATCTTCAGCCAGGTGATCTTTGCTTTATCTGTGCACCAACATGAAATATTGGATATGTGCTCCCTTGGGCACAACCTTCAACTCCCATGCCCACCTGTGGGCTGTGTAGTTAGTTTACTGACCTCAAGGGCATCTGGCTGCCATGTCGGGAATCCAGAACCCCTAACTGGTTAGTCTAGGAACCTGAGGGCAGAGGACTCTGGTACCCTTTTCCTCTTACAAAGCAGGTACCAACCATGGGAAAGACTGAGTGTGGGTTGAATCATGGTTCTGCAGGGTGTCTCTTCCTGAGAGTCATATCCAGAGCTACATGGATACCTGCCCCCAGGACGGCCACTGACTCTGGTCTTGGTGCTGCCACCCTAGGTCTCAAAACCAGTGGTGGCTACCATGTCATGATATCTTTGTGTATTATGGTGTGGTGTGGTGTGGTGTGGTGAGTGGTGTGTGTGTGTGTGTGTGTGTGTATGTGTGTGTGTGTGCATGTGGTTTGTGTGATGTGGTGTGTTATGTATTTATATGTGGGTGTGCATGTGGTTGGAGTGTGGTATGTGTTTATATATATGTGTGTGTGTGCATGTGTGTATGTGCACACATGTGGTGTTTATATATGTGTGTGTGTTTGTATGTGTGTGGATGCACGTGTGGTGTGCGTGTGTGTTTGTATGTGTGTGCAAATGTAGGCGAGAGGTGAGCCTTGGGTATCACTCCCCAGGCGCTGTCCTTGTATTTTGAGTCTCTCACTTGCACCTGGGGTATGCTATAAGCTGAGGACGCTAGACTGGGCTGTCTGTCCGTCTCTGCCTCCCAACACTAGAATTATAAGCAAACATCACCATGTCTGGTCTGTTACATGGGTCTTTTGGATCAAATGAGGCTCCTTATTCTTTGGTGGCAGGCACGTAACCGACTGAGCCATCTCCCCAGCCCCTGCTGTTTCTTCTTGGAGCAGGGACTCTGTGGTTTTCCCTTTATTGCTTCACCATGTGCTTCCTATGCGTTTGGCCCGGTGTAGCAATGCAGCTCGGGTTTACTGGGGCTCCAAGCTTCTTCCTCTGGGGGCTGGGCTGAGCCATCATCCTAACTGGGTAGGTGACTCGGTTTCCCCATTTCTTTGTGAGAGGCTCGTGTAGGAAAGAGCAGCCTCTCACTCAGAGAATATTAAATCCAGTGTGGACCGAGCCCTCGCCGTATGTTGCTCTGCCACACCTTTGTTGTCCCTGCAATTTGCAGCCACCTCTTGGGAGCCCACGGGCAAGAGCTGGCTTTGGAGACTGGACTGATTTTCAGGATGCCACCTTATCCCTGGACAGATTTTCTCACAAGTGTACCCTATCTTGGTTTGGGGGCTCAGTGTATAGGTTCGGGCTTTATCTCTGGTGCCCACTAGCTGAGGCTTTGAGGGAGTGAGGCCACGTGCTGAGACAGTTCCCTTCTCTGTAAGCAGGATAGTAGTTACTCTCATACCCATTCAGACCACAGAGATGAGCTGTCACATGACCTCTGGCTACGACTGTGCCAGCCCTTTATATGTCAGTGGAGGTACAGAGAAGCTGGCTGAGAGAACTGGGCATGTGCTCTTGCTCCTGTGACCCTCCCTCTCCCCTCCTCCCCCCTCTGAGGACTAAAGAGTCTTTGGCCAAGTGATGACTGCTTGAGTCCATCCCTGACACAGTGTGGGATTGGCTGGGAACTCCTGCAAACACTGAGCCCATTTACAGAGCCGGAAGGAGTCGAGGCCACTGGAGCTGGGCCTCCTAGATGGGAGAGGCTGCAGCTGACACTTCTGACACAGCCCTAAACGCTTAGCTCCTTTGTCAGTTTCCAGTTCTCTTGCATGTACACCACACACACACACACACACACACACACACACACACACACACACACACAGAGAGAGAGAGAGAGAGAGAGGGAGAGACAGAGACAGAGACAGAGAGACAGAGACAGAGAGAGACAGAGACACAGAGAGAGAGAGACAGAGAGACACAGAGAGAACAAAAGCCTCCCAGGATATAGTAAGGCAAGTGTGGGTGCCCTGGTTCTTCAGTGTCTTCTGTGTGGAGTGACGCTCTGCTCTATCTCTGCAGAACCAACATCATGGTTGTAGAATTGGTGAACCTGGTTGTCCTCCCCTCCCTCGACACCCCCCCAGCCCAACACACACACACACACACACACACACACACACGAACACAAGCACACCGGTGCACATACAGCCCAGGTCTGGGGGCCACCCTGTCTGGAGCAGGCTTCTCTGTGCTCCTGCAGACAGCACAGGTTTCTGGACTGGAGGAGCCCAAGGGGTTAGCCCCAGAGGGGAAAAGATAGCTGTGTTCCAGGAAAGAGCTGTAGGGCAGACAGGTGGAGCTGGCCTAGGTTCTAGAAAAGTCTGGTGCAGTGCTGAGAACTGACCACACGGGGGCAGCACTGAGACTGGGAGAAGCGATATGGTCCAGGTGAGGGCTGCCAGCACCTAGGGAAGGAGGGGTGGAGAAATGAGCTTGGGAGATTCAGCACTGGACTTGCCGACTGGCTGGTTGTCAGGAAAGCAGTCTGTAGGAGTGACCTCAAAAGCTTTTGACTGATGGCGATCTGCTGCAGGGGGCTGAGAAGTGAGATTGGGCTTTGCACTGCGGCTGTGCAGTGTTTGGGGTGCACAGATCAACAGATCAACAGATGAGGTAGAGAGAAGAAGGGAGAGGGAGCTAACCATCTGGCAGCCAGGACAGGGCATCTGTGGAGATGATCAGGGTTTGGAGGAACCTTCTGAGGACCAAGGCAAGGCTAGAGGACGAGGCTACAGTTGCCTTAGAAGCCCTGTAGTGGTGATCAGAATGACTGTAGGGTTCGTGTGAGAGGTAGGCAAAGAGCCTGAGCATGTGGGTGGGAGTGACCAGGTGGGCATGCAGATGTGGGAGGCAGGTGGTCAGGGTGGTGTGATGGACAGACACCTGGGTGGGAGTGGCCAGGTGGGCATGCAGATGTGGGAGGCAGGTGGGCAGGGTGGTGTGATGGAGAGACACCTGGGTGGGAGTGGCCAGGTGGGCATGCAGGTGCAGGGGGCAGGTGGGCAAGGTGGTATAAAGTGGACATGAGTGTTATTTAAGTCGGGGTGAAGGGGGCTGTGTTAAGAGGGAGTGGGAAACAATTCTGGGAAAGAGAGACACACTGAGGAGCAGCCTGGAAGCCAGAAGGGTGCTGGAAGCCAACATGGTGACCCAGGACAAGAGACCCCATTACAAGGTTAGGAAAGAGACCAGAGTCAACCCCATGGAGGAAGCGGATGACCCTGGGGAGGGTAGAACTAAGTAGGATTAGGTCTGAGGGAGAGGGATTAGGTCTGTGCGAAGTCTTCCCCTCCACTGGCCCAAACCCAAACCCTGGAGGGAACTAGCCTTGACCCCCAGCCCAACACCCTGTCTATGTCATCTCTGTCTCCAAGCGCCTCAAAGCTGCCGGTGCTCAGATGTGCACGGATCCACTGTCAACTGTCCTCCGCCACCAAGGGGACCGTGTGCACCTAGCCTATAACCCTCTCCGCGAACCCAGAAGTTATGTTCTCTCACCTCTCCTGCTGTGTCCATCACCCATTCACTTGCTCTGGCTACCTTTCCCTGTCACCCCACCTAGAACTATGTCAAATCCCGCAAGACCTAGAGATTAGAAATCACAGCAGTTCTTGCTTTTCCCAGAGCCCCACCCTTCCTGGACACCCGCTTCTGCCCTTTGATGGGCAGCATTCTCCCTAACTTCCTGGAGGCCCAGAGCTTGAATTCTGGTTGGCTGGCTGGCTTATTACTGTACTACGAGGGTAAAGTCCAGAAGCCTCCACCGAGAGATGCCAGGAGCCAGAATGAGCCAGTTGAGGGCCTGGATGTGTGGGCAGCCTCTGTCCCCACCGTTCATGGCCCATCCCCCTGCTTATGCTGAGGCGACTTCTTCATGGGGGGGAGGTGGTCCCAAGACAACATCACAGCCTCGCTATGGGTCGCTGCAGGTGACTCGGTGACATGCGTGAGCCCACATCAGTCTTGGTTAAATGTCGTAGTCGTCACGATCTAATTCCTCCGCTTAGCTGCTCCTTCTTTGTCCCTCGCTGACCTAAGCTCTAGGAAGAGCCTGGGAGGTCCCCGATGCCGGTCCCATGAACGGAACAGATGGACAGAAAGGCAGTGGGGTGGGGCGGGGCAATGCATGGACACCAATGCTGGGTTTCAGACTACGAGAATGTGCCAGGGAGAGGTGCTGGCAGAGCCATGCCCCCTCTCCCATCCTCTCAGACAGACACCCGCCTTTGCTGTTGGGGTATGCTTAGCGGTTTAAAAATTCGTGTGAATCACTGCAGCTCATAGATGGTGCGTGCCAAAGAGATGGAGGAGCTGCCTGGAGACCCTGGATCTGGAAGGCTCTGCTGCGTGATACCGAATTCCAGACAGTGCTGGTGGAGGGGTGGCCTAGGCTTTGTGGTGGGTCCTGTAGACACATGCCCAGCAGCCTAGTGGAGCTTCTGGGGGCATGTTTCCCGGGTTTGAGGTGTGGAAAGTTCCACATGGCCCTGGCATGGGACCGGGCAAGGCTCTGCCTCATCGGGCAGAAGGAGGGTGCTGTGTGCATACCTCTAGGGAGGCAGCCGTTCCCCCCATGCACAAGTCGTGTCTTGTTGACATTTCCATCCGTTTAATCATAGACTCGGGGAGACTGTGGGAAACACCATCAGGATGGAGGTCTCCAGCTAGCACACGGGCGGGAGAGGTGGCTGTCTCCACGAGGCCAGGGGGCTGTCAGTCACTAACCCCAGGCAAGCTGAACCCAGGCTCAGACATGCCTGCAGGGGAGGACTGGGGATCCAGAAGCCTTCTTACCCTTAGAAGAATCCACACAGCTTCGGCTGGTGTTTTGGAAGCAGGAGGACCCTGACTCCCCATCCCTCAGTGCTGGGCTCAGAGCAGAATGAGTGAGATTTGTCACAGGGTGGAGGAAGGGGGCCCAGGGGTGAGCCATTCCTGCAGAACACCGAAGCCCCACATAAACAGATGTGGTCACAAGGCCATGTCACGCATGCCCATGCTGGACGGGTGAATGAATGCCTCTTGACCCCTACCCAGAATTATTGCCCTAGTAAGAGAGCTGGAAATGCCATGGGGCAACAAAGCACTTGCTCAGGGGCTGGGCCTTAAATTGAGGGAATGGTGTTGGAGCATAAAGGAATGGAGACTGCCCTGTGTGGCCTGAGAGGCCACAGCGTATGATGCTCTGGCAGCTAGCTCCTTGCTCCAGTTCCTACCCCAGCTGCTTCAGTGAAAAGCCAGGGTAGGCCATGATTGTCCTGTCATGATGTGCAGAGGCCAGGGCGATCTTCAGAAAGAAGGAAAGAAAAGGGGAGGAGGGAGGGAGAAAGGCAAGGAAGGGAGAAAGCAAGAAAGGGGAGAGAGGGAGAGGGGGAGTGAAGGAAGAGAAGAGAGAAAGAGAGGAATAGAGAAAGGGAAGGAAAGAGGGAGGGAAGATAGAGGAAGGGAGAGAGGTAGGAAGGGAGGGAAGGAGAGGGGGAAAGGGAGGGATGGAGGGAAAGAGGGAGAGGAGGAAGGGAAGGAAGAAGGGAAAGGGAGGGAGGAAGGGAAGGAGAGGAGACAGGAAGAAGAGGGAGAAAGTGATGGAAATAAGACAGGAAGAAAGGGAGGAAGAGTGTGGGGAAGGGAGGAAGTAGATGCCTAGACAAGGTCCTCTTCTACAGAGGTCACTGGATTTGGGGGCAGGAGTTGTGCTCCAGACTCTCCAGTTGTCCTGTGTGGTCTATGAAACCATGTTCCCTCTGTGCACAGCAGGGAGCAGGGTGAGAACTCTGACCTTAAGACTCCCGGAGCAGGCCCCTGCTGTGTACTTGGGACCCTGGTATCATCCCTGTGAGCCTGGCTGAGGAGAAGAATTGGCTGAACTAGGATGACTGTCAGAGCTGCTATGGGCTCAGCATGACGTTGCTACACAGGAAATTCTCCTTTGGAAAGGGCATGATGAATCCAGGGTATGGAGATGCTGGCCCCCGCCGGCCAAGCAGATGAGCCCCTGGCTGGTGGCTGTGAATCGGGGACTGATCGGTGACTGTGGAGATGGATTTTAGTTCTTATTGGCTGGGGAGATCTGGAAGCTTTCCTGTGGGTTCTTAGAAGCGCAACAAGAGGGCAGTGCCCGGTCAGTATCCAACACACCTGAGGCCCTGTGTGCTACCATGCCCTGCTCTCATTTCTCTATGTGTACTGACTTCTGAGTCCCTCGGTATCACCACCCCACATCACCTAAGTGTAAACTGAGGCAGGGAAGTCACGGGAAGGGCTCTGTGTGAAGGAGGTGGGGGAGACAGGTGATGACACGGATAAGTTGGAAGGGAAGCCCAGAGCACCCAGAGCGGCTTCAGGAGGTAGGGTGCCTCGGCTGAGGTCAGCCTGCATCTCTGGGCCTTCGCATTTAAGTTTGACAGGCAACACGTTCAACAGGCAGGCTTTCCTGTGACTGTTTTTATTAGAGAAATAACCACCTCTCTGGAGAATTGGACGTAATGGGCCCTTTGTTGCTAAGCACTGGGTGTGGCCAATCCACCTCTGTGGTCCATCTTGGTGTTCTGGGTGGTGACAAGGGCTATTAAGGAAGCTGTGGTCAGAAAGGAGTTGGTGAGGAAAAGTGCCTGCTCCCGACCTTTAAAAATATGTTCTGTGTGTGTGTGTGTGTGTGTGTGTGTGTGTGTGTGTGTGTGTGTGTGTAAGAACAGATCGATGAGATCGTTTATGGGCGGGAAACAGTTAAGATGTGAGATGGGAGTCGTCGAGGTAAAATCATAGTATCCAACGTCTACATGTGAGGGCAGGAGCCCGAGAGCAGGAAGGCAAGAGTTTCCTTGTCTGGTCAGGACAGGAGAGTGGTGGAGAGGAGAGGATGAGGGGGAGGCTCTGCCCTCACTCCAGCACTGAAGCGCTTGACTGACTATGGTTAGGTCTGTGTGGGTATTTCAGGGTCTGTTTCCCTCAGCCACGAGTTTCTGGGCATCCACTTCCGTGCCACGTGCTAGTACAACCAGTACACATCCGAGAGTGAGGCCCCAGCTGCTGTTCCCCATGTCCGGTCCCCTCGCTTTATGGCCCTGCTCAGCTGGCTCTGGAAGCTTTGCTCCTTGTGAGCAGACAGCCTCTGTCCCTTCCTCACTGGGCCTTGCATTCCTGGGCTGGTGCCGGTGTGTCAGTACGGGGTGACAGAGCTCCTGGATTCTGGTGTCCTGGTAGTTGGAGCAGGGTTATTCCCTGTGAAGAGCAGCCATGGGGTTTCTTGCTTCCAGAGTCTTGCTCCCACAACCCTGCTACAAGTTATGCATGGGTTTCATCCCACTATACAGAAGAGAAAATGGAGGCCCGGGATAGATGTGAGCCCATACCCCGTTCTTCTCCTGCTCCCACTACCCGCCTCCCTGCCTGGACGCTGCTCACTCTGGACTCATCTGTCAATCTAGCTCAGCCAAGACAGAATGCTGAAGGACTGGGCTGGTATCGGTCATGCCTCTTGACGCCCAGGGTAGACAAGAGACTCAGGGGCCTTCCAACGGGAGCTTAGGGAGCTAGAGGACCAGTTGTGGGTGTTCTGTGCTCCATGAGCCTCTGCAATGGAGGTCACCAGCTTGCTGTTGTCACCCCAGGGCCATGAAGAGACCAAGGGAAACAAGGTGTGAGTGCTGAGGTCTGAGCCTCAGGAAAGAGAGTAGAGGCATTGATGATCATTTCCAGCAGGGGTGACTGGATGCCCCCAGCAGAACTATCTGCAAGAACCAAGAAGAGGCCCCTGAGACTAAGGGAATAAGAGCTTCCGGCCTTCTCTGTAGAGGGTGGGGCTCACAGGGACCCCATCTGCCTGAGCCCAGGATAGGTCTTACCTCAAGTGCTCAGGCCCTCTGGACAAAGTCCACTGAGTGGCACAGAGCCCTGGCAGTGGGGGTTGCGGTTTCCTCAAACCCTCATCCTCATCAGAGCTATTGTCCCCCCACCCTCCACCGGTGGCCTGGACACTGGAGGAAAGGCCACCCTCTGGCTCCATGATTCCCCCATTCCTCAGGACCTCTTCAGGTCACGCCCAGACACTCCACATGCAAGTGTAGGCGCATGTGTGCCTCCGCCGCAGGCCGGGCATGCCCTAATTAGCCCACTATCTTGGAGTTCTCATTGAAAGCAAAACAAACCAAAAAAAGTTTGGGTTTGCCCAGGTTCTTCCCTGAGGCCATGTGGGTCTTGTCTGGGCTTCCGGGGGGCCTCTGGGTCTGGGGGACCCCTGGGCTTCTGTGTAGACCTGCTTAGGCCACTCTGACAAGGCTCCTCATTTTCAACAGCGTGACGGGAGGCAGAAGTGGGGGGCCGGGCTGAGCACCACCGCCTGGTAATGAGCAAATGGTTTTCTTCCCGTGAGCCTCAGGAGGAGGGAGCCCTGTGAGGAATGAACGTCTACTACACGTTCCAATCAGAGGGGCCCTTGCTATCTTTGGGAGTCATGGCAGACACCAAAAGCAGACTGTGAGCAAATGGGAGGTGCCCTTGGGAATATAAGAAAAGCGCAAACACTGGAGAGCCAGCATTCACTAGACAAGGGGATGGACAGTTCTACTGAGCAGCCCAGAGCCCCCGTGGAGGCTTATTTCTCCAAGGGCCTCGGGTTCGCCACACCAGCCAGGTCCTGCACCCTGGTACTGAGGGCCTGCCTTCTCGAAGCACCAGGTCCCTCCTGCATAAGCTCCCACAGATGCTATCGCTGTTCCTTTTGGTTCAATGACTAAGTCCTTGGCACCCACCTCCAATCATTGAAGAATGCAGACAAGTTAAAATATGAACCTCACTGCCGTGGGCCTGCACCCTGCTTCTGAGCAAGCGAGGCAGGGCTCCCTGCCCGTCAGGGATGCCAGGGATTGGGCATGGAGGGGCTGCTGCTGCCTTCCACGGGTGTCACCACTTCTTCCAAAGCCCTTTGCTGGGAAGACAATGAACCCGGAGTTGCAGGAAGGAGGTGGCCCTGCAGCTCCATCCTGGGTCTGAAACAATGTAACCAGGTTCCGGGATGCCTGGAAGACAGGAACCATGAGGTAGAGCGGTGGTGCGTTTCTCCTCATTCCTAGACAGCGGCACCAGAGAGAGTGTCCTTCCTGACCATCACTTAGATGTGTGAAGCTCTCATCAGACCTATCACACTGTTGTTCATTCATTATTCATTCATTCATTCACTCACTCATTCATTCACTCATTCTTCTGCCACTTCGTTCTGACAGGAAACGCCTTAAGCAACCATTCCGAGCCAGGATCACGTGGCCCAGGTCAGCACCACTCAGGGAATGCAGTGGGTGGGATCCTGTGTCCACAGAGTCATCTGTCTGTGTGTTCTTCTGTGTCTGTGGGACTGCCTGGGTCCGCTAAATCCTTTGCACCTTCAGAATCCCTGTGTCTGTGGGGACCCGTCTCTTTAGCTTCAGCATCTTCAAATTCTAATGAGCAGGAATCCAAAAACATTTGGAAAAAAAATGCATTTATACTGAACATGCACAGACACGATTCTCCCCATCCCTTAAGCAGTGTGTTCTAATGGCTACACGGCATCTGCAAGTGGGGTAGATTTTGTGAGCCAGCCAAAGATGTGCGTGTGCAGGCTGTGTATAAATACTACGCCATTGTCTATAAAGGGCTTTATTTAAGGGTGTCTGTGGGTTCCCTGGGCCTGATCTCTCACGAACGCTGAGGGGCACGTGTAAAATGGGTACCATGTATGGAATTCTGAACATCGGTAGCTGCTTTCCCACGGTGAAAAGAGGGTCAGAGCTGTGGCTCAGTACAGGAGTGTTTGCCCGGTGTGTGTGAGTTCTGGGTTCAACACCCCCAGTACTGGAAAACAAAACAAGAAGGAAACTGGTGAATGTAATCAGAAATTTACTCCTGCCAATGTAGGGTCAGCACTGTGTGCATAGAGCGCTCGAGATTGGAATACTCTTCACACACCGAAACCCTTTGTAGCCATTGTTCCAACCTACAGGACTGTGTGACTCCTTACATATTCACAGTTCAGTCGGGGTGTAGGAGAGATGCCTTCCAGAGGAGAGAGCATTATGACAGGTCAAGTCCAACAGCATGCAGGTGCTTCCGCTGCTGTAGCCAAGGCTACCCCCTCTGAGTTCGGCAGAGACTGTGACAAGACCAAGGTAGAGGCTTCCCCCTGAGAGGCTGGGCTGTGGTCAGCGGCCTGTGGGAGGATTCTGAGAATGGAGGTGCTTGAGTGAGGGGCTGTGCTGGGCCAACCACAGTTCTGACTTTCTGTCACTCAAACTTCTACAGCAGCAGGAGTAGGACCGTGACCTTCCTACCAGGAGTCTGTTGGCAGACCTTGGGGTGGGTGGGGTCTCCTCAGCCTAGATACCCCACAGAGTGGGAGGTTTATGGCCTGCCTCTTTCTGAAGGGGACCAGCTGTCACATCCCATGCTCCCTTTGAATGGCCTTGGTGCTGGGAGAGATAAAGATCAGGTGCCTTCCTGTTTTAGGCAGCGTTATTAAGATGTAATTCACAGAGCATACAATCTTCTCACTTAAAACATACAATCTGGGGGCTGGAGAGATGGCTTGGTGGTTAAGAGCACTGACTGTTCTTCCAGAGGTCCTGAGTTCAATTCCCAACAACCACAATGGTGGCTCACAACCATCTGTAATGGGATCTGATGCCCTCTTCTGGTGTGTCTGAAGATATCGACAGTGTACTCACATACGTAAAATAAATCTTAAAATTTAAAAAAAAAACCATAAAATTTGGTAGGGGTTATAACTTGGATGGCAGAGTGCTTCTTGCCTAGAGTGTATGAGACCATGGGTTCAATTCCCAATACTGTAAAATATGGGTGCCCTGGTACCTGTCTGTAATCCCAGCACTCAAGAGGCATTGACAGGAGGATCAGGAAGGAGTTTAAGGTCAGCTTCCTGTATAGTGAGCTCCAGGCTAGCCTGGGCTACATGAGACCATGTCTCGAAAACTAAAAATAACAAAATAAGCAAGTAAATAATGAAATGTACCACCCGGCAGTTTTTGTCTGAACAGATGTGTGTGAGCATGGCTTCTAGAACATTCCATGCCACCAGAGAGAAATCCCGAGTCCTTCCATTCTTGATGTGAAGCCTTGCAACCTTTTGCCTCTTCTCTGCCTGGCTTCTGCCTCTCTGCATTTGCTGGTTCTGAGTGTTTACCTACATGAAGTCACGCTCTCTGTCTGCTCAGAACAAGGTTCTGAATCCCATCCACATTGTTACTATGTTACCACAACCCTGTGGCCAGTGGTAATTCTAACGTGTTTGTTCACTTCCCTAGGGTAGGGGTAGGCAGATGGGGCAGGTGGCCTGTGGCACAGGAAGTTGGAAAGGTGTGGGAAGGACTAGGGGGAAGATTTAGTGGTTGGACTTTGTCCTACAGACTCAGTCTCTCTGTGGGGGGTAGTTTTATACTATGGAAACTTTGTTCCGCTATACAGGGCTATCCACCCAAGTAGAGCCTTGCATATTGGACGAAGGTGTGTCTGAGCTTCCCCAGTGTCCGGGAGCTGGAGCCTCAGAGGAAATCTCTGCCTGATTCTTAGAGGCTCGGAGTGCAGAGGTCACAGTAGTGGCAAGAACTTGGGGTTAGAGAGATGGCTCAATGGTTAATAGCATTTACTGCCTTTAGAGAGGGCACACCTTTGGTTCCTAGAACCCACATGGCAGCTCGCAACTACCTATGGCTCCAGTTCTGGGGGATCTGATGCCCTCTTCGTAATTGAACTTGGGGTCATACCCTGTGTCCTGGAGCCAGGTTTGACCACCTATCCTCAGTAAGCCAAATGCCACATTAGGAAGTGGGACAAAGAGACCACTCAAGTTTGGCTTTAGGGAAGAAGTTGCTCATCTAACACCGGGTCGAGGTGTGGGGCAGACCACTGGTGAACTGTCACCAAGCTTCAGTCTTGGTGGGGGCAAGTTGTTAGAACTATGTGAAGCCTCTTTCCGAGAGACAAGCTTCCCTCCTGGGGCCTTTTCCTTCTCCAAATATGAGATTCCTGGAGGGAAACTCTCACTTCTTTGGGGTCCGTTGTTTTAAACTCCTGTAGTCAGACTCAAGTTTGGATTACCTTCATTTCTACCAATCCTCTTAGATCTTTCTGGCTGGCTTCTGCATAGGACACACGTATGCTGTGCACACACACATCCAGGCAAACAGTCATACACATAAATAAAAAAATAAATATTTAAAAAAAAACCGGGGTTGGGGATTTAGCTCAGTGGTAGAGCACTTGCCTAGCAAGCGCAAGGCCCTGGGTTCGGTCCCCAGCTCCGAAAAAAATAAAAAATAAAAAATAAAAAAAAAAAAACCAAACAACCAGGGTTGGAGAGATGGCTCAGTGGTTAAGAGCACTGGATGAACTTCCACAGGTCCTGAGTTCAATTCCCAGCAACCATGTGGTAGCTCATAACCATCTACAATGTGATCTGGCGCCCTCTTCTGGCCCACAGGCATAATGCAGGCAGAACACTAGACAGAATAAAAATTTTAAAACAAACCAACAGCTTCTTCTACTGTCTCCTGAACTGCTCTTCCTCCTGTTGATCAGTCCTTAGTAGGACCCTTCCTTCTGTCCCCAGCCCAACAAGGTCTTGGCCATCCTTGTCGGAGAACACTTCTTGTTCTGAGACTTCCAGGAGGCAGGCTGGTGGGAGGAGATGTATGTGCCGAGGTTCTGAGGCCTCTCTGAAGCGTGCAATGGGGGTGGGGTAGTAAAGGGGCTCTTGGCTCTGTCTTAGCACACTTCCACAGTCTAGTCTCCGCTACATTGCTGGTCAGTTGGAGCTGCTCAATCTGCCTCACACCTTTGGGCTCCTCATCTGTGATGTGGGAATAAAGACGGGGCCCACCTCACACCTGCTGGGGGAAGGGGGGGTCCATCTGAGCTTGCGGAAAGGTTTGTTGGCACAGAGAGAATCGATTAGGCGTCTACAATTAGGGACCCGTTCTGGTCACAGTCAGCCATTGAGTACTGTCTTCCCAAATCCCGCTTGCCGTCTCTGGGTGTAGACTGAATAGTCCTCCCATTCATAATTTGTTGAAATACCCAAGGCAGGAAGGCAAGGCCTCC
This sequence comes from Rattus norvegicus, assembly GCF_021556685.1. Taxonomy (NCBI): domain Eukaryota; kingdom Metazoa; phylum Chordata; class Mammalia; order Rodentia; family Muridae; genus Rattus; species Rattus norvegicus. The sequence goes on along the minus strand of NC_141538.1, from coordinate 170,712,711 downwards.
TTAAAGCTCCGGGGAAAGGTGGCCTGTCCTGGGGTCCCAAGGGCAGAGAAATAAGGCTCCCGGAGCTCAGGTTCAACGAATACATGATTGGAGGCATGGGGGCTGCCTGGGCTAGCCTGGGAACCAGCAGGGATGCTTGGAGGAGCTGCTAACCCTGGGGGACAGGGGAAGTCATTATATTGGAGATAAGCAATCGCCTAAACAAATTCCTGTGGAGGTGGTCTCTCAGATCTCTGGGGACTGAACCACTGCAGCTGAGTCCATCACTTAGAGGGCTGTGTCTAGGAATCATATCTGACCTTCCAGGACACCCATGTTCCAAAACCTCGTCTGCTCCCACCCCACCCTTACAGCCAGGCTCCAGGCTCTCAGGTCTGTTCCAGCCTCTGAGCTGACCTGGGAACACGGTGGAGCCCAGAGGGGTCTTGGGCTGGGAGCTTTCCCAACCAAACAGCTCCTTTCCAGGTAGGTGTGCAAAGCCCCAATTCACCTTGCTGGCAGCTGGGTGGATCCCCAGAAGCCCTGGCACCCGGGAGGCGGACGGAGAGGGGCAGGCAGCAGAGGTGAATATGCGTTTATCCCAACACAAGTAGTGGCCTGTTGGGGTGGGGTGGGGGCCCCAGGAAATATTTGGGATGACTTGGAGCCGGCTGGCCCTTTAAGGCTCCTGTAACAAGACACCTCCCCAATGGGACAGAAGCTGGGGCTTCCACCTTAGCCCTTGTTTCTCCCCTCCCTCCTCCCCCTTCCTCGACAGGCCCAGTTCAATTTGCTCAGCAGCGCCATGGACCAGATGGGCAGCCGCGCGGCCCCGGCCAGCCCCTACACCCCGGAGCACGCCGCCAGCGCACCCACCCACTCGCCCTACGCGCAGCCCAGCTCCACCTTCGACACCATGTCTCCAGCGCCTGTCATCCCTTCCAACACCGACTACCCTGGTCCCCACCACTTCGAGGTCACCTTCCAGCAGTCGAGCACAGCCAAGTCGGCCACCTGGACAGTGAGTAGCTGTGTTGCCAGTGGACACGTGAAGGGAGGGCAGCAGGGTAGAATGCCACAGTCCCGGCACTGAGGTCTGACTGAGCACACGGGCTGTCCACACGGGGTTCCCACCTGGCCAGAGCCAGGAGGAGCGTTGAGCGGGAGGCGGGTCCTGGGGCTGGGCAGTGTGGGTGTGGCCACCCCTCGGACTTGTGGCCAGAGTCAGCCAGCCTCCCAACTGGGTCCGGAAAGGTCGGGGGTGTTGGTGCCAGTGAGGTCCGTGGGGCAAGGAGAGTGGCCTGTTTTGTGCTCAGTGCCTTGAAACTGGTCTAGTCCTGCACCTCTGCTGGAAATGTTGGGAGCCCAGAGGGGCCCTCATAGTTTGCTGGTCGCAGATTCGGGCTTTATCCTCATATCTCTCCATGCGTTGGTTTGCAACCGGATCTCTAGGTGCTGAGGGTTCTGTCCTTTCCCTGGTGCCTCTAGGAGCAGCCTGGCCTGTGGCTGGGATAAGCTGATGTTGGTAAAGTCCCACCCATACACTCGCTAAGAGTTGGGCAGGCAGCTGAGTGCTTTGACTTGCCCAAGGTGGAGTCTGTGCCCATTGCATAGTCAGGGAAACTGAGGCATGAGAAGGGAAAGCTGTGTGCTCCAGTTAACACATTAAGTGAATAGACGCTGGGCTTGGGGACACATGGCCGTAAGCGTCCTTACCCACTGAGCACCCAGGGTCTCTGTGGGAGACAGGGATGTGGGAGGAGCTGACTGAGACGCCAGGATGCTGGTCTGGGCACACAGGGCATTGGGTAGGGAGGACAGGGACCCCTGAACCTGGGACAGTTGGAGGTGCCCTGGGGGAGGGGACAGGGAACCCTGAAGGTGTGACAGCCAGAGGAGCACTAGGGGTTATCTCTCCAGAGAACAGAAGATGCCACAGTCCATGCAGTGCAAGCTTTGTCTCACCCCCACTTCCGAACAGGAGCCTTCCTCCCGAGGCTCTTCTTTAAAGACTAAGCCCCACAGATGTGGCTCTCATTCTCTTTGGAGACCGAAGAGCCGGACAGAGCCAGCCCTCGTAGGCACCCACCGATGTCAGTTGAGCTGGACTGGCTCTGGTCTCAGGCCTTGACTTCCTAGAGTTTCTTTTGGCTGCTGTTCTATTAGGGCTCCCCAGCTGCTGTCACCAAGTGAAGGTTCAGCCCAATTGCTGGCGCTCTGAGGGGCTTCAGTGGGCCAAGAGGCTTTGGTTACCTGTGATGCTGGGTCACTGTAGGCCCCGGGTGCTCCATTCTCCCAGACCACAAATTATTGCTGACTGAAGGGTGGTGAAGTGACAAGGTTCTGGATGAGACAGGAATGGTATAGTACACAGCTCTTACTCCTGTCCTGGGGCAGTGGAGGATACAATCCAACATGGTCTCCTAAAGTTGGCCTTTGTGTAGAACTACGTGCCTAAGGCCTGTTTCGCACTGCCTGTAGTTTGGGGGTGTTGAAGGGCACCTAAACTCTTCTTCCACCTAAACTGAGTGGCCTGGGGTCAGGCCAGGAAGCCCAGGAGACACACGGGTACCTCAGTCACATAGGGCTCTCTACACTGCTCTTCTACTTCCAAATGCATCCCCTCACTCTGTCTTAGAGTGAGGCAGGGTCCCATCTGTCATAAATGTCCGGTGGTGTCTGGAGGATGCCGTGTACGGGTTATTCCCTTCCTCTTCCTTGCCTGAGGGTGCTGATGGGGTTGGTCTTTGCCGTGCCCGTGGGTTCAGATACCTCAGATAGCGGGGGTTGGTCTTTGACAGGGGCAGATAGATCCCACTGTACTGCATTCCCCCTCCCACTTGGGTCCTCTGCAGTCCCCTCTGAGGTGTTTGACATCAAGTGTCCCATATGATGGTCTGTTTCCTGCTGCCCTGCTCTAACTGTCCCCATGAAGTAGTCTGGTGGTATGGCCAGACAGACATACCAGAGATCAGAGAAGGCTTGGCCTCCCAACCCGACCTTCACCCGGTGCCAGGGCAGCCCAGCTGAGCTGTCAGGCGGGAGGATGCTACTGCCTGCCCTCTCCCAGCCCTGTCACACAGGGGTGGAGGTGGGACCAACATTGATAATGAGATTTTTGGCACCTTGGCGATCTGGGAGCAGACACCCGAGGGTTTTTCTCGATGCCGAGAGAAGGGGCTGGCAGCAGTTGCTCTCAGCTCTGGGGGTCCAACTGTGTGGGTGCTGCCCAGACTTGCCACCGAGGCCCCTGCCACGCCACTGGCTGGTAACTGATAGATAATTCATATTTTTCTCAAGTACAATTCCATATTGACTGCTGCCTCCATTCCTCTCAGATTGGCAAAATCACCCTCCCTGGCCTCCAAGTGACCACAGCTGTTAATGGGGCCTTTGCACTGGAGCCATTGCTTAAACCACTGTGGGACTCTCTGAACCCAGAGGATCTGCTTGTCGTGACCAGCCTCCCTTAGCCTGAAAATCTGCTGGTGCAATAAGAGGTGTGGGCCTTTAGGTTGTGGCCCTGCATGTTTGTACACATATGTGCACCTATGTTTACATACATGCACAAGGTCCTATATGGCCTGGACACCTAGATACACAGGTGTGTGTGGTGTATGTGTGTATGTTATATACCTATGAGCACACGAGGATGTAAACATAAACGTGCTCATGGACCTACATACATGGGTACACAGATATACCCACATATACCGGTAAACATGCAGTCATGTGTGTACATATGCACTCACATGCGCATGCCAACAGATGTGGACAAGCATGTGAGCACGCACAATAGTCTCCCTGGTTGCTGCCCTGGGGTTCTGACAGCTTCTTTCCTCAGAAAGGCTACCAGACAGATGGACTGGCCAGAAGAGGGCTTGTGTCTGGTCTCAGGGTCCCTCAGCAGAGGAGGAAGTGGGACAAGGTCCTTTACAGCATGATGAGATGGGTGTCAGGCTGCTGTCCAGCACCAGCTCAGCCCCTTCACGCCGGCTTTGCCTCACTGAGCGAGACGGCCGTTTGCAACATTGGAGCCACTGAGAGACAGAGTCCTGCGGTTAGGCAAGAGGACCTGCGTGGACGGTAACCCTGGCCTGGTGTGGTGTCTGTAGAATCCCAAGGGCAGGCTGTGACACAGCCAACCTACTACAGAGGCAGCTGCAGCGGACCCCAAGAGTGAGTGCATGCTTGTGAGTGGCTTGGCTGCCTGGGAGCATCACGGACAGACAGACGGCCTGGACATGGCCCCAAGTGACCTTCAGAGGTGTGTGTGTGTGTGTGTCTGTCTGTCTGTCTGTCCATCTGCCTGTCGATCTGTCTGTCTGCGTCTATCTGTCTGTGTGTCTGCATCTGCCTGCCTGCCTGCTAGTCTGTCCTGAGAGAGAACCCCTACCCACCCAGCCACCCAGCAGTCCCTAGAGGGAAGCACAAAGCCTCTGTGAGGGATCCCTGGGGAGTGCAGGGCTGAGTCAACACCAATGGATTTTGAGCAAACTTTCCAGCCCCCTCGGAGGTTTGCAAAGCACAAGAACAGAGGAGGTGCCCCAACACGATTGTGGTGTCAATTGCGTTATCCTAAAAGTTTATGGAATGCATAAATGGAACTAATACCTTTGACTGGCACGGGGAGCAATTATGTATATTTAAAGCCTAGAGAAGAGTTCTAACAATGTTTATTGTGGAGATGAAACGTGAATTATTAGGGGAAACAAGAGCACTTACGGAGAAAATCGCAGCAATTGCTCATCTTGTGTCTAGCTTTGCCGGAGAGGACCGGCTGCCAGGAGGCTGTCCCCGGCTTGGGTCTGGGCTGGGTACCTGCATTGGAGATGAGTCTCTGCTCTCTCCATCCACTGGTGGCCTGAAGGACTTTGGTCCTCAGTAGGCACAGAGCCTGGAAACCCTGAACTCCTGGATTCAACCACAGCGGGACACTGGCAGGCTGGTCCCTGCAAGGATGCTCCCAGCTGAATGGTCACATCACGTACCTCCAGGGTTCTAGCAGGGGACAGGAAACAGGGCACCTTGGAGGGTAGGACTCTCTCCTGTGGTTTCCGGGTCAACGCAGGATTGAGTTCTAATTCACGTGTTACAAAGAACCATCTGTTTTTCAGGATTGGCTGTGTGTACTGTGGAGGAGGGGTGCTCCTGGTTCACTCCCCTGTTCTCCCCTCAGGAGAACTGGTGTGACCCTGGAAGGCCTAGAGCTAACCCTTCCTCGGGCCGTCTCACATCATCTCACGCCACACTGGGGAGAACTTTACAGGAGAGTGGACAGAGACCCGACCTGAGTGGGGTTGAGGAATTTACAGGAGAGTGGACAGAGACCCGACCTGAATGGGGTTGAGGGAGACTCCCTAATCCCTGTACTCAGTGCAGCTGATGCGGCGTGACATTTCAGGACCCCAGGTGCCATCCCTTAGCCTGCAGTAGACCCGCGTGCCTCCTTTCCCGACTTACAGATGAGGAACTCCGAGGGCAGGTCACCCATCAGCAAAGGGCAGAAATGAGATGGTGGCCCCAATGGCACATCCCAAGAGTTTGTGGAACTCTCTTTCTATCTGCCCTGCCCACTGCTCCAATTCCTTAGGGGTGGTTCTGGGACCCTAGGAGCTCGATAGTAAGGAAGTTCTGACACTCAGAGGCCCCACCTCCCCTGCCTCAAAGAAGGGGAGTTTGGCTTGTTCCTTAGCACCTAAAGAGCTTCCATCCACCCATGCTGGCCGGAGAGACACGCTGTCTGCCCACCATCCTCCCTGAGTGGATTCATAAATGCTATCTGATTAGAATATTCTAGAGGTGACCAAACTCCAAGATGAGGAGGCCAGCCAGCTCCTCATCATTTCTTTTGTTGATTCATAGTACATTTGCCCTGCCGGAGGGAGCCCTGCCTGCGTCTCAGCTCTACCAACGCACTTTATAGCCAGGAGAGAGGCCAGTGTGGGGGTGTCTGTCATAGGCTAAAGCTAAACGGGGTCTGGGTAACACAGCAAGGTGAGATCCAGGGCTGAACGGTGAACTGAGTTTTCCATACCTGCACCCTCCAGGCTGATGGTAGGCTATAGGGAAACGGCCCGAAGACACTGGCAGGCTGGTGTCTGCGTCTAAGGATGCTCCCCAGCTGAGTGGTCACGTCACATACCTCCAGGATGCCCTGTCACCTCCTCCTGGGAAAAAGGTCACAGCCACATCCAGGACCTTTTGCTCTTTCATGGGTTGGAGTATTCCAGGCTTTGAGAGCTGTAAGGAGAGACCCCGCCACTACCACTGATCAGTACAAGAAGTCACAGTGGACCAAGCCCGTTTCTCCAAGACCAGAGAGCAGGCTTCAAAGTCGAGCTGTGTGGTACACTTGAGGGCAGAGAAGCTCTTTGGAAAAATTGCTGGTGTGGCAGAAGCCATTCAGTGACCCAGATCCCACGCCTGAGTACCTGCCTCTCCACAGCTGTCTGTGAGGCACCAGCTCTCATGGTGCTCCTCTGTTCTGAACACCCTGGGAGGCCTCCTGAGCCTTAGGAGGGTGAAGCGGGGCCGTGCCATGCCCTGCACTGGGGCCTGGTTCCAGGGAGGCTCTCACTCTGCTGAGCTTTGCTCAGTGTAGGATCAGAGATTTAGACCCCAGAACGTCCCTGTCCCGTAGCTCCAAGGAAGGTGTCTAAAATTCAGTGACAACTTATATTCTTTTTTTTTTTTTATTCTTTTTTTCGGAGCTGGGGACCGAACCCAGGGCCTTGCGCTTGCTAGGCAAGTGCTCTACCACTGAGCTAAATCCGGAACCCCGAAAACTTATATTCTAACAAGCTACTGCCTACAGCACTGAAGAATGACTCCTTCACACACACACACACACACACACACACACACACACACACACACACACACACACACGTGCACATACATACATGCACACGCCTGCATGCATGCACACACACACTCACACATACATGCATGCACACCTTTGTCTCCCTGGATCCTAGCCATCACTAGAACCTGAGACTATGGAAAGTCACAGGTCCTTAGAGAGAGAACTGGCTAAGATCAGTGTTTCGGAGGGCCACAGCCGGAGTGGAATGTGTGACTGTCCTGTGATACCCTTGCCATCCTCATGCTGACGAGGTGGATCCTGACTGTGGGAGCTACAGTTGGGTAGGGTAGGGTAGGGTAGGGACGGGACTTCACCACTGACAGTCAACAGGAGATCCATGCTGTGCACAGAGCAGGCTGGCCACTAGCCTCCATGTGAATGCCTGTACTGGACAGTCCTGTGACCTGCACCCTAGCTTTAATCTCCCGTGGGAGCTTTTTCCCAGAGGCTGATGGCTGGTGGCCAGAAGAGAGGCTAAACAAGGTTGGCAGTAGCAGGCTGCCTGCAGGAGTTGCCAAGGCACAACTCTCCTGCTTGCTGGGTCAGGAAGAAGGGTGACAGGGGCGCGCTTTGAACTCACAGGGAGGGTAAGGCTATGGTTCTTTGGACTGGGTCACATGTTCTCAGACTACACTCTTCTCTTCCTGAAGTCCCCAGATGGGCCCTGGGTCCTGGGAAAAAATTAGATGTCTACGTTAGAGTTAGGGTGGTGACAGGACCTCCTAGGGATGTCTCAGAAACCCCTGAGAGTGGCCCTCTGTAGCTGGTGCATCATATAGCAAAGAAGGTCAGCTGCACTCAGCCAAGCAGCTGCCTGGAGCCTCCATCCACCCTCATGACTTGATGTCAGGGGAGACGCTTCCCAGTAAGACCAGGGCAACCCCATCTGGCAGCTTCCTCAACCCCTAGAAACACAACCGCAGCCCAGAGCTGCCTGTCTTTTCTGGCTTTGGTGTTCTACTTGGTCACCTGACTGCCCTCTTACGCTAACCCAGTCTGTCTGGACCCTGATCTCAGGTCTCTGACCTGGTAAGTCTGATAGAAACGAAAGACCAAAGATGGAGGTGTTGTTGGGTCCTGAGAGGACAGAACCAAACTGGAACTCACTTCTAAGACTTCTGTAACTGCCCACCCCAAAAATGTGTGGAGACCCCTCCCTACAGCAAGCCAACAGCGTCATAGCAGCAGATACAAGTTAGCACTGTGTAACTCTAGGACCCTTTAACACATTTCCTCCTGCGGTGCTGGTGGCCCCCAACCATAAATTACTTGTATTGCTACTTTGTAACTGTAATTTTGCTACTGTTATGAATCACAATGTAAACATCTGATAAGCAGGATCTCTGGTTTGTGGCCCCTGTGAAAGGCATCATGACACACGGGTGAAGAATGTCCGCCCTAGATAGTTGTAAGACTTGGATGCCTGGAGGTCTAGTCTGATACCTTCCTCACAGGGAGGGTTCTGTCCCCAAGGCTGTGCCCCTATGGGCACCGCTGCCTAACTCAATGTTTCTGACCCCTATCCTTTAGGGCTTCCAGTCTGCTCCACTGACTCTCAGGACTCTGCAAACCACTTGTCTAGTTACCTGGGCAGACAAAGAGACGCATGGGGCAAGGTGGGGTTGGGTAGGAAGTGTGAGACAAGATGGAGAAAGGATGTGTCTTTCCCAGTCCTCTCTGGCTCTGCTCTCCCTGGGCACCATCTCCAGGCGCCTCCACACTCTCAGCTGTCCAGGAGCTGACCAAACCCTGTCCTTTAAAATGTGTACAGATGTTTCATTATGTAGCCATGATTAGTCTCCTGACATTGGGGATCTAATTGATCTTCGTCTGTGTGGTAGCCTACCCCACCCCCCCACATCCTCTGTGCTCCATCCCAAAGGCTGGGGCTGAGGTGTTGTGTGTACTGCCTGGATCTTTCCAGGGGGTGCTCAGGGAAGCAGTCCCTAGCCCTCAGCCTTCAGCCCTCAGACTGTCATTAGCATGTGAAAAGGCAACGATGCTTGGACAGATCTCTGGATTTTATGAGCTATTGACCAGAAACTAGAGGTGCACAGCTAATGCAACATAACTGCTGGCTACTGACCTACCCCACCCAGATCAGCTGGAAACTTTTAGAAACAAAGTTAAAACTTTGCTAAAATGTCCAGGTGAAGGGTCAGAGTAGGAACCCTACAGAGAAAGAGGCACAGACAGGGCCCGTGTTCTCTCTCTGGTCTCTGTGTAGCGGCATCAGCTGAGCCTTCCTCTCGGATTCCCAACCACTGCCCTCTCCTACTCTGAGATGAGACTATCCAGCCCTCACACATAGGTCACAATTTTCTCCCCAGCCTGTGGCAGAATCTACTGGAAGGTTCTTGGCTCCTGCTGAGGCTAAAACGGACCTCAAAACCCCATGACCTGGGGCCCTCTGACTTCCCAGGCCTAGTGCAAAAAAGTACACTCTGTCTCCTAGGCCACCAAGGTGCCCATATGGCTCTTGCTCAAGGATGTGTGGGTCAGGCTACCCAGCTCCTGAGGAGTGCCCCAGCTAGCTTCTGGCCTGCCTCTCTATAGGGGAACAGACTATGGCCTTCCACGCGCAAAGCAGTCAGGCTTCACATCTGCTTCCCCAGTGTCCTTTATCCTTCTCCAGACCACTGCTTTCAGGAATAACTGCAGTCTCTTTCCTGCACACTTGGCAGGGGCGGGCACTGGAGCCTGGGCCCTCCAATGATGGGTTTATAGAACATGGACTCTCCTTGCCCTCAACCTGCATCCTGGAAGGAAGGTGCCAGTCTGGGTGACCATTGCCTGAGCATCATTCTCTCCGTAAAGCTGAGTTTAGAACCCTGCTCTTCTATCAGGGGCCCCGAAGCTGTGTAAGAGCTCACCCCTGCTCTCCTTCAGATGATCCCTGAATGATCGAGGAAATGAACAATGTTGGTAGCAGATTGTGCCAGCCAAGGCCAAGATGTGCTCACAAAGCGGCTGCGCCAGAACCTCTTCTTGGATGATGGGATCCCTGGGTCCGCTCCTCTTGCAGTAGCATTTCTTGAAGAGAAAGGAAAACACAGTGGGGAGCCACACTCAGGACCCCTGTTCCTCCAGATTTGAGACCCTGTGCCCTGCTCTGTGGATCTGTCATAGGGAGAGTAAAAGCCTGAGACCCTGGAGCTGATTCTCAAAGGGGTCCACAGCCCCGGAAACCAAAAACTCGCACGCACACGTGTACACACACACACACACACACACACACACACACACACACACACACACTATATAAAAGTGGGCAATGAAAAAAGTATTTTTGAAGAACCCCCACCACAGTCTTTCGTTCTGAATCTGTCCTAACAGATTCGCCCAAGCTGGTTAACGGTATTTGCGGTTTGCAAGATACTACATGTCCCGGGAAAATGACAGACAAGTTATTATCACCTTCCCACTGTCCTCCTGCCCAAACCTGCCTGTGCCGGGCACCCAGCTGCCGGGAGCGGGTGCGAGGAAATTAACAGCCCTGTGCCGCGCCCGCCCCCGCCCGCCCTCTCACCCACCGCCCTGCACAGGTCCTGCCAGGCTAGGGGCTTCCAGCCAGGGCCGGCCCATCTTGGACTGTGGGGGGGAGGGGGAGGGGGAGGGAAGGAGGAGGGGTCAGGAGAGCAGCCGTGGCAGAAGGGACGTCTACTCCGCTCCGATGTTGGGCAAAGTATTTCCTGCAAGCCCCGCGGAACACACGCATCCGCGCAGGCAAGTCTGGACGGCGCTGTGTCAACAGCCGAAGATAAATAAGATTTTATCAGCTCGGAATCTGTTGAAACACATCCATCTAGCGGTTCTAGGGAAGGAGAGGCAGGAGGAGGGCAGCAGGGGGGAAGCATCCCCACGTGACATCCTGGAAGCAGAGTCCGACCCTGAGGACTGGCCCCATAAACTCTGCGGAGGAAGGGGAGCACTGGCAACTTCCTACTCTCCCGGATACTCGGTATCCTGGAGTCTCCCCCCCCCCCGTCCCCCACGGCTGATCTTCTGAGGTGTGGGGAAGCTTTGGCATCTTTCGCTGAAACTCCCCACCTCTGGCTAAAATGGATTACCACAGATTTAACCTGTGGCTGGAGTGGGACTGGCAGGTGTGTGTGTGCCCCAAAGCCCGTGATCATTGGATTAGAGACGCCATTTAAGGGTGCAGAAGTAAAGGGAGCCCTGGATCTTCATGGGCTTGCGTTTTTCTTCCACCCTGATCGGGTGAGAGACTTGTCCCACTAAAGATGACTCTCCCAGCTCTGATTCTTCCTCTGAGAGGAGACTGTCTTGCGGCTGCTGCGTTGGTACCAGGGACAGCTCCGGGCCCTTTAAGCTCCTCCCCAGGGTGGGGCATTCAATATCTCATCCCTTCCAGGCCTGCTACTCTGCAACTTTGTTACCTTTCTCTAGACAGACCTCCTAGGGTCCCACTCCAGGCCCCGGAAAGCAGTACCACCTCATGGCTATCCTAGGACATCCGGAGGCACAGAAGCTGTCTTCTGAGGAGGATCAGGCCTCAGCTACCTCTGGAGTGGCAGTACATGGCTTGGGGGTGTAGTCAATTATCCTAGGTCCTCAGAGGGCAGTGACTGGGGAGGAAAACAACCCTCAGGGCCGCAGCAGGGCTCCAGGGATGGGCATTGTGGTCAGGCAAGGTTTGAAGCTTAGGTTGCTCAGGAGTGGGTGGGTGAGCGAGGTCCCTGCTCTGCCCTGAGCCAGGCTCCATACTCTTTCTCCCTCCAGGCATGTCTGGGCTCCCCATCAGACCTGACCTGCTCCTAGCCCATCTTGGTTCCTGGCCTGGTGGGTCTATGACCCCTTCTTAGGTCATGAGCTAGAGCAGTGGAGAGAAAGTTCTGAAAAGGCTACTGTAGGAGACTCCGTCAGATGTGCCAACCCACAAATTACCTTACCTGGTAATGATCTACTATGGCAGATAAAGAGGCCCCTCACCTTGCTGGCCCTCTACCATAGAGCCGGTATCTGGGGGTCCGCTGGTAAGTCAGTGGTAGACAAACCTGGAAGGTGGTCCAGTTTAGGGCAATCCAGCCCACATTCCTGAGCCGGAACAGGGAGCCAAGCGCCAGACTTCAAAGGCTAACCTCCTCTTGCTGCCCCTGGTGTCTTTGACCTCAGTGTCCTCCCACCCCTTGCAGGCAAGGCTTGATTCATGGGGTGTCCACCACCCCCACCCCCTCGTTCTATTTTCTTTAAGTAGCTAGGACTCACAAACAATGGGTACTCAGGAGACACATGGTAGTGCTTGGAACCGTCACCTTCACCACGAAGCTGCCTTGATTGGCCTCACGTTGAGTCTCTCTGAGCTCGGAACTAGCTAGGTTCCCTTCCCTGTCAGGAGGCATCTGAACCTGGGGCTTGCCGGGAGGTCTTCATTTGTGAATAAGCAAGAGGCCTGGGCACTTCAACATCGCTGTGTATGAATTTACTCAATGCCTGGGGATCCTCATACCGTGACCTTCATGTACCCCAAGTGTCCCTTCTAGGGAAGCTATAGTAAGTACAGTATAGTTCATGTGCTTTTTGCCAAGTATGGGCTGTAGATTCCCCCCCCCAGCAACTGCATGTTGCTGACGAAGGTCTAGGGCGGGGCAGGGAGGGGTGGCGTAGAGCCGTTTACTGGCCTTTCCCCAGATGCCTGCATTCTGAGGTGTAGACCACACACTTCACTCGAGGCACGACATAAGGGACATAAGTGATCAGGGCAGCTCGCTCTGCAAACTTCTCTAGGCCACAGAGAAACTCAGTAACCTGCCAGACCCATGCCCTTTATCTGCCTAGGGTACCAGCACTATCCTGCTACCCTGTCCCCAGCCTGCACAGATGGAGACCAGGCTGTGGTGTACTAACTTGATGAGAGGCCCTTTGCAGGAAACCAAAGCCCGGATATGGATCTGCAGGGGTCAGGTGTACCCTGTCCAAGTCACAGAGTCCCCATGTATCCTGGGGATGAGATTGTGTCTCTTCCTCCAGAATGTTAGGCTGGGGATCCCACATACCAGTGGTCAGTGGTCATCCCCACTCCCCAGAAAGTCAAACGGACTTGCCTGGTGTGGCCCTGAGCTGCTCCTTTGAGAATACAGGCCAGCTCTTTCAGCTGCTTGCTCTGTTAGGGCTCTCTCTGCTTTTCAAAACAATCCCTAGGGCCTCCCGTGGAGTCCCTGTAGTGAGTCTCTCTTGCTCTTTAAACAGGAGGGAAGGGACTACATCATGGTGCCTCTCCCTGCCTTCTTTTCACTGCGGCTGCCTATGTTTGGTATCTGCTATTTCTGTGCACCCCTTGTAGGGAACCTTAAGCCGATAGGGTTGGGGTGTCCAGGATCCCCCACTGTCCCTAGCAGAGGAAAGACTTGGTGTGTGAGCACTTCTCTGTTTTAACAGCTCTGCCATCTCTGGCCTCAGTTTCCTCGACTGTCACAAGGGAGGATGGCAAATAGGCGAACATTTTCCAGGGTAGCATAACTCATGATTCTGAGCAGGGGAGACTTGAGAGGGAAGTGGAGCTTCATTGAATTCCCTTGGGAAGGCCTGGAGTGATGGCCCAGAGGTTAAGAGGTCCTGAGTTCAATTCTAAGCAACCACATGGTGGTTCATAACCATCTACAATGAGGCCTGGCGCCCTCTTCTGGCCTGCAGGCGTACTGCAGACAGAACACTATGAGAAAGAAAGAAAGAAAGAAAGAAAGAAAGAAAGAAAGAAAGAAAGAAAGAAAGGAAGGAAGGAAGAAGGAAGGAAGGAAGGGTGGGAGGGAGGGAGGGAGGAAGGAAGGAAGGGAAGGAGGGAGGGAGGGAGGAAGGAAGGAAGGAAGGAAGGAAGGAAGGAAGGAAGGAAGGAAGGAAGGCAGGCAGGCAGGCAGGCAGGCAGGCATGAGGAGTCAGCAGGGGTTTCAGGAACCATAGTGGTGAGTCAGTTAGCAGGTAAATAAATGGGCATCTCGCTTTCCCATCCTGGATCAGGCCACTGGCTGTTGAGGTAGGATTAGCAGCATTGAGCTGATTTGACTAGCTCAGAATGGCACCCTTCTGCCTTGCATAGAAGAATCATTCCGATCCTGAGACTGAAGCGGTCTCAGCAGGGTCAGTGCAATCCTTAGAAGAGTGACCTGGGCCACGGGGGAATGGTAGCATCCCATTGTCCCTGAGAGATGTCCTGGTATGACCTCAGGTCCAGTCAGTTTCCAGGATGGGGAAACTGGGTCTTGCCTCGCCCAACTTCAGAGCTTGGCTGCCTGGACTTGGTGGCTTTCTTTGGTGATACAGTGCTGGTGACTGGTCTTGCCGGTCCAGAGTTCTCCATTGGAAGATAAAGGTGGAAGGGGTCGGCAAGCAATCCACTTACTGACTCTTAGAGTCATTCTTCTGCACAAGGTGGCGGGGATGCAATTCTGAGCTAGTCAGACCAGCTCAACGCTGCAAATCTACCTCTACAGCCAGTGGCCTTATCCAAGCTGGGAAAGCAAGCCCAGGACTGATTCCCACAGAGCCCCTCCCCCCACACCGATGTCTTACCCTTTATCATCCTTATGCAACCACCCACCACTCGCAGCCTTTGAGATACGGGTGAGATACATAGCCTGGCAGTTGCTGAGTGGGCACCAGGCACGCGTGCCCGTCTCTACATTCTGAAGTGTGCCTGAAGCATCTGGGAGCGGGCCTCATCAGAGTGCTTGGGACAGGGGTCTTGTGGAAGCATCCCGAACTGGGCTGCCATCTCAACCCGGTCCCCTTCTCTCCTCCAGTACTCCCCACTTTTGAAGAAGTTGTACTGTCAGATTGCCAAGACATGCCCCATCCAGATCAAAGTGTCCACACCACCACCTCCGGGCACGGCCATCCGGGCCATGCCCGTCTACAAGAAGGCAGAGCATGTGACCGACATTGTTAAGCGCTGTCCCAACCACGAGCTTGGAAGGGACTTCAATGAAGGTGAGCACCCCCTCCCAGCTGTGAGACCCTGACCTCTGCAGCACCAGAGTCACGGCTGAGAGAAACAGGCTAGTGTGTATAAGCAGCTCTCCCCTCACCAGGAGCCCACACCCCATCCCTCTCTCCCTTTCCTTGGCTCTGACTACAGCCCAAGAGGCTGATGGTCCAGCAAGGATGTAGCTTGGGAGAAAGTCCAAGGGGCCAGCTGACCCTGAGGAGCCTTGTGAAGCATTCCTGCTGTGTCCCTGGGAAAGCCTGTGACACCCCTAGGGTCAGATCTAGGGACAGCTGTCAGGCTCAAGGCCACCTGAATGAGGGTTGCACAGCTCTGAGTCTTGCCTGGGACTCTCACGGGGACAAGCCTTGTGGACTCAGTTCTGACACAAGCCTGATACAGGGGTAGAGGATGGAGGATGGGCCCCTCTCTAAAGCTGTGTCCCCTCCTGGCAGGACAGTCTGCTCCGGCTAGTCACCTCATCCGTGTGGAAGGCAACAACCTCTCCCAATATGTGGATGACCCTGTCACCGGCAGGCAGAGTGTGGTTGTGCCATATGAACCCCCACAGGTAGGCTGGGGGCCATGCTGGGATTTGAAGCCAACCTTTCAGGGTGGGGTTACCTAGGCCTCTGCTCTAACCTCAGCCTGCCTCTCAGGCCTTTTCCTGGAAGTTCATTTTACTGTGGGCAGAGAGCTTGGGCCAGAGCTCCAGCCAACTTCAGTTCTCTCTCTCTCTCTCTCTCTCTCTCTCTCTCTCTCTCTCTCTCTTCCCTCCCTCTCTCTGTCTCTGTTTCCATCTCTCTGTCTCTCTCCCTCTGTCTCTGTCTCTCTCTCCTGTCTCTCTGTCTCTCTTCTTCTATCTCTATCTCTGTCTTTTTCTGCCTCTCTCCCTTTCTCTGTCTCTGTCTCCATTTCTCTGTCTCTCTGTCTCTCTCCTGTCTCTGTCTGTCTCCCTCTGTCTCTCTCCCTCTGTCTCTCTGTCTCTCTGTCTCTCTCCCTCTGTCTCTCTTTCTCCCTGTCTCTCTGTGTCCTGTGTCTCTCTGTGTCTCTCTCTGCCTCTCTCTCTCTCTCTCTCTCTCTCTCTCTCTCTCTCACTCTCTCTCTCTCTCTCCCTCTCTCCCTCTCTCTCTGTCTCTCTCTCTTGTCTCAACTATATAACAAAGTATGGTCATATGACCTCCAGCCTTTCAACCCTGCCCTCCCTGGAGGGTCCAATCTTCAATCTTCTTGCTTGTTTCTCCCAAGTACAGCCTCCTAGACATGGGAGTGAGAGAGGGTCCCTGGACATCTCAGGCTCCATTTGCAGGGACAAAAGCAAGCCAGCAAGCATGGGGTGGTGGGTAGAGGATGGGCAATTCCATGCTGGGGACTAGGGATCATGAAAGGCCTCCTAGACCAGGCTAGGGGAGAACAGAGGATGCATACGGTGGACTGGACCAGGCTCAGGGGAGTAGGGAAGACGGACCAGGCTCGGGGGAGTAGGGAAGACGGAGGTGATGGGTTAGCCTGTGTGCAGAACCTTGGAAGTGTGGTGCCAGCTGGAGACGGGGGTACAGTGGAGGTGACCGGACATTCTGAACACTAAAGTACAGTGTGGAGGCAAAGGGCTCAGACCATAGGTGAGGGCTCTAGAGGAGGGAACAAAGCTGGAGGTGGTGGTTCTGTAAATAGTTAAGAGAAGGGAGACTGGAGGAGGCAGGCGTCCACTTTTGACATCAGAAGGGTGTGTGGTCACCATCATAGATCTGATATGAGGCCCAGTTGGAGCCAAAGGCAAGGTGAAGGGACTTCAGGACTGATGTGGGAGATATCAGGGCAGAGGCTCAAGAGGACTGCAGTTATGTCTTATCCCTGACCCACCCTCTGCCAAGCCCTGCGGTCCTTTGAGGCAGCTCTTTATATCAGTAGGACAGGGCTCCATGATGCACATACATACAGATACACACACACACACACACACACACACACACAAACACACAGAGAGACACACACAGACACACACATGCATACACAAACACAGATACACACAGACACACACACAAACACACATAGCCACAAATACACACACAGACACACACAAACACACACAGAGACACACACACACACAAACACACATAGCCACAAATACACACACAGACACACAGAGACATATACAAACACACACACAGACACACACACATATACAAACACACACAGAGAGACATACACAGACACACACACACAAACACAGAGCAACACACACAAATAAACACATAAACAGAGAGAGAGACACACACAGACACACACAGAGACATACACAAACACACACAGACACACACAAACACACACACAGACACACACACAGAGACATACACAAACATACACAGACACACACACAGACAGACATACGCAAACAGACACACACACACAAACACACAAACACAAACACACACATACAGACATGTGCAAACAGACACACACAAACACAAACACAACACAGAGACACACAGACACACACACACACCAAGAGCATCCTCCCCTCTGATCAGCTCAGTCTTGCAGATAAAGTAGGAGTCGCTTGCCCTCTAGTGGCTGGCGGGTGTAAGTTCTAAGAAGGGCTGGGGCTTAAGACTTTTATATCTAGCAAGACCTTTGAAACTCCATTCATTCCTCTGCCCAGATGAGTCCACAGTACTCAGCACACACATGCCACAAAGGCCCATGCACACACCCACTCACATACAGCCCTGACATTTGACCTCTGCCTGTGTTATGGGAGGTGGCTGTGGCAAGCACACCGTAGACTCTGTATCTCCCCTAAGAGCTGAAATGGAGCCAGCACAGCGCTATGAAGGCACAGATGGATCAGTGGGTGGACAGGGGATCTCGAGCGAGTGTAGATGGATGAATAGGGGGTGGGGGGGTATTCAGGCACCACTCACTGGTGGTGGACAGGAGAGTGGGCAAGCTGAAGTGTAAGTGGGTATGGTATGTGGGTGGGCAAGTGAATAAGTGTGTGTCTAAGTGTGTGGGTTGAGAGGCCATGGAGTGGGGTAGGTGGATACATGGGTGTGTAGACAGGCATTTAAGCAGATGGATGGGTATGCAGCTTGGTGGACGGTAGAGATACGTGGAGAGATGGATGGATGAGTGCAAAGGTGGGGTGGTTGGGTGGATGGATGGGTAGATCACCGAGAACCATACAACAGTATCCCTATGCCTACCCAGAACCAGGGCCAGAGGTGGCAGCTACGGGTCCTTTCTGTAGAAGGTGGGCCCTGCATGCTGACTGACGCTAAGCCCTTTCCCTGCCTCCCCCCTCGGACAGGTAGGAACAGAATTCACCACCATCTTGTACAACTTCATGTGTAACAGCAGCTGCGTAGGGGGCATGAATCGGAGACCCATCCTCGTCATCATCACCCTGGAGACCCGGGAGTGAGTCTGCGGAGGAAGGATGGTAGAGGTGGGGCGGGGACTTGGGCCAGCACTGGGGGTGAGGGGCGTCACAGACGCAGGAAGGGCTTGCTCTCCTTGGCGGGCACCCAGCTTCAAGGCCAGTTCCGAGGGGTCTGCAGAAGGGGGGCAGGGTCAAGAGTGGTCCCTCGGGCTCACAGTCACCCTGTGCCCACCCGACAGTGGACAGGTACTGGGCCGGCGGTCTTTCGAGGGCCGCATCTGCGCCTGTCCTGGCCGTGACCGAAAGGCCGATGAAGACCATTACCGGGAGCAACAGGCTCTGAATGAAAGCACCACCAAGAACGGGGCTGCCAGCAAACGTGGTAAGTGGGGCTCCCGGCCGCGGCGTGGTCGAAGGGTGGAGTCGGATGCAACTGGGTGTGAGAAAGATTACCTGTTCCGAGGGCACCAAGCATACCCTCATCTGGGGGTCTGAATGACTGAGGCCTGGAAGCCTCTCCGGCTGGACAGAGCAAGTTTGACCCAAGACATCTCACTTGCCTATGCTCTGAGGCTAGGCGCATGTGGGACCCTGGTCCAGCTCCTTCCGGCCTAGGTTTGCCCCATGCACAGACCACACCCATGGCAAGTGCTCACCTGGGCATCTCAGCCCTTGCTCTGTGGCTCATGTGCCTTCCCGACCTGCCTTCCAGCGTTCAAGCAGAGCCCCCCTGCCATCCCTGCCCTGGGTACCAACGTAAAGAAGAGACGCCATGGTGACGAGGACATGTTCTACATGCATGTGAGTGGACTCATGGCCATCAGAGTGGGCTGGGCGGACAGGCCTGTGTGTTCCCATTCCCATTACCCAAGGTCCCAGGCTGGGGACGTCCAGATGTCACGAGAGATGGGCGAGGGAGGTGCACTCACGCCCGAGGATTGAGACTGTGTCCCTGAAGGAAGTGGGGTTCAAAGGAGGCTCTGTTTGGAGTCAGACCCTGTAGGGCATGAACTCACTGAGTGTGAACATGCCAGCCAGGTTAGCTGTGCATCAAGGAGACCCAAGGGCACCCTTTATAAAGGAGAAACCTAGGGTGGCTTTTCAATAGGAATCCAAAGTCCTATAGGGTATAGCCTGTGTGTGTTTAAATCCATGGTCCTATTGGGTATAGCCTGTGTTTAAATCCATGGTCTATAGGGTATAGCCTACATGACTGGATGCATACATGGTACCAATCCCAGTGGTAGGATCACCATGCACTCTGAAAGAATGCTTTCTGTTTCCTTGAGTGTGAGCCCTCCTTTAAGACCTACAGCTGTTGAGCCTCCCTGCAGGGAAGAATGAGTGTGGTCTCTGGACCCTTAGGGACCCACTTCTTAGACCTGCTCCTGGAAAGAGGAAAGCCAGGGTATCCTGAGCGTTGGGGTACTGGGGAACTCCAAGTGCAGATCAACACTTTGCCACAGCCTGGGGTCCTCCCGAGGCTTCGACCAATCCACATCCCACCAGGGGTTTGGGGACCTGGACAGAGAGTATGTCTCTCCGTGCCCAGGTTCGAGGCCGGGAGAACTTTGAGATCTTGATGAAAGTCAAGGAGAGCCTAGAGCTGATGGAGCTTGTGCCGCAGCCTTTGGTTGACTCCTACCGACAGCAACAGCAGCAGCAGCTCCTACAGAGGCCGTGAGTGAACCCAGCCATCTGTATGGGGAAGTGGGAATATTCTGACCCAGCAGGAAGAAGGCCAGGAGCACAGGAGGTATGGTACCCTGGGCAGGACAGTAGGGCCAACACAACTCAGCTAGCACCTTCTCCTCCAGGAAGCCTTCTGGGACTTAGCCCACCTCCCCTGCCTCCCACACACTCTCGAGCCTTGAAAATGTTGATGGGGAAGGGGCAGGAGGGGCTGGATTTGCAGAAGCTGGTGAGGTGTTAGCTTTCTTCCTAACTTTCTCTTGAGAGACAGACTCTTCATCTGCCTGCATCCCCAGGTGTCCACAGAGGTGCCACGTGGGGGAGGGGTCACTTTTACCTCTTGTGAATGTGCACTGTTGCTTTCCAAGCAGGAGTCACCTGCAGCCTCCCTCCTATGGGCCCGTGCTGTCCCCAATGAACAAGGTACACGGTGGTGTCAACAAACTGCCCTCTGTCAACCAGCTGGTAGGCCAGCCTCCCCCACACAGCTCTGCAGCTGGGCCCAACCTGGGGTCCATGGGTGAGTCCCTGGGGCAGTGCAAGCCTTGTGTGGGCCATAGAGACTCAAGGGAGGGTCTGGGTGGATTTACAAACAGGCCCGATGGAGGATGGGGGTGGGGCTTTGATGGCTGCCTCTCTCTGCAGCTCCAGCCTGCAGAAGGACGATGGCTATGGGGGGAGGGGACATTCGTTCCAATCCCAGGGGTTCTGTGCCTGGGGGTTTGCAAGGCTGATAGAGTTAAGAACTCATGCCTGTCCTCTCTTGATAGCCACGGGATCTTGAAGAAGATCCCTGGCTTCAGTCAGCCTCAGTTTGTCCATCAGCAAAATGGCAATACCAAATCCCCTCATCTCAAGGATTATAGGACATGAGACTTCATTGAGGGGCAGCTGTAGGGAGCTGAGCAGAATGGAGTGTGGGTCTCCTCTGGAAGGTCCTTATATGGTTACAGATGGACACACTCCTGACACTGAGTAACACCCCCAGGTCTGTCTTGCTAAAAGGACCCTGGAACCTGGTAATACCCATGTGACAGCTGCTAATCCCCAGGTCACCTAAACTACATGCCCCGTACACAGCCACCTTCCATTTCTACCTCTTTGGAAGAAGGGTTGTACCTAGGGACTCAGACAGCCTTTACAGTGCTGTATCACACTGCCAGGCTAGACCACAGCCTGGGATACCCCCAGGTATGTGGAGCTTGCTTTCAGGCTCCTGGACCCGCTCTTTTGCTCAGGTTCCGGGATACTCAACAGCCACAGCCACAGCATGCCAGCCAATGGAGAGATGAATGGAGGCCACAGCTCCCAGACCATGGTTTCCGGATCCCACTGCACCCCGCCACCCCCGTACCATGCCGACCCCAGCCTCGTCAGGTGCGTGGGCGGGCTGTGGCTGGACCTGGGTTTGTGCTTCACCCCTCGACCCATGCCTCCCACTAACTGTGCGGTTCTTGCTGGAGAGAGCAGCCTTGCATGTGGCTCTGTCTGACCCTGTGTTTTAATTGCTTGGCTGGCCTGAGGGAGGACAGGCTGAGAGGGGCGTGCCTTATCAGGGGTCATCAGCAGGTTCTGAGAAAGAACCTTGGAAAGAAAGGTACTTGAGGGTCAGGCCCCAGGAGTAGAGGGGGTTGTGGGGGTAGGGGGTGTGGGGACATCCTCTTGGAGGGGGGAGGTGTAAGGAATATAAAAAAAAAGCAAACATACACACACACACACACACACACACACACACACACACACACACACACACACACACACACAGGAGCCAATAAAATAAGAAAAAAAACAAAGAAACAAACAAAGAAAAAGAAACAAAGTTACTTGAGCAGAGGCTGGGCCGAGACCCTGCTGGCTGGCCACACCTGCCCTGAGGGAGGGACCAGAAGCTTTGCCCACTGTTACAAGCAGTTAGTTCCCTCCCTGACACGGCCACTCCTGTGGGACCTGAGTGCACAGCAAGTTAATGCTACTCTCTCAAACCCTCTCTGCAGTTTTTTGACAGGGTTGGGGTGTCCGAACTGTATCGAGTGCTTCACTTCCCAAGGGTTACAGAGCATCTACCACCTGCAGAACCTCACCATCGAGGTAAACGCCCCAAGTCTCCCCAGAGGGACGGAGGCCCTGTCCCGAGGCACAGTGCTCTATCTAGGGTGACTAGCTGGGAGAACTCCCAGAGACTTTCCCACAAGCAATCAGATTCTATTCCATAGTCAGCAGGCTCAGGCAACGTGAAGGAGACTGGGTGGATACGTGTCCCGTGTCCCGGTTCCCGGCTGTGACCTAGGGCTTTCTCCCCTTTTAGAGCCTCCTGGTGACCCAGCCAGGTGACCTTTGATGTCTTAGACTGGGCTGTTTCCAGGACCCAATGTGTAAGAACTGTAGAAGCCAGAGGGGAACAGACCTAGAAAAAATAAATGGGTCCCCACGCCCAACCTACACCCATGGCACAGAACATTCTGGGTTGAATGTGGGGAAGAAAGCTTCTGGGAAGCTCTGGCGTTCTGTTCCGGCCTAGCTGCCCACTCAGCCTTGCTTTATCCTTGAGACTCAGCCCCAGGGTGCATCAGCCCAGCCCCTCCTGCCTCAGGACCTGGGGTGCATCACCTCAGCACTTCCTGTCCTAGGGCCTGAGGTATCTCAGCTCAGCACCTCCTGCCCGTCTGCCATTAACTGTTTTCTAGACTCTCACCCAGGCCGACCCAGGCCGAGTTAGAAGCCATATCTGTCCCCTGCCCAGGACCCCAGGCTGGACACAAGGACTTATCAGAGACCATGGGATCGGTGCCTAACACCTGCATCAGTGTGACCACTGACCACTAACTACCTTCCCCAGCCTTGAGTCATACACTAACCTTCATCTCACCAGAGCTTGACACGAAGGGATGGGCTTGGAGAGACTGCCAACTAATGGCTGCCAAGAGACCCCAAGACCAGGAGATGCATGGGTGGTCTTCTAGGTCTCTGTCACTGTTCTTACTGTGTCCAGACCCCTGGCTTGTGAGGGGGGCCCTCATCACTGTCCCCTCAGCCACCCCCATATATCATCTAGCTGTCCTAGAAAAATATGTGACTAGACACTCTGTGCAGGTGACCCTCATGCTGTCCCTACCTTGTCACCTACACAGTCAAGGTCTGATGGCCCCCTCGAGCAGAGGCTTCCTTGCAGGTAGGACGTCATTGGTGTGAGGGACACACAACCTTGTGGCTTCCCTTTTGTAACCTGAAGGTGCCCATCGCTCTTTCAGGACCTTGGGGCCCTGAAGATCCCTGACCAGTACCGTATGACCATCTGGAGGGGCCTACAGGACCTGAAGCAGAGCCATGACTGCGGTCAGCAGCTTCTACGCTCCAGCAGCAACGCGGCCACCATCTCCATCGGCGGCTCTGGCGAGCTGCAGCGGCAGCGGGTCATGGAAGCCGTGCATTTCCGCGTGCGCCACACCATCACGATCCCCAACCGCGGAGGCGCGGGTGGCGTGACGGGCCCCGACGAGTGGGCAGACTTTGGCTTTGACCTGCCTGACTGCAAGTCCCGTAAGCAGCCCATCAAAGAGGAGTTCACAGAGACAGAGAGCCACTGAGGGGCGTCGTACCTTCTCCTTCCTGCCTTCCTCTGTGAGAAACTGCCCTTGGAAGCGGGACCCCTCTGTTGTGCCCACGGAAACAGCAAGGGCCTTCTGCCAGACGCCATTCCTGAAGGGAAGTCGTTCATGAACTAAGTCCTCCCAGGAAACTTCTGGAACTGCCCTTAACTACACATACACAAGGGCAGGTTGTGGGCCAAGTGCTTAGACAGGGACTGTCCCTTTGTGGGTAGGTACACCATATCCATTCCCTCCTCCCCTCTATTGAGGACTCTGCCAACTCCAGGACAGAGCAGCATCCTTCGCTCGATAACCCTCTGCCACGAAGTATTCCAGCGTCTTCTGTTCCCGATAGCCACACGCAGCCAGCCGGGCCTCCCTGTCTTCTGCACTTTACGTGCGGGTTGATTCCACTGTGTTTTGAAGGTGAAGTCAGGGCCGGAGACATCCTCTGCAGGAGGTGGGGACACATCTGTCCCTGATGTAGGTTATTCCACCGTTCCTCCCTGTCTCCCGAGGCTTGGTTGCTGGGGTTAGGGAAAGCTAGACGGTGGCAGAGCAGAGGAAGAGGCTGGCCTCAAGCCTCCAGCCAGCACCCTGAACATGCTGGCCACAGCAGCCTCGATGAAGCTCTCCCCCGGCAGACAGAGGGACAGAATGAGTCTCAGAGGACTGAAAATTGAATTGTCAATATTTGATAAAAAAAAACAAAACAACAAACATTACTCTTCTACTTGGTGGGTCAGCTTGCTTTTTGCCCCCCTCTGGCTCTTTTCAGCATTTCCTTCTGAGATCAACCTAGCGTGTCCACCACACGAGCTTCTCAACAAGTCTTTAAAAAAAAATAAAGAAAAGAGTGTCAAGCCAGGAAGGGTTGGATGGGAGTGCGGGTTAGACCCCAGCTGTGAGGAACATCGGTTCTGCCCTCGCTAAGTGCTCAGAGTCTAGGCTCTGTGCCCAAGTGCCAGCCCATCCTTGTGGGCTGGAACTGGGGTGACTGCTGGAGGCCCTGGTCTTCCTATGCACCCCCAAGGAGTCAGTAGACTTGAGAGAGAGCTCCTTTGTGCACTCAGCCACTGAGGCCTTGTACCTGCCAGAAACTCTGTGAACTTCTACAATGAGAGCCCCCGGCAGTCGCTGCTAGGAGTGGAAGGAGCTCTTGCCTCAGGAAAGCCCAACTGCCTGCTGAGGTTCTGTGGAGCCGTTTCTCTTAGGCCTGGCTCTCATTAGCATGGCCCAACAGCTGCAGTGAAGGCCGTGGACTGGTCACAGAGTCAGCACTACCAGGACTGGCTTCAGACCAGGGCTGCCTCCTAGAAGCACAGGAGCAAATGTCGCCAACCTTATCAAGCTCTGCAAAGTTAGGTGGCTACCACCCACACCGTGCTTCATGAGTCTCTGAGGGGCAGGATTCGGGTGCACTTAGGGTTGGTGCAAACATCACATTGGCAGAGAACAGAGCTGGCCATGCCGGCCCTTCCAACTTGACAGCTTAGCCTCTGGGGGTCCTGCACCCAGAAGGGCCATAACAGCTGCAGCATCAGGCTTAGAGCTTCCAGGGTGCAGGGCATGGCCATCCCAGTAAGCGGTGACACACCTCACAGAGCCTGAGGTTGAACACATGCTTGTTGATGAGGAAGAGGAAGCTGAGGCTGGATGGAACTGAGTTCCCCGCTGCAGGCATCAGCTCACTGCAGAGGCATGTTCTCACTCCTGAGGTACACGCTGCCCCATGCTACCTCGGGGACTAGGCAGCACATGCTCACTCCTAGGCCTGTGAGCCCCACTGTGAGACGTGCTTGAGTTCTGGGGTGTCACGTACGTATGCCTCAGGCACTGTCCAGGAGGGGCCATCCTAAGCGCCCCACCACATGCTCCTGAAAAGACTTCAGAGGAGTGGCTGTCACCAGGCATCTGAGGAATGAAGACCCTATCTCTGGTGAGGACCTAGGGCTGTGTGTCTCCCCAGACCCCTGCCTCAAGTGCCAAAGCTGTCTCATGAGCTTCTGAGATCCTGACAGGCCTGGAGGGAACTGCAAAGGGCCATCTGCCAGGAAACAAATGTCACAGAGGCAAGGCTTGCTGTGACTGATTAGCTCTCCTCCGGGAAATGGCCTTTGGGTCTGAAACAAACTTTGTTCTGCAAAAGACAGAAAGCAAGAGGAAGAAATTTTCCAGTCACCAGGTTTCCCAGGAACACTGAAGTGCTAGTCTGGAAGCGAGTTTGGGGGTGGCCTGGAACACATCTGTTGAGCAAGGGCGGGTACCTCAAGGCTCTACAAGCCACTCCAGCCTCAGCCTGTACAACCCGTACGGTCCCAGGGAGCTTTGAGCATCCAGTTAACAGCCACTCCCATGCCCCTTCCCGGCCCTGCTGACCATGCCTTGGGCTGCTTTGAGCTTTGAGCTTACAGCACCAGCACTTGTTCCCTGGGCAAGAACCCTGTGTGAGTCAACAGTTGCTACTTAGAACAGCATTTCAGACTGGAGGCAAAAACCAAAACCAAACTGTCCACGTTTCAATGGATGAAATGCTTCTCCAAGCAGTATTGATGGATACAGTCCAATGACTCTATGAACTGTTTTGGGTGATGTCATCTTAGGAAAAAAATGTGTTATTTTTTTAGCTGTGTTTCAGTGGGATTTTTTGTTTTTGTAATATAATAAAAATCACATGTTCCCACGGTTGACTGTTGTAACTAACCCATCCCCCAGGCTTGAGAGGAGCATCATGGGAATGCTCAGAACAAGCATAGACAGGCAGGAAGCATGTGGCCCCACACTGGCCCGGCAGCACCCACTGGACTTCTGCATCAACCCTGCAACAATGCATGTGTCCTGTGGGCAGGAAAGGCGATATCTGGGGAATATCACAGACACCGTAAATGATGTGTAGTTGACACGTTTACCTTCTCAGCAGGATGGAGGGAGGAACACTCAGGCTCCTGTCGGCTCCACTCACGCTCCACTGCCACCGGGTCTCTGTGTGGTTCTCAGATTTCTTGTTTCTCAGACTGTGGACGTGTCTTAGCAAAAAGTAAGACTCCAAAAAAATCTACTCAGCTTTGAGGGTGGCCTGAGGCTGCTAAGAGTTGGACGGAGTTTAGAACAAGATAAGAGGGGCTGAGGTAAGATGGAGAGGGATGGGTTTCCTCCTCATCTCCCACAGCAGCCAGTGCAGGAGCATCATCAGTGTAGGATCATTGTCCTAGAGTCTCCATGCTGCCGGCCTTGCTAGGTGAGGCAAGATGAGGCTGGGTGAGACCAAGGGTGGTGCTGTGCTCTAGCAACAATGTTTCTTTCACACGGGCTCCCTCTTGCTCTACACAATGGCCATCCTCCTCAGATGTCTCATCCATCCCTAGGGTCCGCTGTGATAGACTGAAGAGATACATTGTACTTCTCAGTTCTCCCTGTGAGTGTGAAGCCATGATCTAATACCTTTAGAATTGGCAAGAAAACCAGCTCCTGTACAGTTGGGATTTGTGACTTACTGTGACAAATTACTACAGAACGTGAGGGCCCCGGTGCTCTGTTGGTCATAAGCCCAGTAGAAAGGGTTTAATATAATTGGGAAAGCCAATGCCTGCGTGAGTTTTAGCAGGTCTGAGACTATGTCATCTCAGGGGTCCCATCTAAGAGTTCCTCTGGTTTTTTGGTTTCCTAAAGGCTTCATAGAAGGGTTTAGCTATTCTGTTGAACTAGATAGAGAATCCAAATTCAACCACTGTACCCACAAGGGCCTCTGCTTATTGTCTTTTGGCTGGGGTCCCCATTGTTAAGATGAGACACTTACTGTGTGGCTCATGGTCCCAAGACCTGGACCTTCTGTGAAGAGATTTGGGCCTCTGAAAGAGAACCCTTTTTATCTTCTGTAGAGTTAGGATGGAGTCTAAATGATGGCTGCTATTCCCAAGGTGAAATGTAGAGGGATGACAGTTCTCTTGCTAGGGTCTGTCCATAAAGGCAGGGGCTAGCCTAAAAACCCTGAGGTACAACAGTCCCCAGGAGCTGCTGAGCAACCTGGAGAGAGGGGTCCCACCATTACAAGGAAAACAGGAACCTCCTCAAGTTGGACCAGGCTTGAATACAAAAGAAAGCCTCTCTTTAGATCTAACACCATACCCCAGGAGGTGTTGGCAGGCATCTGTCCCAAGAGGGTATACGTGTTGGGCGACTGGGCAGTTTCATTTATGGTCCTTGGGCCCTGGACCATTTCTGTAGGGCCCATCTGACTTCTTTATTGTTGATGTTCAGGTGCATCATGGAGTGTCACAGGATATAGAAACCCACTAACCAGGAATTTACAAAGAGAGATGAGGACATTGGGGACTTTCAGGAAATTTGTCCTTAAGAGCGGTTACATCTCTTGGTGATGCATCCAGGAAAGGAGGTATCCCGGATGTCAAAGGGAACTTGTCTGGTGACATAGAGATCTACAGGGAGGGTCCCTGAGTCCTTGATGGCTTCAGGCCACTACAGGACAGGGGACACAACAATGTCACGAGAGCCTCCAGACTATCAAAAAGCCTTGGACTTAACTGGACTTGACATTTAGATAAGACACCCTGTCTAGGCAGAGAGGATGGAGAAGTTAGGTTGGACCAGAAGGGAATGAACAGAAAGACATCGTCATAAGGATGGTAACTTCAGTCTCCCACATATCTAGGTTTAGTCAAGGTTCAAAAACAGAGATGATAAACACTGGAGTCCATGCAGCCTCAGTTTCCCATCAGTCCTCACAGAGAGGGTGGCCCTTCCTCACTGGGCTGCTCATATCCAAGAACAAAGTCAGGGTTGTCTGTGTATTTTCAGTGTTGGTGGCCTTGGGTGAAGGCTGACTGTTGTACAGGACTATCCTCTGAGGCAAACTGCCACCATCTTCACAGGAGTCCAGCTGGGCCTGCTTACCCAGACCCTCACAGCTGGGCTTGTTGGCTGTTTGTAGGGCGTGTGGATGCGCCACCCGATGGGCATAAGAACCGGTCAGGTGGGGTTTGCATGAGATCTGAGATGCAGGAGTGGATCGGTTCCCTCCCTGCCTCTAACGCCTGCTTTGGAACCATGACCCCCAACTGAGGTGACCACAGGCACTCAAGCCTGTAGCCTCTCCATGCTAATGAGGCATCTCCATAGCCTTACCCTTCAGTCAATGACCTTCCCTTCCTGGGTATCCTCCCATCCCTCCCCAACAATATATAATCCCTGGTTCACCCCCAAACAAAAAGTATGCATCCAAATCCACCCCCAGTAATGAAATATGAACAAGCAAAGATGACCTCAGAGAGACGCTTCATCAAAGATCGCCACAGGGAACGCCTTCACGCCTATGCACTCCCCACTGGCTCCCGACTGGACTGGGCTCCTGCTGGTCCTGGGCTCCACTTCCCCCTTCTGGCCTGGTGTGCAGAGGTGTTCTGTTGCCCCTAAGAGAGAGGCGGATTGCTAACTTCCTGTTCCACACTTTGCTTTGTCCTTCCCGAGCAAGTGTATTGGTGGCATCCAGACACCACCAGAGGAGAGGCAGAACTCAAGACCATAACTGTTGGCCATCCTTCTTGGAAGGAGTGATAGGAAGTCTCACGAAGCCCTCACCTCAATATCTAGCCCCCCTCCCCCAGTTCTGTGCAATCCTTCTCTAATCACATACAGACTTGGGGGGTCTCTGGGAAGAATTAAGGTGTACAGTAGGGCTCCATCTGCATGGCCATGGGAAACTACCACCCCTGCAGCCACCTTCCAGGATGCTGCTTTCAAGTCTCCTGTGTCCCTGCCCACAGCCCTGCAGCCATCGCTCTGTAAGAAAGTCCAGTGAATCTTTGGTTCCCTCAGTGAACTTTGCTGGACTTGCACCTCAGTTTGTGACTGGGACCTTAGGAAGAGGGTAGATATTGTTCCCTCCGGGGAGAAATTTTAGCCACACAGGCTTTCCCTCAGGAGAGGGGCACAGCCTTTTCACTTCCAATTTGTCTTGACTTTGCAGTCGCAATGTAGATATAGATGTTTGTCCTCAGTTGCTTTTGGGCAATGACAGCTGAAGTATTCTGGCTGGCCATGTTAGCTGGTAAAGATTCATCTCCAGGCTGGGTTAGTTCTCTGAGCCTGCACCAGGGTGGGGATGAGGCACTAGCTGCTGCTGCAGGCTGAGCTTGCCACATTCTCTCTTTCCTTCCTTAGTTTGGCCTTTCTGACTCTCTCCAGATCTCTTCCTCACTATTAAAGCCTTTGGGGCCCGGGCTAGTTCTGAAGCTTTTCTTCCATTCCTGTGAGTAGGTGATGATGAAGTCATTGGGTGGGTCCCAGCCCTGGGGCCAGAACAACTCTGCCTGATAAGAAACCCCATCCTTTGGACTAGCAGGAGGGGTCACCAAGGCCTAGGCCTCCTGGGTAGGCGGTGGTTTGAGGCTTGATAAAGGCTATGTGGCCTCCAGCTGTCCCCAGCCTATCCCAGCTCACAAGACTTGAACCAGGTGACCCAGATCCAGAAGTGGAGAAAGTTGGGAGGTTTGGAGGGGGGGGAATCACATTAGAGGAATGAGTCCTTAGCCAGGCCTAAGGATGTTGTGTGTGGCTCTTTACTAGGGGGTGGTACTCCTGTCCCTCAGAGGCAAGTTCTGGCCTGTTCAGGCACACCTGTCCCCAGGTGCCTGCCATCTTCGCCTCGGAGTCTCTTCTCTGAACCTATAATCTCTCTGCTGGTGATGTGTCTCCTCCCAGGGGACTGCCTTGATCCATAGACAGCCCTTCCTACCAATTTATACCTTTGAAAAACCAGCTTCTGAGCAAAGACAAAAATAGACAGTTTAGGGACAGTTTAGTTCTGACCGAGTTTTATTAATGAGATTCCTGTAACACCCAGGCTGCTGTTCTGCGGTGAGGAACGGCACAAGGGACGGGCGCTGCGCTCACTAGGTGCCTGGGTCTGGGAGCTGGTGTGCCAGTAAGGCTCACACACCTGCACTGGCTATTCTTACTTGTGAGTGCCTGGG
Organism: Rattus norvegicus; assembly: GCF_021556685.1. Classification (NCBI taxonomy): domain Eukaryota; kingdom Metazoa; phylum Chordata; class Mammalia; order Rodentia; family Muridae; genus Rattus; species Rattus norvegicus. Next base: position 170,682,275 of record NC_141538.1, on the reverse strand, counting down.
GGATATTTGGCAAGCAGTAGTAAAGACCCAAGACAACAAGCAGAGCCATCAGGGACTCTCGCTTCATTAAATGAAACTTCCGGTGCCACCTGGCTGCTGCATTTAAGCCAGTTCCACACCTAGCTCCCTGTTTGTCTCTTGAAATAACAAGGCTGGGTTTACTACACTTAGATGTCTGTCCCAAGCTAAAGCCTTCCATAACAGCAATCATTGAGCCAGGCATCAACTGTCACTTCATATTTCTGTGACTGAGTGCAAGTCTGAGTGTTGTAGTGAGTGACCTCAGGTTTGCAGTCAGGCCAAGGCCAGAGTAGACACCGGAAGTCAGGCAATGCGTGAGTTTGTCCTTTATGCTGTGTGACAGTTTGGACTTCATGTATGTATATGCAGTATGTATGCATATCTGGTGCCTGTAGAGGTCAGAGGGCAACTTTGAATCTCATATAGATGTATGGGTTGTGGTAAGGTCTGTATGGCCTCCAGACCGATAGCGTGGCCTCCAGACCCACCTCATGGGTGCTGGGAACCAAAAACTCAAGTCCTCTGCTCTTAGTCACTCTGCATATCTCTTCAGCCCCGATATGTGACTCTAAAAATATTTATTTTAAAGCCAGGCATGGTGGCACATGTCCTTAATCCCAGCACTTGGGACGCAGAAGCCGGTGAGTTGGAGGCCAGCCTGGTCTACATAGTAGTTCCAGAACAACCAGAGCTTATGAGACTGGATGTCAAAAAAAATATTTTATTTTTAATTTTGTGTGTGTTTGTACATGTGCATGTGTGCGTGTGTCTGTGTGTATGTGTGTGTGCTTGAATGTGTATGTATGTGTGCACATGTGTGTGCCTGTGTGTGTTCATCTGTATGTGTGTACCTGTATGTGCATCTGTGTGTGTATATGTATGTGTACCTGTGTGTATATGTGTGCCTGTGTGTGTGCGTCTGTGTATGTGTGTGCCTGTGTGTGTATGTGTGTCTGTCTCTGAATGTGTGTGCATCTGTATGTGTATATGTGTTGTGTGCCTTGTGTGTGTATGTGTGGACCTGTATGTGCATCTGTGTATGTGTGTGTACCTGTGTGTGTGCATGCCTGTGTGTGCATCTGTGTATGTATATATGTGTGTGTGCCTGTGTATATGTGTATATACAAGTGCGTGCACATGCACATGTGCACAGATTCCTGTGGAGGGCAGAAAAGGACTTGGGACCTCTGCAAGAGTACAAGCTCTTAATGGCTAAGCCATAACTCCAGTCTCCAATGTGTCTTTCAAATGGGCAGGGTTTGTTCCTAAGACTGCTACCACAGCACAGAGCTGTCCTCAGAAATCCTTAGACGCTGTGCTGGAAGATTATAGAACAACTACCCAGAGAGGAGCCAGCAGGGTGAGGCTTCCCTCAGTTTCTGGGGATATGACTCCCCATTTCATTTTCTCTTTCTTTGAAATAATTGCTCTCAAGTGACATGGAATGTGGAGCATACACCCTGGGCCTCCCAGCTCCTTTCTTTCTCCCCCTTCACCCTCTCTCACCACACCACACAGTTCATATCTACTTTAATGTCATAAAGACATACATGACTTGATGTCTATGTAAATGAGGGAAGATGGTGCTTGTCTTTCCGAGACTGGTTTCATTCACTAAATACAGTTATCTCCACCTTTATCCATTTTCCTGAAAACACTAATTACTGTTTACGGCTGAAACAAAAACCATGAATGTCTACCACATTTCATTCTCCATACATTGTCGACAGCCTTCGCTGGTTCTGTATCTCAGCCAGTGTAAACTGCAAATAGCCCCATTTCCTACTAAAGTCTACCCAAAGAGACAAATACACACAAAAAGATCTGTTCTATAGTTTCACATTCGGCCGCAACATTTGTGAAGCATTTTGGGTCCTTAAGATGGTCTTGGGAGGTGTTCTAATTTTATTATTTCCATCGCCATGGTAAAAGCCACAACCAAAAGCAACCTGGGAAGAAGGAAAGGGTTAACAGTTTGCAGGTCTTATCTGTCTCTGAATCAAGTTGAAAAGTCAACTCAAGCAACCCAGGAGGCCTTTGGTTGCTGGCTCTCAGGCTCCTGCTTAGAGCTTTATATGGTGATGACACCCCCTAGTAGACTCCACCCCTCCTTCACCATGACAACAACCCTCACAGGCCAATCTTAATCAAGGCTTTCCTTTCAGAGGGCTCCAGGCTACTGAAAAGTGACAATTAGAGCCAACTAGGATAGAAGGGATAAACCCATGAATTTCCTTCAGTCTCCCCAAGCTCAGACAGACCACCAGTGTTGTCCTGGTGTTGTCCTGAGTATCTTGAGACAGATCCTTCTTTGTGTAAGCCTCCAGAACTCAAGACTCTCCTGCCTCAGCCTCCTGAGACAGAGAAGTAATCGGCAGGGACCCAAGCTTTTCCTTTTTCTCCATCCTCTCAGCAAGAGGGTCTCACCTTGCAATCTGCAATTCTGGATATTGGTTCCTTTTTTTTTTTTTCTTGGACAGGATCATCTTATGTAGCCCAGGCTAGCCTCAAACCTGTGGGGCTCAGCTTCCTAGGTGGTGGGATAACAGGAATGTACCATCACATTCAGCTTAGGAATTGCTTTAAATATTGAGGGGATGGGCTGGAGAGATGGCTCGGTTGTTAAGAGCACTGACTGCTCTTCCAGAGGTCCTGAGTTCAAATCCCAGCACCCACATGGTGGCTCACAACCATCTGTAATGGGATCTGATGCCCTCTTCTGGTGCACCTGAAGACAGTTACAGTGTACTCATAATAAATAAATAAATAAATAAATAAATAAATAAATAAATAAATAAATAAAAATCTTTTAAAAAAGATTTATATAAAAAATATCGGGGAAATGAATGGCAAGAAAGCTCTTAACCTAACTTGAGCAAGCCTATCTCCCGGACTTAAGGAGATCCCCAGAAACCCAAAGGTTCCTTTTTAACTGTTGGAAAATGTCATTTGAGGAGATGATGGCTAAAAAACGTCTCCATCTAACGGAAGATGTGCGATTATAGATCCGAGAAGTTAACAGGTCAGAGTTGTCCATGCTGCCCAGGGACTCCCATGGTAACGTCCTACAGGTGAAAGAGGGGAGCCCTCAAATCCTGCGCTGCGGGAACCCTCTCACGTGGCACCAACCGACTTTCAGAAGGAGAGGCACATCTACAAACGGAGCAGTGATGGCGTCCACACCGTGAATCTGAAGAGGACCTGGGAGAAGCTGCTGCTTGCAGCTCAAGCTATCATGTCTCAGTCAGGGTTCCTATTCCTGCACAAACATCATGACCAACAAGCAAGCTGGGGAGGAAAGGGTTTATTCAGCTTACACTTCCACATTGCTGTTCATCACCAAAGGAAGTCAGGGCTGGAACTCAAGTAGGGCAGGAAGCAGGAGCTGATGCAGAGGCCATGGAGGGATGTTACTTACTGGCTTGCTTCCTCTGGCTGGCTCAGCTTGCTCTCTTGTAGAACCCAAGACCACCAGCCCAGGGACAGCACCACCCACAGTGGGCTGGGTCCTCCCTCCTTGATCACTAATTGAGAAAATGCCTTACAGCTGGGTCTAATGGAGGCATTTCCTCAAGGGAAGACTCCTTTCTCTGTGACAACTCCAGCTTGTGTCAGGTTGACACACAAAACCAGCCAGTACACATTACCACCAAGAACCCTGCCGATGTCAGTTTTCTCCTCCGGGAACACCGGGAACACCAGCTGGTGAGCTGTGCTGAAGTTTGCTGGGGCCACCGGAACCACTCCCATTGCTGGCCAATTCATGCCTGAGACCTTTGCTAACCAGATCCAGGCAGCCTTCAGGAGGCATGGCTGCTAGTGGTGACTGATCCCATGGCTCATCACCAGCTCCTCACAGAGACCTCTTATGTCAACCTGTCCACCATTGCTCTGTGAGACAGACTGCCCTCTAAGCTGAGACTTTGCCATCCCAGGCAACAAGGGAGGTCACTCAGTTGGTCCTCTGTGGTGGGTGCTGGCCTGGGAAGTATGTGTGGCGCTGTCTATCTTGAGCACCTATGGGGGTTACACTTGATCTCTGCTTCTACAGAGACCCAGAGGTTGAGGAGGAAGAGAAGGAGCAGGCTGCTTCTGAGAAGGCTGTGTGCAACCAAAGAGGAACTCAGGGTGGATGGACCACACCACCTCCTGAGATTTTTTTGCTGCTCAGCCAGAAGTGGCAGACTGAGATCTGAGGGTGTCCGGGTACCCATCCAACAGTTCCCTTCTTGTTGGGGTTACGGAGGTCCTTGTACTCACGACACATCCCGGGAGAACCAGGAATGTCGATCATACAGGAGGGTCTCCTCAGTGGAAGAAATAAACACCTGCATTCCACCTGGGAAACTGAGGGTGGATTTTGTTTCCGACCGGGTGACCTTTCTGCTATCTTTGGAGGCAGACCTCCCCCACCTTTGTCTATAGAGGCAGACCTCACCCAAATCCCTCAGAACAATTATTCCAGACTCTTCCCTTCCTAGACTTTTATCTTAAGTTTCCAGTTAAACCCATCCTTAGGGGAGATGTCATATGCATTTGCATATGCCTACTGACCTCTCTGCTTTTGGTCAGAGACCATGCTAGATTCTAGGCCTTTTAGCTATAGAACCCACCTTCACGGTCACAAAGGGGTCTCTGTGACCCCTTAAGCTTTCTTTCTTCTCCTGGAACTGGAATGATGGTTGCTTGGAAATCTTTTCCCGCACTGTACTGTGTTTTAAACACGATGACAATGTACCCCACACCCCAACCCTCAAATCCCCCCCATCACTAGGCTCCCCAAAGTCAGATCCTGTTTGAGAAAGTCAGTCTGCACTGGGTTTTCACTCTGAGCTTCCCCTGGGCGGTTCATTTCCCTGTCTGATGCCGGCAAGAACTTCCTCACCTCCTGAAGACAGGAGTGCCCAGCCGACCGCTGAGGACAGACTGGTCAGTAGCTCCCACAGTGCAGGCTACCAGGATGGATGGAGCTGCCACTGAGTGGCTCTGAGCTGCTCTGCAGACATCCGAGCAAAGAAGGTTATTGGTGGGAGGAAAAGAATGTTCCTAAAAGCTGAGGGGGGAAAGCCAAATAGAACAGATGTTAAGGAACATGTACCCAATGCCTCAGAGTCAAATTACCGGAAGCCAGAGGACATGATGCTTCTGCCTGGGGCCTGCAAGATATGCTAAGTGAGCTAACATGACGGCTTCATGGCTAACACCAGCTACGCAGGTCTGATCTAAGTTCAGAACCCATGGTCTCTCCAAAGCTGCCCTCTGATCGTCACACATGAGCTGTGGCACATGCGTGTGCACACACAAATATTGAAAGACCCCAGCTTAGCAGCAGTAACGCCATTTTGCAAGGCTGTACTTAAGATGACTGGTTCAGAGAAAGGTTAGAACACTGAGTACACAGCGGCTGCCAAACAAGATGTGTTTGGTTGAAGGCCTGGCAACAGGACGACTGCAGTTGAGCACCTGACAATGAGAAAAGCCCCGGGAGAGGTCCCACACCCTGGTGGGGGGGCCGAGTCAGCCGTTATGTTCCAGAAAGGTAGCTAAGAAACTTGCCCCCGGGCTGAACCCTTGGGGGGCCGAGTCAGTCCTTATGTTTCAGGAAGGTAGCTAGGAAACTTGCCCCCAGGCTGAACCCTTGCCACATTAGAATCCACCAATTATATCCCTGTAACCATGCATCTGCTTCTGTATGCTTGCTTCTGCTCCCCAAAATCCTATAAAAGCCCATCCTTGGTTCCGTGGGGCGCGCCAGTCCCCCGAGTGACTGAAGCGCCCGCAGGTGCCTGTGCCTGTGTATCCCGACAATAAACCAAATCCTCTTGCTGATTGCATCCTGTGGTGTCTCGGTCTGGTCTTTGGAGTTAGAGGATCTCCATCCCGAGGGAAAGTTCTCCCTGAGAGCTTTTCATTTGGTGCGTTGGCCAGGAAAGGAGATCCTCCACCCAGGGACCACCGACCACCCACTGGGAGGTAAGCCGGCCGGCGTCTGTCTGTCTGTCTGATTTTGTCTCGTTCTGCCTTATTCTGTCTGTTCTGTGAGCGCTCAGCCAGGTCTGTTCTGTGAGCGCTCAGCCAGGTCTGTTCTGTGAGCGCTCAGCCAGGTCTGTTCTGTGAGTGCTCAGCCAGGTCTGTTCTGTGAGCGCTCAGCCAGGTTGTTTGGAATTTGGGCGGGACGAAGAAGGAGCTGACGAGCTCAGACTTCTCGCCCCGCAGCCCTGGAAGACGTTCCAAGGGTGTTAGGGGCCCGACTTTTCGGGGCCCAATCTGGGAGAGGAGAAAGATCCGGACTAACGGCACCTCTGTCTGTATTTTTGGCTTTCAGAGGGCCCCGGACCTTTGCCACCTCCATCTGACTTTTTGCTTTCAGTTTGGTACCAAAGCCGTGCAGCACGCCTGTCTGTTGTTTGTTTGACTGTTGGTGTTGTTTGTTTTCTCTGTGTTCTAATCTTCCTTAGAACTAACATGGGACAGTCCCTAACAACGCCCCTAAGTCTCACTCTTGATCATTGAGAAGACGTCCACGACCGGACACACAACCAGTCCATCGAGGTTAAAAAAATAAAAGAAAAATGACAGACTCTCTACACATCCGAGTGGCCCACTTTCGGAGCAGGATGGCCAGTAAATGACACATTTAATAAGATCATTATTTTACAGGTTAAAGATCGGGTTGTCCACGGACATCCTGACCAGGTTTCTTATATTATCACTTGAGAGAGTCTCGCCTTAAACCCCCCCCCCGGGCGGAACCCTTCGTGGACCCGAATTGGCCTCCCCTCAACCCCCAGCCTGTCCCCTCGGCCCCGCCCGGTCTGCCGGCCACGTCTTAAGAAACCTGTCCTCCCGGCAGACCCAAACTCCCCTCTCATAGATCTTCTCTCTGACAGGCCCGGCTGAAACGGAGGAGGCAGAGCCGCCGGCCAGATCAGTTGCCGGGCCACAGTCTGATAAGGGTTTCTCCCCTGTCGCAGGGAGATTGCGCAATAAGCGAGAGGTGATGCCAGATTTCAACCTCCCAGGCTTTCCCACCTAGACAGGGAACCGGTGGCCAGACCCAATACTGGCCGTTTTCAGCAGCTGACATTTACAATTGGAAACAACACAACCCTTCTTTCTCCAAAGATCCGGTGGCACTCACCGACCTAATAGAATCTGTTTTACTTACCCACCAGCCTACTTGGGATGACTGCCAACAGCTCTTACAGGCCCTCTTAACCTCAAGAAAAAAAAAAAACAAGGAGTGTTCCTAGAGGCCAGAAAGCATGTTCTGGGAGATGATGGGCGTCCCACCCAGCTGCCTGAGAAAATTGATGCTACATTCCCACTTAAGAGACCAAACTGGGATTTTAATACAGCTGAAGGTAAGGGACACCTACGCCTTTATTGCCAGTTGTTCTAGCGGGTCTCCGAGGGGCTATACGATGCCCTACTAATTTGGCTCAGGTAAAACAGGTATTACAGGAAGCAGGGGAAACTCCCTCCGCCTTTCTAGAGAGACTTAAGGAGGCCTACCGTATGTACACTCCCTATGATCCAGATGACCCAGGACAAATGACGAGTGTCTCTATGTCCTTCATCTGGCAGGCTGCTCCAGATATCAAGACTAAGTTACAGAGGTTAAAAAATTTGCAGGGCTATACATTACAGGATTTACTTAAAGAAGCTGAAAAGATTTTTAATAAGAGAGAGAATTGAGTCAAATCTTGGCCGCCGTAGTTCAGGGCCAAGAAAGGAAGGGAGATAGGGGGGAGCTCGAAAGGGGCTGAAGCTGGATAAAGATCAATGTGCCTATTACAAAGAGAAAGGACACTGGGCCAGAGAGTGCCCCAAGAAGCCTGGCGGACCCCAAAAGCCTCGACCACAAACCTCCCTCTTGGCTCTAGATAAAGATTAGGGAGGTCAGGGCCAGGAGCCCCCCCTGAGCCTAGGGTAACGCTTAAAGTTGGGGGGCAGCCGGTTACTTTCCTGGTAGACACAGGAGCCCAACATTCAGTCCTCACCCAAGCTTCAGGAAACAATACAGATGGACTACGGACCGCTGGGTTCAGCTGGCTACTGGTAAGGTGACCCTTTCCTTCTTACATGTTCCGGACTGCCCGTACCCTCTGCTGGGCCGTGACCTGCTCACCAAACTAAAAGCACAAATTCATTTTGAAGAAAGAGGGGCCCAAATAACTGGCCCCCACGGAACTCCCCTTCAAGTTCTAACCCTATGAACCGGGACAGGACACTGGCTTGGGCAGAGACTGGTGGGATGGGGTTGGCGCTCCAACAGCCCCCCTTAATTACAACTCCAGTCTCCATAAAACAATACCCCCTGTCACATGAAGCTTATCAAGGTATAAGGCCTCACATTACGAGGCTTCTAGATCAAGGCATCCTAATCCCCTGCCGGTCGCCTTGGAATACGCCTCTTCTGCCTGTTAAGAAACCCGGCACTGGAGATTATAGGCCAGTACAAGACTTGAGAAAGGTCAACAAGAGGATAGAAGATATTCATCCGACTGTTCCAAACCCTTACAATTTGCTCAGTAACTGTTCATCGATGAGAAACAGGGGTATGCTAAAGGGGTCCTAACACAAAGGTTGGGACCCTAAAAACGCCCTGTGGCCTACCTGTCTAAGAAATTGGACCCTGTGGCCTCCGGCTGGCCACCGTGCCTAAAGATGGTGGCTGCTATTGCTGTCCTGATCAAGGACGCTGGAAAATTGACTTTGGGACAGCCACTCACCATCCTAGCACCCCACGCAGTGGAGGCCTTGGTAAAACAGCCCCCAGACCGCTGGCTCTCTAATTCTCGCACCAAGCCTTGTTACTGGATGCAGAACGGGTTCAGTTTGGGCCCGTAGTCGCCCTCAATCCTGCCACCTTGCTTCCTCTACCAGAGGAGGCAGAACAGCATGACTGCCTACAAATCCTCGCAGAAGTACATGGAACCAGGCCGGACCTATCGGACCAGCCTCTTCAGAATGCTGACCACACATGGTACACGGATGACAACAGCTTCTTGGCAGAGGGAGAGCGAAAGGCTGGAGCTGCGGTCACTACGGAGGACAAAGTGATTTGGGCGAAAGCCCTGCCTGCTGGTACCTCCGCACAACGGGCTGAACTCATCGCCTTGACTCAGGCGCTCAAGATGGCAAAAGGTAAGAGGCTAAATATATATACAGACAGCCGTTATGCCTTTGCCACGGCACACATCCACAGGGAGATCTACCGGAGGCGGGGGCTGCTCACATCTGAGGGTAAAGATATGGCTAAAATTCTGGCCCTCTTAGAAGCCCTATTCTTGCCCAAAAGACTGAGTATTATACATTGTCCAGGACACCAAAAAGGGCACAACCCAGAGGCACGAAGAAACCGGCTGGCCGATGCCACGGCGCGAGAAGCGGCCATGAGCAAACAAATCTTGCCCTTAAATAGTCCAGACCAACCCACGCCCCCACCAGTGGGACAAACTAGTTGGGTTTATGCCCATGAGGACATAGAGCTCCTAAAAAAATGGGGGCCATCTACCACCCTCAACTAAAACAGTGGGTCTACAAAGGACTTTTGAATTGATCTCCTTTTTACATAAGAAGATAAAAACCTTACTAGATCGAGAAGAGATAAATCTGTGTTTTTTTTTTTAATTGGGACAAAGCGATACAAAAGGTGACTGAGAGTTACAAAGCGTGCGCTCAGGTTAACCTGGGAAGGACCATGATTGGACAAGGAGTTCGTCCTAGGGGACACCGTCCCGACATCCATTGGGAAATTGATTTTACTGAAATTAAATCAGGTATATATGGATACAAGTATCTCCTAGTGTTTATAGACACCTTCTCAGGATGGGTCAAAGCCTTCCCCACGAAGCACGAGACTACAAAAATGGTCACCAAGAAGCTCCTCGAGGAAATCTTTCCCAGGTATGACATGCCTCAAGCGTTGGGGTCAGACAACAGGCCCGCTTTCGTCTCCCAAGTAAGTCAGTTGGTGGCCAAATTGTTGGGGATTGATTGGAAATTACATTGTGCCTATAGACCCCAGAGTTCAGGTCAGGTAGAACATATAAATAGAACAATTAAGGAGACTTTATCCAAACTTACGCTTGCAACTGGCTCAAAGGATTGGGTGGCCCTCCTTCCCCTAGTTCTATATTGGGCCTGGAATACCCCGGGCCCCCATGGTCTAACTCCTTTTGAAATAATATATAGAACACCACCCCCATTTGTCCATTTCTTTGATTCAAACATTGCTGATTTTGCTGACAGCCCTTCTCTGAGGGCCCATTTACAGGCCCTACAGATTGTACAGAGAGACGTCTGGAGACCTTTGGCCGCTGCTTACCAGGACAAGCTTGAGCATCCGGTGGTGCCACACCCGTTCCAGATTGGAGACACCGTGTGGGTGCGCAGACACCAGACCAAGAATCTCGAGCCACGGTGGAAAGGACCCTACACCGTCCTCCTGACTACCCCGACCGCCCTAAAGGTAGACGGAGTCTCGGCTTAGATCCACGCACCACACGTCAAGGCAGTCCGGTCTGAGGAATTGACTAATCACAACACTACACCCCAGACATGGAGAGTTCAGCGCACTCCAAACCCCTTAAAATTAAAACTCCTACGTGGCTCCTCCTAGCCCTTTTGTGGCCTAGAGTCAGTGGGGGAATAAGCCCCCACCAGACAGAAATTTCTTGACCAAGTCGAGTGAAAGATTTCACTCAAAGTTAGCAAAAAAAAAAAAATGGGGGAATGAAAGACCCCAGCTTAGCAGCAGTAACGCCATTTTGCAAGGCTGTACTTAAGATGACTGGTTCAGAGAAAGGTTAGAACACTGAGTACACAGCGGCTGCCAAACAAGATGTGTTTGGTTGAAGGCCTGGCAACAGGACGACTGCAGTTGAGCACCTGACAATGAGAAAAGCCCCGGGAGAGGTCCCACACCCTGGTGGGGGGGCCGAGTCAGCCGTTATGTTCCAGAAAGGTAGCTAAGAAACTTGCCCCCGGGCTGAACCCTTGGGGGGCCGAGTCAGTCCTTATGTTTCAGGAAGGTAGCTAGGAAACTTGCACCCAGGCTGAACCCTTGCCACATTAGAATCCACCAATTATATCCCTGTAACCATGCATCTGCTTCTGTATGCTTGCTTCTGCTCCCCAAAATCCTATAAAAGCCCATCCTTGGTTCCGTGGGGCGCGCCAGTCCCCCGAGTGACTGAAGCGCCCGCAGGTGCCTGTGCCTGTGTATCCCGACAATAAACCAAATCCTCTTGCTGATTGCATCCTGTGGTGTCTCGGTCTGGTCTTTGGAGTTAGAGGATCTCCATCCCGAGGGAAAGTTCTCCCTGAGAGCTTTTCAATATAATGATAATAAACACAAATTCTAGACAGATGTGGCGACGCACACCTTTAGTCCTGTCACTCAGGAGGTAGAGGCGGGTGGGTGGATCTCTGTGAATCTGAGGACAGCCTGGTCTAGGTAGGGAGTTCCAGGACAGCCATGCAGAAAGACCATTTCTCAAATTGTTTCTCAAAACAAAATAAAATTTACAAATAAATACTTTTTAAGAAGAAAAGAAGTGCCAAATGACCTTTTCAGGCTGAAAATGAAGGGTCCTAGTACTTACTGAAGTGTATGAGACATTAAAAAGCTAGGCCTGGTAGAAAGTAGGAAAGTTATGGGGTTCCTGTGAAGAACCCTAGTGGCTTTCACAGCCTTACACCCACCGCCTCACATCAAGATTAAGCTAAGTACCAGCTTCCTGCCTCCAGTCAGGGCTAGGCCAAGTTCCATTCTCCTCCCACAGTTCTCGGGAGGAGCAGAGACATTCTTGGAAAACTGCAGAATGTACTGACATAATCACCTGACCCTCTGGTCCCAGATAGAGTTTGAGTGCATGCCATATGCTTGCTAGCCAATAGATTCAAAGGTCAATATGTTCAGCTAATAAGTTTAAACTGTAACCTTGCTGATGTAACCTGTACCCCTAAAAAGTATAAAAACTACTTGTTATAGCCACTTGGGGTTGCCTTCTAGTCACTCGCCACAAGAGGATGATTGAAGGTTGATCCCGACGTGCTGGAAAAATAAACATCTTGCATTTGCATCGAACTCAGTTCTTGTATCTCACTTGGGGGTCTCCTGGTAGTTAAGACTCACTTCAAGCCTCACAAAAAAAGATGTATGTGCATGCCATAAATGCAACCTTTATTACTGGATATAACTTGTCACGGAGGCTTGCAGCTGAATAAGCTCACCCTTTTTAGCTCTTGCTGTTCCGGCTCAAACTCCTCTCCAGGCTGACTTACTCAGTCTGGCTTTTCTCTCGGCCTCTGAACTGCTCTGCTTGGCTTCTAACTAGCTCTAGAAATCTTTTCTAATCTTCTGGTTCTTTCTCATTCTCTGGCTTCAGCTGTCTCTGCTGACCTGCAGGAAGTCACTAATTCAACTCCACTTTGTTGACTCCAAACTGAGGACTCCAGTCACTGCACTCAACTGAATTAACAGAGCTGACTGACTGGAACTCAGAGCTCTGTGCGCCTCTGTCTCCTGAGAACTGGGATTAAAGGCATTTACCACCATGCTTGGACCTAAGTTTTCCTTTACCCGAAGCTTGCTCTATACCAGGCTGGCCTTGAACTCAGAGATCTGCTTGACTCTGTCTCCTGGAATTAAAGATGCGTCTGGATTCAAGCCGGATAACACAGACCTAGAAGGTCTTTGAATGTGTTCCCTTGCTAGAGCAGCCATGTTGCTGGGTTAAAACTTCTCTACGGGTAAGCACAAGAAATTATTTTTACATCTTGATTTTTTTTTGAGAAGTTCGCATGACCTTTGAAAGCAAAAAGTGTAACCTTGCCTTTTGGTATATATAATATAGATAGATATAATACTTAAAAGAACAGCATAAAGAACAGAGGTGTGGCTGGGTGTGGTGCCACACCCCTGTGATTCTTGTACTCAAGGAGGCTGAGGCAGGGGAATCTCTAGTTTGAAGTTGGCTTGGAGACCCTGACTTGAAAAAAACTGAGAGAGAAATTAAGGATTTGTTTGTTAGCACAATCTTTTTGTTGTTTTGTTCGTTTTACTAGACAGAGCCTCTCTGTGTAGCTTTGGCTATCCTGAACATGGAACTCACTCTGTAGACCAGGTTGGCCTTGAACTCACAGAGATTCGCCTGCCTCTGCCTCCCAAGTGCCCGGATTAAAGGTGTGCACCACCACCGCCTGGCTGCAGCAGGTACGCTCTTAAGTAAAAAGTCAAAGATATACCTTTTGCGGCTCAGTGCAAAGTGTGAGGGATGTTTATAGGGGTGCGAGGGATGTTTATAGGGGTGTGAGGGATGTTTATAGGGGTGCGAGGGATGTTTATAGGGGTGCGAGGGATGTTTATAGGGGTGTGAGGGATGTTTATAGGGGCTCAGAGGGAGTGGAGCTCTGTAATGTGTTCAGCAAAACCTAGAAAAGGGAAGGGCAGAGGAGAGAACAAGTAATATAATAGTGACCAAAATCAGCCTCACTGGGAATGGCACCAAATATCAGTCGATGGAATCTGCCAAAGGGGTGGGGGTGGCATTAGCACAGGTTAGATCCAGCCTGTGTTACTCATGAGAAAGCACTTTGTTTGAATTTTAATTTTTTTCTTTTTTCTTTTTTTCGGAGCTGGGGACCGAACCCAGGGCCTTGCACTTGCTAGGCAAGCGCTCTACCACTGAGCTAAATCCCCAACCCCTGAATTTTAATTTTTAAAAAAGATTTTGTGCATGCCTGTTCGACCTGGAGATGCGTATGGGCACCGCACATGTGCAGTGATCACAGACACCAGAGGAGGGCACTAGATCTTCTGGGACTATAGTTAGGGATGGTTGTGAATAATCACGGGGGTAATGAACCTAGATTCTCTATGAGAACAAGCAGTGCTCTTCACTGAGGCTTAATCTCAAGCCTGAGACATGCGCTTAAATATAAAGGGACAAGTTGAGAATGAGTGGACAGGGCAAACAGACTGTGAAATGTAAACGTGTCCAGTAAGATAGACTGTGTGTATGTGTGTGTGTGTGTGTGTGTGTGTGTGTGTGTGTGTGTGTGTGTGTGTCTGTGGGTCTATCTGCGTGTCTGTTTGTATGTGTGTTTGTGTGTGAGTATGTGTGTGTGTGTATGTGTGTGTCTGTGTGTATGCATGTCTGTGTGTCTGTGTGTATGTGTGTCTGTGTGTGTTAGTGTGTATATTTCTGTGTGTATGTTTGTGTGTGTCTATATGTATGTGTGTGTTTATGTGTGTGTGTCTGTATGTGTGTGTGTGTGTCTGAGGGTTTTTAGGCATGTGATTTAGAAGAATGGCTTACAGGCTGTGGTCCACGTAGTTCAGCAATGGCTGTCTTCCAAGGGAAAAACCACAGATCCAGGAGTTCTTCAGTCCATAAAATTGTAGTCTCAGCAGTTTCAGTCTGCTGCTGGAGTACCAGAGGAGTCCTGGAGAGCTTCTGGTCATCAGTCTGTGTTGGAACCTGCTGAAGAAGTAAATTATAATACCAGTGAGGGGTGCCTTAGCAACAGGACACAAGGACTTGCTAGTGAGAGTGAGGGCAAGCAGGCAGCAGACAAGAGCTTCCTCCTTCTGTGTGCTTTCATGGGGGCTTCCACCAGAAGGTGTAGCCCAGAGTTAGGACGACTCTTTCCACCTTAAAGTATCCAATCCAGAAAACCCCCGATAGGCACACCCTCCTGCTGGAGTTTGATTGATTCTGACAGTAGTCACACCCAGATGTTCCAGATTGGCCATTATATGCAGAAAGTCAAATAGTGAATATTTTCTCCCATCTGTGGATCCTGGATTTTATGAATAGATCCATAAACTTATTTAATGCACACATAAAGAGATAGTAGGAATGAGGCTATCTGGGTAGAGGAAGAGGGCTAGCTGAGTGGGGGTGGGGAGGCTGAGGGCACAAGGCTGAAAGCCTTTAGAAATAAAATGTGGGGACTGGAGAAATGATACAGTGGTTAAGAGTATTAACTGCTCTTGCAGAGGACCCAGGTTCGATTCCTAGAACCCACTTGACAGCTCAGAATCACCTAGTACTTCATCTCCAGGAGATCGGATGCTCTCTTCTGACCTCCATGGGTATCAACGTGATGTATGTAATATGGTGCTCAATCATACATGCAGGCAAAACACTCATACTCATGTTTTTAAATTAAAGAAAATAATCTGACTCATTGTCAAAGATGCGTTGTTGAGTCAGGTTTGGTCCAGCTACAGATGATCTGAAAGTACTCAGACCCCTGGTAATTTCTGCTCGTCTAACTATCTGCCCCCCAAACTGCTAAGCTATGTCTGACAAACTGGAAGTTTAGAGTGGAAAATTACTCACAGCTGAGCTTTCTTGCAAGTCTGGTAAGTTTTACAGTAAACAGGATATAAGATGTAGAACACAGCTTTGGGTGGAGAAAGACAAACGTATGTGGCAGAGGGTAACCTAGGACAAATAGTGCTTCCAAGGCTGTCGGCTGTGTCAGAATGAGGCTGAATATCTCTTTCCCTGACACCGGCTGTCAGAAACTCATCGACAGTGAACACAGCTTCGTATGGTCTGTGAGAAGCACCCGACCGAAGAAGCAACGGCTGGTTCTCTGGGTGAAGAGTGGAAGGGTATGGAGTCCAGTCAGTAGTGGAAATGCACCATGGTTTTTCCAGGAAGCAAGGGGCACTCTTTTTATAGACTGAGAACTGGAGTTAGCACAAGTCTGTTTGTGGATGCCAATCTGAGTGTTCTCAACTTGGTTATGAGAGAGAGACAAAGAAAGAGAAAGAGACAGAGAGATAGAGACAGAGACAGATAGAGACAGAGACAGATAGAGACAGAGACAGAGAGACAGAGAGATAGAGACAGAGACAGACAGAGACAGAAACAGACAGACAGAGACAGAGATAGAGAGAAAGACAGAAAGACAGAGACAGAGAGAGATAGAGAGACACAGAGACACAGAGAGAGACAGAGACAGAGACACAGACAAAGACAGAGAGAGACAGAGACAGACAGACAGAGACAGAGATAGAGAAAGATAGAAAGACAGAGACAGAGACAGAGAGACAGAGACAGAGACAGAGAGAGATAGAGAGAGACACAGAGACACAGAGAGAGACAGAGACAGACACAAAGACAGAGAGAGACAGAGACAGACAGACAGAGAGAGACAGAAACAGAGACAGACAGACAGAGAGAGACAGAAACAGAGACAGACAGACAGAGAGAGACAGAAACAGAGACAGACAGACAGAGACAAAAAGAAAGATTTACTGGACTGACAGATGCTATTCTGCCTCCACCCTCAATGGTTGGGACCTAAAAGAGCTAGCAGAATCCGAAAGCTTTTCAGTCTCTCTGAAGAAGGTGATATACACCAATACGTCATCAGAAGCCCTTAAACATAGAGGTCGAGAAGCCCAGGACTCAAAGTGCCCAAGATTCAGCGTTCACGTGTCCTGCAACACAAACGTATTGCCCTGGAAAAACAGCAACACTCTTAACAAAAATGAGGCTGCAGAACACTCTAAACTTTCATCAAGGAAAACAAGGAAGGGATTGTCAGGAGATGTAGGCTGTCCTCCCTGAGAGCTTCTAAGTCTGAGCCCAGTAATGTTTTTAGTAAACATTGATTCTCAAATCGGGGTTTCTACCCCGCCTTTGATCATTCAGTTCCCAGATAAAAGACACACAACTTTTGCATGTATAGTAAGATGTTCATGCACCAGAACTGGACAGATATCTACCCTCTGTGCTACTACGTCCCTTTCCTATCAATAACCCAGAGTTATAACTGGTCAGGCTCCATCAGAGGCCGCTCTTAACTCCAATTGACCAGTCCTTGGGGCCATGTTTTCATGACTCACCTGACCTGTGGTGATTTCTCTTTCCACCTTCTTCTCCTCTCTTTTCTTCTCATGGTCCCACCTCAGACCCCAAGCCTGGGAACCAAAAAACCACCTATCTGTCTTCTGCCTGACTATAGGCCGTAGGCATCTTTTTTTTACCATCAGGAAGGGGCAGGGTTCATAGCATCACTTGGGTCTTTGTGCTGACTCTCACGTCCTTGGGGGGCAGCCAGGCATCGGGCTGGGGGCCAGTGTTTACCATTATAATACATAGCAAAAGACCAAACCTCAGCAGAGTAAAAAGGAGTGTTTAACAGGAGCAAATAGTCATACCTTGAAAGGAAATGGACGACCCGTACGGCTGAAACCCCCTCCATGACTTGAGCAGAATCGTGTCACTCTAGGCTGACTCCCCTCATCTTTGCAAAAATAAGACCAGCAGCGTGGATTTCATCCCACGGGGTCTCCAGCGCACTCAGTGTGAAGTGCGAGGCGCTGTTCCTCATGGTCCATTTGAAGTGTGCGAGAGCCTGGAATGAGACCCCCTGTCAGTGTGTACAGGGGATACAAACCAATAAAACAAGAGAAAACTACTACTCCTGCATCCCTGACGAACGAGGGGGGGGCTTCCTGGCTCTGGGCTCAGACCGCTTTTCTCACTCTTGTGACATTCTGAGATGGAGTGGGAATAGTGTTTGGGTCCCCTTCCGGATAGATCCTCTCTCTAAATTGCAGAAAAATTGAGAAGACTATGACCCTGCCCTGTTTCTATGGAGACATCTGTGATGCCACACACTGCTCCCGGGAGCTTTGGAAGCCAGTCTTTTCTTGCTTGGACCGCTCTGAAAAGTCAAGCTAAGATTGGCTTCCTCCCCCAATACGTGGAGCTGCGCACAGGTTAGTCAAGGACTTTGGTTCTGTCTTCTCGATGAAGCAGGAGAGCTTACCTCAGGAATGCAGCTCAACCTCCCCAAAGATCAACAAGGGCCTGATGGCGCTCCAGAGCATAGCCAGCCGGAGCTGGGGCGTAAAGAACTCAGAGAAGAAACCACAGAATACCCCTCAAAGCCTCAGCAAATCAACCCAGGCTGTTGGATGTTTCTACTGCAAAGAGGTAAGGGGTTGGGTGGGATGCCAAACTACTGGCTATGGCCACCACAGAGCTGGCTGCTCCTCCTTTTGCCAAAGGACCAAGGGAGCTGTCAGCCAGCAGAACTTGGTACAGGCTTGGTGGCAAGCTGCCACACAGAGCCCAGGAGGCCCGAGGACTGCAGCTTCTGGTGGGGTAGAGCCCTGACTGCCCTTGCCCTGCTTCCTGAAGGACCCGTCAGGGAGGTAGCTCTATGGAGTAATTGGCTTCCTCCTCTGAAGATCTTGGTCTGGACAGCCAATCTCAAAGGAGGAAGTCAACCCGAACTGAGCAAAGAGACCCAATCTGTCCTGAAGAAGGTCAGAGAGGAAGGTAAAAGGGTGAGAAGCCCAGAGGCAAGAGTCACCTGAACCCACCATTCACCAGGGGAGCCAGGGACGGTGACATCAGGCTCCATGACTTCCCAATTGGGTGCTGAAAATGCAGCCAAGCGTTGTCTCTAACATGGGGCTCCTGGTGAGCTTTCCAACTGGCCAGGAAAGGAGCGGAACATTGCCACGAGCCACAGCCTAGACAGGGCCCCTGCAGCCATACTGAAGGCACACCCAAGCATCTGCTCTCACTTCTCCTCCTTCCAGGACCAGATCAAGAAGTTCTCCAAACATAATGGCTTTGTGTCCGAAATGGAGGACATGAGAAGGGCCTTCCTCATGCGGCCTGGATGTCCCCAGTTCAGTACCAGGACTACGTCCGTGTCTCATGTGGGTAAGACCTCCCCTGCCCTGTACCACCAAGAGTGCCTGGAGAAACTTGCTGCCTCCCGAAACTCTTCAGCCTGTAAGGACCTACTGGTCATGGTTCTGAGATATCCCATGGGAGCAAAGACTTTCTGAGACCTATGCTGAGGCTAGGGGATGACCCACCTGAAGGAGAGACTCAAGAGAAACAGTTTTATCCCCTTAGCGATTATACCTTCCCATTTTGTTGTTGCAAGGCTGGTCAGAGTCAAGGCCACTGACCTGGGCTCCCTGACCTGCTTTTGCTCTGTGTCCCCATCACCAGCTTGGAGACTTGACTGTGAAGCTCTGGTCCCCAGCAAAGGGAACTGTGGGATTGTTGGGGGTAAGCTGAGGAGTCCCAGGACCCCAGGCTTGCAGGCTCTGATCTACATCCTGTCACTGGGCGCCACCTTTGGTCTGCTCAGAGGCTACATTGTGATCAGATGGGCAAGAGACAGAGTCTGTGTTTTGATGGAGCCCACGACTCAGGCTCAGGCCTCCATGGGAGGACTCACTTGTCTAAAGACCCCATGGTAGCCTCTGCTGCAGAGATCCAGGGACAGGGAGGACATCTTGTCATCTCTTGGCACCTCTCCCATTCCAGGTTCTGCCACCATGGTTGATCTTCCCTCTCCCAGCTCTGGAGTTTGGAAGATGAGTGAGGACCACCCCCTATGCAGGCTGGGCTCCGCCACCAGTGTGGATGGTAAGGGATCCCGAGGCCTCTGCCTGCCTCTGCTGGGGCCCTGGGGCAAGGAAGCTGCTCCTAGGAATACCTGCTGTGCCCGTCTGGAATTCTTCCCCGGATTGCCTGTCCCTCAAATGCTCTGAGACACAGGTTATGCAGATCCAGGCCTGCAGGACTCCACTCTCTCTGGGGAAAGACACTAGCACTGCTCCTTGTCTTTGGCTGAACTGCGGCCGGAGGCTGCATTCTCTGTCTTCTCTGTGCCAATGGCTTCTAGGCCCCAGGGTACCCCTTCCTTGAACAGAGACATAGGCTGGGATTTGTCAGAAGGTGAGATAGGCACGGTCATTTGAGGCAAAGACCTGTAGTGAACAACTCTCTCCAAGAGTGAGAAGGTGAAGAGCCCCGAAGTCTATAGCAGAATTCTGGGGGGTCGAGAGGGCTGGGTCATGGGTTAAGCAAGGGCAGTAGCAGATGGCCTCCTGTCCTGATTCCCGGACTCTGAGTATGTGCTAGGTGGGGGTGTGGTTTGAGTATATGCTAGTTGCCGGTGGGTAGATGTGGTGGTCCCAGGGGCAGCCTCACAGTCCTTTCTACATAGGCTTTTGGTGCCTATGTAGAATTAAGATTTTAATTTGGGGACTGGGGAGATGGCTTGGCGCTTAAGAGCCCTGACTGTTCTCCCAGAGGTCCCGAGATCAATTCCCAGCAACCACATGGTGGCTCACAACCATCTGTAGTGGGATCCGATGCCCTCTTCTGGTGTGTCTGAAGACAGCTACAGTATACTCGCGTACATACAAAAAGAAAAATCTTAAAAAAATTTTAATTTGGCAGTGGTGGCGACCGTGTACTCATATACACACAAAATAAATCTTTAAAAAATAGGTTTTAATTTGGCAGCGGGAGACAGCCAGCTTGCTGGACAGATGCTGGCTTCTGATGGAGGGTGGGCAAGGGCGGATACTATTAGGGAAGATTTCACAGCAGAACCGCAGGGAAGAATCCAGCCGTCCTCTGGCCTCTGCTTACCCCACAGGGAAGTTCTTTCCATCCAGCAGGAGTGCTTGTGAGCTCAACTACCCACGGAAGAGGAGCGAGCCCTCAGTTACGAGTCCCATCGGCAGCCCCACCATGGTCAAGAAGTCCCAGAGGACGAGAATGCCTTGGTACATCTCAGTCATCCATGAGAAGGTAGGGTCCCAGGATGTCCCCCATTGTCTTGCTCATCCCACAGTCTGACTGTGGCTTTAACACAACTCCCTGACACCCTACTTCTGCTGCTAGGAACCCAGTGATTGACAGCCACCTCCCTCCCACCCCCACGGCGCGTGCCCAGGGCCATGCACTGTGCCTCCTTCCTTGTCCCAGTGTGTGGCACTCTAAGACTTATTAATGTGTGTAGCCACCAACCATTCTGGGCACCTTCAGCCCAGAAGTCTCTGTGAGAGTGAGTTCTAACAATCTGAGAGACAGAGGCCGGCAAACACCCAGAGGTTTGTGTACAAACCAGCATGGACTGGTAGGATCTCTCTCTCTCTCTTTTTTAAATGCTTCTGAGAGTTTATTTGTCTGAGACTTTGCTTGCTGGAATTTGGCATCTGGGTTTCTCTAGTCTTGTTTTATAGAAACAAAAAAAAATGAGAAGCACTTAATCTAGGCTTTGGAAGACTCTAGGTTATCACCAATCCATCTGTCCGTTTTGCTTTCTGGAGATTAAACTGAGTCTTGCGTATGCTTACAGCCCCAACATCTTCTATCATCCTCTTGCTCTAAGACCGATATACTCGGGCTGGCTTTGATCCTACTTTATAGCGTAGGCCGGCCTTGAGTTCACTCACCATCCTCCTGCTTCAGCCACTCAAGTGAGTTGAGATTCCACGCGTACACCACAGACAGGTTTTAATAAATCACGGGCTCCATTTCTTTACAAGATGGGTGTTTTCCCTTGTCGTCTTCTGTGGCTTCCTCATTCCTGGCATGCCTGAGTCCAGTCGTGTCTCTCGCTGGTCAGCTGCTTTCTCTGTGATGGGCCTTCTCTTAGCTCCGGGTCGTGGTGAGTTTCTCAAATGTATTGCCTACTGTATCGGCAACTCAAATTCATGAGTTTGCTCACATATGTGCAGGTGCACTCGTGTGTAAAGGACCTTGGGTGTTGCTCTGAGGGTGCTGTCTGCCTTGTTTCTCCAGACAGGATCTCTCACTGAGTAGACTAGGCTGGCCCTAAGGATCTGCCCATGTCCATCATCCAGGTGCTAGGATATAAGTGTGCTCCCCCTCCTTTTTTTTTTTTAAATTTGAATTAATGTTACATTATTGGCCTTAGTAGAGACAGGTTTTCTTCCTTTTTTTTTTAAAGGTTTATTTATTTATTATATATAAGTACACTGTAGCTGCCTTCAGACACACCAGAAGAGGGCATCGGATCTCATTACAGATGGTTGTGAGCCACCATGTGGTTGCTGGGAGTTGAACTCAGGACCTCTGGAAGAGCAGTCAGTGCTCTTACCCACTGAGCCGTCTCTCCAGCCTGAGAGACAGGTTTTCATTTTCACTCTTTTTAATAAACCACTTTCGTGTGTACGAGCCTTTTGCCTGCCTGTGTGTCTGCGTTCTGTGTACGGTGCCTGTGGAGTGTCAAGAAGGTGGATCCCCTGGAACCGGAGTTACAGACGGCTGTGAGCCATCCTGTGGGTGCTGAGAATAGAACCCTGGTCCTCTGGGAAAGCAACCAGTGTTCTTAACCACTGAGACAGCTCCCCAACCCAACATCTATTTTATGTGGGTTCCAGAAAGCAAACTCAAGTACTTTACTGGCTGAGCAGCTCCTTGGCTCCCATTCTTCCTCCCTTCCTTGCTTCTTTCCTTCTGTCCTTCCTACTTCCCTTCATTTCATCCTTCTTTCCTTCCTTTCCTTCTTTCTTTCCTTCATTTCTTCCTTTCCTTTCTTCCTTCTCCCCTTCCCTACTTCTCTCCCTCCCCTCCCCTCCCTCCCCTCCCTCCCTCCCCTCCCTCCCCTCCCCTCCCTCCTTCCCCTCCCCTCCCTCCCCTCCCTTCCCTCTCTCTAGGACAGATAAACCTCCTCTGGGCTGAGAACTTGGTCTAAGAACTCTGTCTTGGGCATCCTGAGCTGCTCTCTTTCCCTTCAGGATCACTCTCTGCTCCTGATGGGAGAGGAGCTGCAGCGTTTCTCAGAGATGGAGACCCAGATGCAGAAGAAAGATCAGGAGATCCTGATGCTCCAGAAGGAGAAGGAGGCTCTGAGGAAGCAGCTGAGAAGCCTCCTCAGAAGCAAAGCCACAGAACCCTCTTCGGCTTTCATCAGGATGGTGAGCCTTCTGGCAGGCGCCCCAGAGAAGCACTGAGGTGTCCCCCAGAGCAGAGGCTCTGCCACCTCTGTCCTTTCAGGTCTCGGCCAAGGGCTGGGTGAGGCGGTCCATAGGGTCAGAAATGGTCTCCTGGTTGGTCTGAGACTTGTTATCTTTCATACCTGATGACCCAGCCTGCACTTAGGTGGGGGCAGACCTCAAGTGGGAGCAGGGAGGAGACTGGAGGTCGTGGACAGTACCTGGGGACCTTGGGAGAAACTGCCCACGCAGGTAACTGAGGCAGAACAAACAGGACTGCCCCTCCCCTCCATACCCCACAAGGGCTCTTACTCAGGCATGAGAGGACAGGGCATCCAGGAGAGCCACACATGATCACGGTGCCAAGTGTGTGCTGAAAAATGGTCTGGCGGGACCCCAGAGCCTAACTGTCCCCCAGGGCTGCTCCTTCACAGACCGTTGCCACTGGAGAGTACCAATTCCTCACTCTTCTCTACGGTCACCCACCTGTACTTGGAGAGACAGATGTTCCTCTCTGAGGGGATGGAGGGGGGCGCCTCACCTAGGGCTTTTGTGGAAGCAATCGGAGAGCCCGAGGTTCACAGCAGCATCTGATAGGAACGGTCCTTCGAGACGCCCTTGAAATTGGGGCGGATGAGCATGCTGAAGACCATATACAAAGAGGAGGATGAACTACAGCGTTGGATACAAGTACGGAGCCAGCAGAAGCCCCAGGCTCTCCCTCTCTGATCCTGTTAGGGGAGGAAGGGTGCTAGGAGGCCGCAGACTGGTGCAGATGAGGGCAGTGGATGAGTTCAATGCCCCTCCCCACCAAGAGCACGGGTCGGTTGTGTCCTGATAGGAGGAGACCAAGGCACTGGGTTGCTTCCTAGAGTTGGTACCTCTCCCCGCTACCTGGGGGCATCTGTGTCCAAGGCCCTTCTCTCTCTCTCTGCCTCCCAGATGCAGGAGGAGGCAGAAAGCAACAAGGAGCCAGGGAGCACCATAGAGGAAAAGAGCTCCGAGGGGCAGCCCGAGGAGGCTGCACCCACCAAGCAGAGGACCAGCCACAGCAAGACAGGGACTCTGCTGGAGGTGAGCCCTGAGGAGGAGGAAGAGGAAACAAAAGGAACTGAGGAGGATGAGTCAACAGTAGACGAGGAAGAGGGATTGTGGGAGCTGAGGGAGGAGGAGGAGCGTCGCCCCAAGAAGTCCTACTCCATGACGGAGTCCTTCGAGGAGGAGCTGATGGCCCAGCTGGAGGAGTATGAGCGCATGTTGATGGACTTCCAGAATGAGCTGGAATTAACTAGGTCCAAATATTCCCTGGCCACAGGTAGGGACAAAGGGCTGTTGCAGTGGGGGTGTGGACGCTCTTGTCTGACAACTCTGCAAGTGAGGAGGGTGGTGGGGAGGGGGAATGTGGCTTCCTCTCCACCGGGAGCTAACCATTGGTCCTCATTCTCCGGCCCTGCCCGTCTGCTCCTTTATTCTTAGGGGCCATCACATCTCTACAGCGGCACACTGACTTCCAAGAGTCTCAGCTGCGAAAGGTCACCACGGAGAATGAGCTCCTGGTGAAGGAACTCCGGGAACGGAAGCAGCAGATACAAGACATGACCGACAAGGTTGTGTGGCTATGCGCACAGCGGCTGTACCAAGCCTGTCTCGGTGCACACAGCCAGCAGAGCCCAGTGGGCCCAGGAGCTCGGGGAGCATGGCCATCCCTGGGAACCGCAGAACCAAGATTCCTACCTGGGTTTGTGGACAACCACAACCCTGCTGTCCTTTGGTCTAGAATATGTGTCCCTTTGTCCTGTGCCCTGGTAGCCCTGGTCACTTCCTAAAAATTCGCTGGTCTTTGAGCGTTGGGGCTAACTATGCCACTTTTAGAGGATGCTGAGCTATGGGGCCCCGAAGATAAAACATGAATTAGATGGGTGTTTCTCTACCTCCCAAGCTACTCCACAAGTGCTTCCCTCTCATATACCTCCCTCCCACAACAAGGGCTTCTAAGTCTTCCAGCTAATTCTCCAGGAAACTTCACCAAGGCATCAGATAATGCTCCTCAAAGAGTCCTCTTCATTGAGCCATCAGTGAATGTCTGCCTCTTTCCCTGGTTCCTCACCCAACCTCTGCGGGCAGCTATCCCTCTCCTCTTCCTTTGACTTCCTTGTTTCCTCTCATCCCAACTTGAGCGAGGGCCATGTCTGTGTACATCCCTGTAGCTGTTCCCTGAGACACACACTGTGTTTCACTAAGCAAATACTGGGGCTCGCATCCTGACCGTAAGCTTCTGCACCCAGGTTCTTCTTTTTCTTGATGACGGCCTGATGTTTCTTCAGAGAACATTTAGAAAGGAAGTGTGTCTGTAAAGCTTCAGGAATACAAGCCTTGATTCTACACACTGATAAGCGTCAGGTTGAGCACAGTTGGGAAATCCTTATCCCACTCTGCTACGAAGGTGAAGGGATTGTTCTTGTAGCTTACAAACAAGCCGATAGGAAGCCCAAGGTTAAAAACCCTGTGTCTTGAAGATTGTCTGTTGGAAAGCCGTGAGATACTGTCTCTGTACAGGTGTCCTGACACCCCTATTTTTTCCTACCTAACATTTTTCTTGATTCTCTGGGAGTTTGATATCATGCACCCCAATCACAACTCTTTCCCTGTCTTTCCCTGTCTGCCTGCCTTGTGACCTCTCCTGCCCAAAGAAGTAAAGATAAAAATAATTTTTAAAAGAAAAAAAGAGGGGGCTGGAGAGATGGCTCAGTGGTTAAGAGCACTGACTGCTCTTCCAGAGGTCCTGAGTTCAATTCCCAGCAACCACATGGTGGCTCACAACCATCTGTAATGGGATCCGATGCCCTCTTCTGGTGTATCTGAAGACAGCTACAGTGTACTTATATATATAATAAAATGAATAAATCTTTGAAAAAAAAGAAAAAAAGAGGGGTTGGGGATTTAGCTCAGTGGTAGAGCGCTTGTCTAGCAAGCACAAGGCCCTGGGTTCGGTCCCCAGCTCCAGAAAAAAAAAAAAAAAGAAGAATAAGAAAAGAAAAAAAAATCCATTTTTGTGTTATCTATCTCAATGGAGCCTGGTCAAATTCTTAGTGGCCTGTCCCTTAAATGGAACGGTCCTTCTCCTCCCACACTAAGTTGTGGCTTATTAACCTGGTGTGTCGTCGCACACTGTAGAGGCTTCGTGCTTCCAGGACGTGTGTCTTACGTTCTACAGTCTTTGTTTGCACCGCTGTGCATGTCTTTGCTCTAGTCTCTTTTCTGTCGCTCCGACACAACCTCCTGACAGAAAGCACCTTGGGAATCACAGTTTCAGTTTTGCTCCCAGGAGAGCGAATCCAGGTCACAATCCCCCACGGCAGCAACGTCAAGGCTGGATCCAGAAGCAGCTGAAATCCACAGTTAGGAGCAGAGAGGATGAATGAACCCTTGCTGGCTTAAAGCTCAGAAAGCCGTGCTTACTCCTGCATAGTCCAGGGCCCCAGCCAGGGAAGGGAACTGTCCACTTTTTGGCTTGGCCCTTCCCATGTAAATTAACCATCAAGACAACCTCCCTACAGTCATGCCCACAGACCAATATGGTGTCTATTATTTCTGTTAAACTCGATGCCCTGGGACTAGGCAGGTGACTACATTGTAAGACCGGCAGAGTGGCTGCCTGGAGTTTCTGTAGAGTCTTGTCTAGTCTTTGGGGTAGTCAAGGTTCCTTGAAAGCTAGGGAGGTGGAAGAGTGTCTTAGTTACAAGTAAAGTTTTCTTGCTTGGGTTCTGGGTCCACAGGCAGGAGGCTGAGAGCGTCCACAATTCAGCATACAAGACTCTTTACTTCCTGTAACAGCTGGCCACTGACCACCATTCCTCCCTGATGTCTACAGGACACTGAGTGTGAACAGTACTGTCTTTGGCTTCCCTGTGAACAGTCTGGCTTTCTTGGATCTGAAGTGTTGGACACCATCCAGCATTCAGCTCGCTGTGCCCTTGGGCCTCTTTCTCCTTCCGAATCCTTCTGGCAGAACCCCATAGTATAGTGTTCAGCCCTGGGAGGGCCAGGGAGGCAGGTCAGATGCCTGTGCTTCATCTGCCCTGGTCCTGGGATCCAGGCTGACTCCACTGTCTGCCCTGCAGTTCTCCAACCTCCGGGAGGAAAAGAAGCATCAGGAAATAATGGGGCTCATTGAAAAGGAAAACCTGACCCTCCGACAGGTGAGAACCCGGGCATCATGGAAGGCTGGGCTGGGCTACCATTCTCATGGGCCGGGCTACCATGATGAACAAGATAAGGCTGGAGCATCTGCGCAGTTGAGTTGGGTCTCTTCATCCGGACAGCACCTCACTTAACAGGACCCACTCTGGGGGTCTGGCAACAGCTGGGCTGGGTGTGGGGACCAGAGGTTGCCTCCACCTTTTGGGAAGAAGCGGTAAGGACCACTGATGCTCCACCCCTCCGGGTTCTCCCCAGAAAGTAGCAGACTTGAAGACAGAGCTGGAGAACAGTGAGCACACCATCGAGGAGCTGAACGCCCAAACCAAGGAGCTGGAGAATCTGGTCAACACAGACAAGGACCACCTGAGGCGGTGGAAGGAGTTGAACGATGACCTGCAGATGCGGAATGAGATGATCCAACAGGCAGAGCAGCAGACTCATGTGATCCTGGAGGCCACCCAGGCCAGGGTAATGTCCGTCCACATAGATCACGGGCCCAGCAGGCAAGGGCTCCGATCACAACGGCAGGGTAGAGCTGGTGTCTGGCTAGCGCTGGAGGAGGGAGGGAAGCCTCATGGAACATTCTGGAAACACAGAGGGTAAGGGAGAAAGTTTATGGAGAAAGTGGGTCTTGGGGTCAGCTACATAAAAAGGTGGGAGGAAGCATGATTGGGTCCATGCCTGCCCCCCATCCATCCTGCCGCCTCCCTCCTGCCCCCCAGTATATCTCCCTTCCTGCTTTTTCCTCTCTTTTCTAAATTGATTTCTTTTAAAACCCACCGAGTCCAGTTGGTACTGCCCACGTGTGATTGTCTGTGGGCATGGACAACCTATCATTAACGGCCAATAGTTCCTCAGCGGGGGTCCAGGGAGGAGCTCAGGAGCCCATTCTGCTCCACGCAGGAATTAAAAGGGAAATCCTGTGTATGTGCCTGTGTGCATCGGGAGGTGTGAGTGCAGATGCCTGCAGAGGCTACAAGTTTCAGATTTCTGTAGAAGTCGGAGGTACAGGCAGTGTCACCCCCTCCCCCCGCCCCACACACACCATGGGTGCTGAGATTCTGTGATCTGTGGTGGTTTGAGTGAGAATGGCCCTTACAGGTTCATAGGTTTAAATACTTGGTCCCCAGTTGATGGACATCACTTGGGAAGGATTAGAGGGTGTGGCCTTGTTGGAGGAGGATGGGCTTTAAGGTTTCAAAAGACTCAAGCCATCCCTAGTGTCTCCCTGTCTGCCTCCTACACGTGGGTCAAGATGTAAGCTCTTGTGTATGTTTGCCGTAGACCCTTGGCCCACCATCGTGGACGTCAGCTCCGTAAACCCCGTGGTCACATGAACACTTTCTTTTATACGTTGCCATGGTCATAGTCTTACTGCAGCAGCAGTAAGAGTAACTAGACAGACTCAAACCCAGGTCCTCTGTGGCGTACGACAGGCTCTTACCTGCTGAGGCACCTCGCTCTGTCACAGTCTATGCGAGAGTGTTTAGCTGGTTTGATCTTGTGCGCCTGACCATGGCAGCCGTGCATCCACACACGCAATGGCCGTTCACGGCCGGCCGGAGGAATGCTTCTCGGCTCCTCTCCTCATCCTCTGATACCCACATCCCTTCCACCCTTCCTCCTTGATTGTTCCTGAACCTCGAGGGTGGAGCAGATAGTCTCACCATCCCCGCTAGAGGGGGGGAGCTGGAGCAGAGAGGACAGGCAACCCAGACCTGCTTGCTTGGGAACTGGGCCCAGATCTTGCTGTCTTGAGCTGCTGCAGTGCCCTAAGCCCAGCACAGGGAAGTGTTTGTGAGGGATTCGGGCTGGGTGAGAAACTCAGTTCAGAGCTGGTCTTATGCAGTCCAGAGTGAAGGTAGAGGGGAAGACTGTGTGCATGCAGGCACAGACTTTGTGCAGATCTCTCCCTCTCACCCACCCATGTACTGGGGTAAGTAGCTTAATCCATCTCCGGCCTCTGTCCTGCTCCAGTCATCCCTCCTGGCCAGCTGGTGTCTGTTAGGAAACTGCTTCTGATTCCATTGTGGTCCTAGGGACAGCACTGGCCCAGAGAAGGTGTGCCACGTATCCTTTGCCGGTGCGTGTGGACTTGGTAGTGTTGGGCTGACAAAAATTCTGACTCAGTTGTCTGCAGGACATAGTGCTGATAGGTGAAGCTCCTGCAAGAGGGGAAACTGAGGCTGGATACCCCAGGCGACTGCTACCTCCAAGCCAGAGGCAACAACTGTGCAGCAAAGGCTGAGCCTGCAGGCTCTGGGTCCCTTGGGAACCTTGCATGGTGCTTGATGTGCAGTGGGCACCCAATGAAACCCAATCAGGACACGAGAGGTGAGCAATCCAGAGTCCATTAGCCTCAGCTACCAAGAGAGCTCTGGATCAGCCTGGGCTACGTCAGACCCTGTCTCCGGGGGCTGCAGAGTGGCTCAGCAGTTAAGGCTGCCCTTTCAGGTGACCCCAGTCCAGTTCTTAGCACCCACACAGTGGTGCACAAGCATGCATCCATCCAGTTCCAGAGGCCCCAGGGCCTCAGAGGGCACTTCTGGCACAGACAGGCTGGCCACGCCCTTCATAGACATGCAATAAAGATAGGTAAATCTTACAAAAAAAAGACCTTAGATCAACAGCAACGTTGCATGCATTTGGTGCACAGACATAACAAGCAGGCCAAACTCCCATACATATAAAATAAATGAAAGCAAAACAAACCAACAAACAAAAAAAGAGGCTGAGGCTTCCAGCGGCTGCTGGAAACTGAGGTTTAAAAATGTATTCTGTGGGGATTGGGGATTTAGCTCAGTGGTAGAGCGCTTGCCTAGCAAGTGCAAGGCCCTGGGTTTGGTCCCCAGATCCGAAAAATAGAAAAGAAAAAAAATGTATTCTGTGTGTTTGCCACTCTTATTTTTTTTTTAATATTTTTATTTGTATGTATGCGAGTCTGTATGTATATCCCTTCAGAAGCCAGAAGAGGGCATCAGCTCTCCTGGAGCTGAAGATACAGGTGCTGGGAACAGAACTCATGTCCTTTGCAAGTGCTCTTAATCACAGGGGAGCCACCTCTGCAGCTGCAATGACATTTTAAAGCCGTGCACAGGACTGGGAATATATCTTGGTGGTGGAGAGCGTCCCTCATTAGCATGTGAGAAGTCCTCATTTCCACATGTGTGCGTGTGTGTGTGTGTGTGTGTGTGCGTGCGTGCGTGTGTGTGTGTGTGTGTGTGTGTGTGTGTAAGAAGCATGTTGGTACGCTCAAGCTTCTGTGCTTTGGTGCGGGGCCACCCAAGGAACTGGGGTCTGATCCAGAGCATCCTAGCTCTTAGGTGAGCTCCATTTCCAGCTATGACACGCAGAAGCAAGAAATCCTTTCCTGGCCCACGGGCTCCCTCATGGCAGGGCCAGGCCTCATTCTGTAGCAGCGTGGGGTGCCTTTCACCTTTGTTCACAGCTCGAGAAGCTAAGGAATAAGATCATACAGGCTGTCTTCAGTGTCAGTGGGACCAAGAGCTTGTCCACCGAAATCTCTGATAACTACATCCTGGAATCTCTGCAGGTGAGGGGAAGTCGAGCCGTGTCCACACTGCCCACCAACCCAGGCTGAGGGAGGAGGGGAGGCCTGGGCTCAGTTTGGAAACCCAGCTCTCATCCTGCCTAGGCCCTGCGTGCACTGTAACCCCAGGACAGCCCTTTCCCCCTGGTCAACCAAG
Organism: Rattus norvegicus; assembly: GCF_021556685.1. Classification (NCBI taxonomy): domain Eukaryota; kingdom Metazoa; phylum Chordata; class Mammalia; order Rodentia; family Muridae; genus Rattus; species Rattus norvegicus. The sequence continues at coordinate 170,651,582 of NC_141538.1, read as the reverse complement.
GGGATCAGGCCATCCCTGAGGATAGGTGTAGCATGTAGAACTGAGATGCAGCCTCGTGGAGGACGGGCACTCAGCTGCCCCTAACCCTCATCCCTGCATAGGGAGGGGAACAGGCTGCCTGCATTCTGGTAATGTCTGCCCAGCTCAGCTTCTTTGATGGAGCCTCCTCCATAGAAGCTACTGGGCCAGAGTCCCAGATTCCTCCCTCTTAGCCTCAGCTTTGCCAACTCCCATGGACCTAGAATCCCCCAAAGCAGAAGCTTTAGAGAGGCCTGGGGCTGCAGCAAGATTAATGTAGACTTCAGTGCCCGTGGATTGGACTAGTCGCCGTCCGCCAGCCTTTGGGGCTAATCCTAGGGCTGTGCGTTTCTCTGAACTGTAGGGTTTTTAAAGGGATAGGAGTGCCAACCCTAAAGGTATTGGGCACCAGAGCTCTGGGGATCGCTGAAGAGTGGCTCGTGGAGAGTGAGCCTGGGTCACTGCTCCCTCTGGTGGGGAAGGAAGTGGACAGGACAGAGAAGATACCTGAGGTCCAGTAGCTCTCTCTGTTAGGAATGAGGACAGAGCTGGAGAGGGACTGGATGGCATGAGATCAGACAGCTTTCTGGTCTGCAGGCACCTAAGGGGCAGGGACACACACCACAGAGGCAAAGCTCTCAGCCATTGTTTTTGTTTGTTTGTTTGTTTTTTGTTTTTTTTTTGTTTTTTTGTTTTTTTTTCCGGAGCTGAGGACCGAAGCCAGGGCCTTGCGCTTACTAGGCAAGCGCGCTACCACTGAGCTAAATCCCCAACCCTCAGCCATTGTTTTAACATGGGTTTGTAGCAAGTCCTGGGGTGGGTGGCGAGAGAGCTGAGAGGCCACCCATTGACTTTCTTGTCCAGAGGATCATCTCGGAGAGAAGTGACTTCTACAATCAGCTGAAGCAGAAGGGCGTGAAGGTGCCCCCGCTACAACAGTCAGATGTCTCCCTGCCCGGCAAGATCAAGAAGATGCTGTCCAAGTGATACGGCACACCCAGCGGAGGCCAGGGCCCTGCTGGCAAAGCCAGCCTGTGTGGTTAGTTCTGTGATAGAGAATTAAACGTTAGAGTTGCCACCGTCTCATCTACTTCTCTGGTACCTACAGGACCTCCTCCTCTGCACCCAGGTCATGTCCCCTCCCACTGCACACTCCCCTGGACCTGTCTGCAGGGAGAACGACACCTCCAGGCCCCTCTCCCAGATTTCACCTTGTAGAGGGCCAGAGGCTGGGCGTCCCCCCATCCTCCTTCAGATCAAACACTTCAGCTGGGCCATTCTCTTGCTACTCCTGGGGCCCCTTTGGAAAAAAGGGTGGGAGCAGGAGGTGGTACAGCTGCTGAGGACAATTCTTCCCAATCCTTGGGCTCCTGGTGTCTGTGGGTCACGAAGTCTGTACCACGTGCTCTGCTCCGTAGAGAGCTCACTCACCTGCTGCTCTTCACCCACATCTTGCGCACCCGCTCTTTCTGCTACTGCAGACCCCCTCCCCACCCCCGCACTGGGTGCCACAAGTTGTAGAGGGCCATCTCTGTCCTTCATCTGGGGAGCACCCAGGCTCCATCTGGGAGCATCGAGCTGAGTCTGAGCTCCAGTCCGACTCTACGAGGTTGAGAAGGACCTGGCGCCCTCTGCAGGCCTCTCGGGTAGCTTGCACGGTTCTGCAGCAAGCTGGGACAGCCGGAGGGGGTCCGCCCCTCCCCATCCAGACTAGACTTCCTTGGCGACCACGGGCTTTCCAGCCTGACCTCCCTCCCTCGGCCCCGCCCTTCAGACCCTGCCCCCTCCCCCGCCTCGGCCCCGCCCCCGTCACCCCAGGGGGCTGGAGACGAGTCCCTGGCTTGCGAGCGGCCCTAGCAAGAGGCACAGGTGAGTCGCACTCGGCAGAAACCGCGGCTTCCTTCCCGCGCAGCCCAGGGAGGTGGGCCTAGCAGCAAACCCCACCACTCCGATGTCCTCCGGGGCCAGAGCTTGGCGGGCCGGAGAATTCCTGAGTGGGAAGGGCTAGGGAGGCCTAACCACCCAGGGCTATCAGGCCCGGAACTGTCGGCTCAGCTCCTGTCCGGGGCCCGGGATCACCCTTGGGGCCAGTTCCTTCCATTCCTCTAGCTGACTGCTCCTCTCCCCGCCGCTGTTTTCTTTATTTAAGGCTCGAGGGACCAACCTTACCTCACATCCTGGCTTGCCCTGCTGGGGAAAGGTGGGGTCCGCTGGCCAGACCCTGACAACCTTCCCGAGCCCCGGAGGTTTCAGCCCTACCACGACTCGCTTTTGTAAGTTGGGGTCTCAGAGGTGCCCTGTGGGCAGATGGGTCTAAAGTGCAGCCGCACGCTGGATTCCCTCCAGAGGACACTCTGGGTTTGAAGGGACCTTGCAGGCCCTTCCTACTGTGTCTGTCACAGATTAGGGTGAAGGAAGCCTAGACGAGCCTGGTCCAAGGACCTCCCTGCTTTCTGGCGGCCTGTTCAGCCAAAGACAGTCGACAAATAACAGGATTCCACTGCTTCAGGCTTGAACAAACGGGGGAGACTCTCCTCATAACCCAGTCTACAAGTGGGTAGGTTTTGCTACAGATTTAGACACAGCCCTATCCGGGCCAGTGTTACAGGGCTATCCAGACTGCATATGTGGGTGTAGCTCCAACCATCACACAGGCAGGAAAGAGGTGGCCACTCTTAATTTTGAGAAAGCAAACGTTCCCTCTCACCACATTCCACTGTAGCTAGCACTTTGCTCACAGCTGGTGACACGGTAAAGGGGGGGGGGATGGGGCCTTTAACCTGTCTCAGTCTTATGTGGCTGCCTGGGGAGTGGGGGTGGGGGGCTAACACTTCGAGGTCCACCTAGAGGAAGGGATAGCCCTGTGCAAGCAGCTGGGGTAGTCTTTCTGAAACACTCAACTCCAGCAACACTCTGTTACCTCCTCCACAAGACGAGGGGCTGTCAAGATAGTGCCTTTCTTCCTCTCATTCAGCCTGGCATCCTGAGGTTCTGGAGACATTTCCTGCAGCCCAGTGGCCTGCTGTACCTTCAGGTACACAGGGTTATGTAGGATGGGCTGTATCCCCAATGCTCCAGCTGCTGGGAGACAGGGTCCTGGAGCTGGACCCAGGGAACATTGGGTACCCGGGACCTAACTTTATCCTTATCTCACAGCCCGAACTTCTAGTGTGTGCCCTGTTCCCTTTAGGTAAACAAGAGGTAACAGGAGAGGTCAGGGGGTAAGTGACATGCTAGTGTCCAGTGTAGGCCTGTTGGCAGTAGGCAGGAGCAACCATGCATGGCATTGTTGCCACTTTGACTCTTCCAAACCCGCTGTCTGTTCTTCCCCCACCCCCCGGGGTGGTTGGCCCTGGGGGAGGCAGGGATGGTTTGGTGATAGGAACCTTTCTGCTCTGGGCACTTGTGTATCTCTACTTCCTGCCCATCTACAGCCCTCTGGAGCCGGTGGGCCCACAGAAGCCCTGCGTGACTCCCCTCAGAGACAGCAGGCGGAGGAGAGGCTGAGGACAGCTGTTGCTAGGCCTCCTCCCTGGCTGGCTGGGCTGGCCGTACCAGACACCAGCCACTGCTCATCCCGCCCCTTGCCAGCCTCTCTGTGGAGAGCAGCTCCAGGCCTTATCTGTAGGGCTGGGGAGGAAGACGGTTATCAGGTTGTTGGCAGCTACACTTTCCTGGTCTCTAAGGGCTGCATTGGCTGTGTCTCCCCTGATAACTGTCTCTGGAGGGAGGGGAGCCCCTCAGCCCACGGAAGAGGCCCTGGTTGGAAGTGCAGTGGCTTACATTCCTGAGCGTCTTGGCTGGGCCACCACCCTGCCTCCCTGGGCTGGAATTCCTTCCTTATCTGGTTCTTCAGATGTGACCCTGAGCTGGTTTCTGATCTAAGGGGTAAATCCCATCCCCTCCTTCCAGGCAGACCCTCCCTTAGCGGGAGCTTCTGTGAGTCTGATCTGATACCTGCCTCATCTCCATTGTGAATTGCTGTAGCTCCACCCCAGGCCTACAGCATGCAGTCCCAGGAGAGTGGCGTTCACTACAGCAGGTGGGACAGCAGCAGCCGGGATGAAGTCAGCATGTCCGCCATGTCCAGCTCAGAGGAGGCCTCATGCTATAAGAGGTACAGTCCCAACGGGCCAGCAGTCCCCCACTGTACTGACCAGCTTTGTCCAAGCCCAGCCCCTGTGTCAGCCTGCTCAGGTGCCTGTGGCGCTGGGTAGACAGGTAACTCCCACCTCTAGCAGAGCACTCAGGTCTACTTCTTCCCAAGCCTTTTCCTGACCTAGCCCGTCGCTTCCCCACACAAGCCCACTCAGGAACCTCCCTGTATCCCTGGCTTGGGTTCACTGGCCGTTCTCATTCTAGGATCTCCCAGAAGCTGTGCTCTGGCAAGCTGGGGATAGCCATGAAGGTGCTGGGTGGAGTGGCCCTCTTCTGGATCATCTTCATCTTGGGCTACATCACTGGCTACTACGTGCACAAGTGCAAATAAATGCTGGCCCACTCCCATCCCGGGGGATTCCCTCTCATGTACACAGACATCTGTGCAGACCCTCATCCATACAGACCCCAGAGCATATGAAGACGCCAGTGTGCACTGTCAACATGGCTCCCCACCTCCAGCATCCACGGTGGACCCAAGACTGAAACCCTAGCCCGGGCAGCCACCAGAGGCACACAGGCTGGAGACTAGGCTCGGCTCCAGCAGGGCAGCAGGGGACCTCCCCAGGCTCAGCTCTGCACCCAGGATGCCCAGATCCTTTGGCCGATGCTAGGTGGTATCTTCCCCAGCCTAGGGCGTAGCCCCATCTATAGCTGAGGTTGGGATGAGGGGTTTGGGCAGAGGCGTGCGTGGCAGCCCTCAGGGGTGAGCTTCTCCCTGTGGGCTGGGCTCCTGGTTTGTTAGGCTTTCCAGATTCCTGATTGTGCAGGGAGAGCCCTGAATGATGATTGTAGCTCTTACCTATTTTTTCCAGGGGACACGGACAGAGCCACAGAGACAGGACCTTTCTGTGCAGGGCTCAAGAGAGGTCTTCTCATCTCAAACACAACATTGCTTTCTTTAACAAACAGGGCATGCACTCCATGGCTTACCACCTCAGGAATGGCCCTGTGAGAAGCTGGGTGCCCTATCGGCTGCCTCCCCACCAGCCCCCACTCACGGAGAGTAGACAAATCACTGCTGAAGAGCAGTGGGTGACAGTGCTGTCCAGCCAGGCGTGACTTGTTCCAGGCCTGACCCTCCTCCACAGCTCCTCCTGGTCTTGGAATGTGCCCCTCCTGGCTGGCCCTCTCCCAAGAACACAGAGGGCCCAAGGGTCAGGATGTGGCTGGACCTGTTCCCTCCTTACTGGACCACGTGAGGACGAGGCCCTGAACACTTAAGGGTACTGTGGCTTGATGGGGACTTTGGTCCCCTCTCCAGTGGCCTAGGTAGGACTTTCCTGGATCACACCTTGCTCCCAGGGAGATGGTGCCAGGCTTGCAGGCTGTGACCTGAGGGTGGAGGGCACAGCGGCTGCACCCATCAGTAGCCAGAGAAGGGAGGCCAGAGGTCAACCCCTGTCGCTCCCTGGCCAGAGAGGCTGGTATGGCTGGCCTCCTCATCTCAAGGGGTTCCTGGTTTGGACTGTCGTAAGCTTCAGTGGTCCTCGTGTGGGAGTTGGCAGTGGAACTACTCCAACTGGCCTGGACCTCTGTAGAAATCTGGGCTTCAAGTCTAAGACTGCTCTGCCCCCACTCACAAATGAGGTAGCCTGAGCTACCTCAAGGCAGGCATTGTGGAGAGGTCCCGGCAATGGACCCCTTAAGGCCTAGTGGAGCCCTTGTCAAGAGGCAGTCCTTGGAGCAGGAGCAGATGTATGGTGGGACAGGGAGAAGGTGTGTTCCATGCAAGGGGCAGAACGTGAAAGGAAAGGGAGTGTTCCGAGTCTCCTACAGTCCTGTACTCCTGGGCTGACAGCCACAGGCAGGCATCTAGCCACATCCTGTACCCCACAGGGTCAGGTGCTTCCAGTCCACTCCTGGCAACTGTGCAGTAACCTTTGGGGAGCTGCTCAGTGACCCCAGGGTCATCAACACCCCGGTGGAGGTTCAGGCTGCTTTCCTATGTATGGTGTCTGCTACACCAGAGGACTGGTGGACTGAACACTGTCCCTGGGAGACGCACATGCTAAGGCTGCTAATGCAGGGATTGTTACCAAGGGTTTTTTATTAGTTTTATTAGAACAAAGAGGCATTCTGCTTGCAATGTAAAAACAGTTCCAAAAATCTCAATGAGTCTCACACCGGGGCTGTGCTGGATGGAGGTTTGGGAGAGCAGGAACTGGGGAGAAACAGGGTGGGCACAGGGCAGCTCCACCCTAAACGCTTAGGTAAGTTTTTGCCACAACCACCAGCTTTGTCCAGGGTCTGCCATGAGGGGCCTGGAGCCTCACTAGATCTGGCAGCTAAAGGCTCTCGCATACCCTTAGAACAGAATAGAACCCGGAAACAACCCCAACAGTCGTTCTTTTACAGAAGATAGAAATTGTCCTTTGAGGTCAGAGACCACCACTGAGGTCTGGTAAGGCATGGGGCCACCAAGTCCTTTCTGCAGCTGGCTGGGTCCTTAGGATCAAGCACTGTGGCTCCAGGAATGGCAGCTGTGTGCTGGGTACACACCAGCACATGCACAGAGAGACAGGCTGTGTTGAGCCTGCAGGGCCTGGTGGGCGGCACTCCTTCCTCAGCTACCGTATGACAGTCCACACACCAGCCTTCCCACCCACTCACAGACCACTGGCTGGCTACACAGGACTACATGGGCATGGCTGACTTCTGTGGCCCCGGCACAGATGTGCCAACAATGACCAGCACTCCAGTTGGAAGCACAGCTGTGGAAGGCAGATGCTGCCCGAGGACCATGGCAGCAGCACTGTGCCCAGAAACAAGCTCTAAGACTATGATCACAACATGATGCTCTCAACTGTCTTTGCACAGCTGATGTTGAAAAAAAATGCTATTAACATGTTGTAGAAAAATAAATACCGTTCAATAGACTGCCTGCCATCCAGCCTGAACTTACAGGGCACAGCGCGCGCACCAGGCTTGGTGCCTCTCCTAGTTACTGGCCACATGATTCAGAACACTTTCAGCAGTTATTTGAATGATCCATGAGGACAGTAGACAGGAGGATCATACCAGAGCTATAACGATGACAGATTCACATCACACAGTCACCTGGACAAAAGCAGACACCTCAAAACACCCAGTGAAAGGGAGAACAACCACCGGTCACACAGACATCTACAGCACACCTACAGGAGCCACAGGTGGGCAGACTGATGCAGCCTGGACCATCGTCAGCGAACCACGGTCACATAGGGAGGGAGGGTGACCAGGTCGGCCTTGGATGGGTACACCACTTTCAAGCTGCCTTCCAGGTCCACCACTCGGACCTGCTCCACCACCAGGGGGCACTGTCCATCCTTCCCAGCTCTCGGATTCAAGTTGGGATCAGAAAGCCCATGGCTGGCATCAGTCTCTGTCCCTGAGAGCATGTCTTCCTCTTTATTTTCTGAAGTGCTTTTGTTCAGTTCTGCCATTTTCTGCAAATAAAAATAACCTTTTTAACAGAAGTGGCCCAGGAAGTCGGGCTGTGCTAACACGCAGAGCAAGCACACAGCTATGTCAAGGGTGGGGATGCCAAGCTGCCCCTAAGCTGGCCCCCACTCGCTCACCAGGACGAGGCTGTCCATGATGTCCTTGCAGAGCTGCAGGCTGGTGGCACTTGTCACTTCCAAGAACACACTGCAGGTTGTTCTCTTGATCTAAAGAGTCAGATTTCACAAAAGAAGTTATTGGTGTTTGGGCCCAGATGATCAATGTTCTCAGGATTTATAAGCAAAGCTACAGAAGGCTGGAGGTACAGCCTGCCTGACTTGGCTGCATGAAGCCTGGGATTAAATCCCAGCACTGCATACACTGGGCACGATGTTGCATGCCTGTCACCCTAGCTTTAGGGTCGGAAGCTCATGGTAATTCTTAGCTTATGAAAACCTGTCTCAAAACCTAGACTGTGGAGCTGGCTCAGTGGTTAAGAGCACTGACTGCTCTTCCAGAGGTCCTGAGTTCAAATTCCAGCAACCACATGGTGGCTCACAACCACCTGTGATGTGATCTGATGTCCTCTTCTGCTGTGTCTGAAGACAGCTGTAGTGTAATTATATATATCATAAATAAGTAAATCTTGAATGTGTTACAAAGGGCTCCAGCCTCCTCTCCACAGCACTTCTGTCATAAGCTACTGGGTGGTGGGCAGCCTAGAGGACATGAGCTCACCTCAGACGCCAACTGCCTACCTTTGTCTTCTCACTGTTTGTTATAGGAGGGAAAGAGATCACGTCTCCCTCGGCATCCACAAGACAGGGGTAGTTCTCCTTCCCATCCAGGAGGTGAAGGTATCTGTGGGAGGAACCCAGGCATGTGTGAGCAAGCCAGTGGGGAAGCTCAACACTGCAGACCCAGCAGGTGCAGCATCACAGCCCAAGTGTGCAGCTATGGACACCAGAGCTGCCTCGGCCCGCATCCTTGACCCTGGAGGGGAAGCTGGATAGAGGCCTTAGGTCTGACAACCTTGACTCTGACCCTATCACGGAGAGCCTGACGGTTGCCAGGAGCAGGACACCCCTCCCCTGGCCTGGTCCTTTCATGTCGGGGAACCAGTTCCTCTTAGAGGAGTCTGGGGAGATTCCCTCCCCATCTGGTGGGTTTTGAGCTTCTGGCAACTGTAGGAGCTGAGGTACATCTGAACATGGTAGCAGCATGCTGACCGCAAGTACTGACACTGACACTGACCTGTGCAGCCCTGAGACACTCTGTCTTTTCTTCTGCTTTCTCTGTTCCTCAGCCTCTAGCTGCAGCTGCCGCACCAGCTCCTTGGCCTTGGCCTCTTTCCGCCCCAAAGGCACAATCTGTAGGAGCAGAACCCACAGTTCATCCCGCTGTGGAGGCCACCTTTGAGCATGAGGGATGCTGCACACCTCTCTGCACCTCAGTCTAGCTGGGGAGATCTGGAAGCAAGACCCTAAGGCCCATCACATGTAACACACTGGCTGGCTTCACCTCCAGAGACTCCTCTGGTGATGAGGTGCACAACACTCAGAGTGCCTAGCTGAGTTTCACTTTAAACCTAGTTCAAAAACAGTAACTGTTTCTAAGGACCCACGATTGCCGAGAGCCCGGTGGGGGGGATAGGATTTAGCTGCATGAGCTGTTGACTCCGGCATGCAGCTGGCACCAGAGTCCCTTCACCCCGGGTCTCTATGCCAAGTTTAAGCTCGGAGGCTAGCAGCCTGGAGCAGCACCTTGGTGAGTCAGCTCACACTACAGGTGCTCTGTAAGTGGAACATAAACCAAAACCATTGGCTAGAAGTCGGTGAGCTCGCTAGACACGGTGGCACATGCCCTTAATCCCAGGACCTGGGCGGCAGAAGAACAGAGATCTCTGAGTTAAAGTCCAGTGTAGCTAGGACCAGAGTGAGGCCCCATCTCATTTGCACACTAAGCCCTGGGCCTCAGAAAGAGAGCAGAAACCATGTCCCGTGTGTGCACTTGCCTGCAAGATACCAGGTTAAGCTTTCCAGGTCCAACCCCAGCCTGTGAATCTGCTAAAGCAAAGGGCAAGTGCAGACAGAAGAGGTAGGTAAGTTGGCACCTTGAGGTCCTCTGGAGGCCGCGCTGCATACAGCAGGGGTCCACGCACAGCTTGTAGGTCATGGGTCGCGATGGTCGCTGCTGTCCTCTTCTCACAGAGGTCGTCATGGAGCTTCGTCTACAGAGGAGAGCACAGCAGAGGCTTCAGGGTCCCTGCTGTCCAGGGAGGCACCTTCATGTAAGCCATGAGCTACAGAGTCTGCAAGCTCGACACAGCCAAGTGGCCCCATCCGACACCTCTGTCTCCACCATGTGCTTCTCTGGTCCCCGCAGCCTTTCTGTCTCTTAGTTCTAGAACATGGCACTTACATTTTAAAGACCTTTCATTTTAACCTACTGCTTCATCTACAAGACAGACTGCAGGAATGTGACTAAGCTGGGAATGGCTGGGGACAGAGCACCACTGGCTTCCTCTGGTCTTGCTGGTATAGGCTGGACCTGTCTGCTGGGCACAAATGGAAAGATGTGCTTCTCATTCCTCACAGGAAGCAGATGCCAGAGGTGCCTTAGGGAGTGGTCCAGCCTGATCTACTCATCACCACCTTCCTTACCCTGGCCCTGGTTGTTTTGGTTTTTCGAGACAGGGTTTCTGTGTCCTGGCTATCCTGAAACTAGCGCTGTAGAGCAGATGGCCTTGAACTCAGAGAGCTTGTCCTCCTGTCCCTGCCTCTCAAATGCTGCGATTAAAGTGTGGGCCACCATTGCCTGGCTGTTATTATTTTGGAGATTGACTCTCTCTATTGTAGCCTTGGCTAGCCTGGAACTTGCTATGTAGACTAGGCTGGCCTCAAACTCCCAGAGACTCGTCTGCCTCTGCTGGATTAAAGGTATGTACTACCATACTTAAACACAGGAGACAATTTTAACATGGTCTGCAGAAATTAGCAATGTCTCCTAATATCAAACATAATCAATAAATTTATGTCCCAACTATGACAACATGTGGAAGCTTGTGGAGGAACCGAAGTCCAGCACATACTTGACAAGGGTGTGCTCTGGGGACCAAGCATCTACTGGGGATGGGCAGGGATCTTCTTCACCCTGAGCTAGAAAAACTGAGGCATAGAAACCCCCGTCTCCTGTCTGACTTGACTGCTAGTCCCAATGGTGTACCCAGCACGCAGAGTCCCCAAGTCTGCCTGCTGCATGCATGCCCACCCCACATGCAGCCAAGTCTGCCTGCCGAGTGCCCACCTGGGAGTTGAGGAAGCGACGGAGTGCATTTCCTGGCTGCAGGTCCATGCCTCTCACGACGGCCCCCACAATGTATGGACGCACGTCCCTGACCTCCGGGCTCACCCTGACTGTCAGGGGCGTGGGGTTCTCCGAGACGTGCAAGACCTTGAGCATCAGCCTGGCTGAGTCTGCTACTTCCTCCTCGCCCTCCCCACTCTCCCGACGCTGCTTCCGATCCCGCTTCTTCTTTCTGTCCTCCTTCTCAGAGCCCTCTTGCCGGCCCTTGCTCCGACCGCCACGGCCACCAGCACGCAGGTACTCTAGGATGGACTTAGTCTGGCAGCCACCCACCATCTTCTCCAGGCGCTTGTCTCGAAGCCTGTTCCCTCGAAAGTTGATCTCTTTGAGCTTGGGGCAGTCTGCCAGTTCAGCAGGGATCTCTGTCAGCTGGTTGTTAGAGAGATCCAGTGTCTGCAGTGAGAAGGAGAGTTAGGACAGCCAGGCTTGGACAGGTGACAACACTGAGAAGAACTGGGACAGTGGGTCTGGGCAGGTTAACACTTTCTACTGGGGTTCAGCCCAAAAGCCACAGGCAGGCTAGTCCGAGGGTTACCTGCATGGCCATAACTGCCCCCTGCCCCGCCCCTCACCCCCTTGGTTCACAGAGAATTCAACATGTCAGATCTGCAATTAGAGTACCACTCAGACCTGTCAGAAGAGGACAGACCAGGACCTCTTGCAATCTCAAACAGGCTCCCCAAAGGGTGCCCACCCATCTCTTCAATGTAATGACAAAACAGAGAAATACTAACAAACCCTCTCCCCACACCAAGCATGGCATCGCCAGGGGTACACGACCTCCTTTCATCTTTCATGAGGGTGGGCTGGAGAAAGGTAGTAAGTAAGTAGTGTTCATACCGCACACACAATGCCAGGGACTGTGGGAAAGAACTTCCTGCTGCTATTCTACTGATGGACAATGCTGCTGCTTTCAACACACTGGAAGAGTGGGCAGCCCTCCAGCCTCCAGGTTCCAACTGGAGGAGAGGAGCTCAATGGCCAGTGGGTATCAAGAACTCCTTCCCTAGGGAGATGTAAACAAATGCCTACCCTGCCTTAGAGAGCAGTTATGTCCACCTTGGGATCCAGTGAGTTTAATAGCTTTCTTACAGAACACGAGGAAGGGTCACTTACAGGAATCCATGCTGCTGCAGTTAACACAGCATGGACGATGGCTTCCCCAAATCACAAGGCCTCCTGTAACTGGGGTAAAGCTACATACAAGTGGCTACGAGGGACTGAGGTCAGTTCCAAGGACCCTCTCTCCTCTGAGGGACATCAATATCAGCACGCCTGATGGTGGCGCTCTCTCACAGCGGTCACAGCTGCTCTGATGAGGATGATGGCTGTTATGTCCAGAGGACTGTGTTTATACCAGGAAACCTGAGGCATCTGTTCGAGCTTCTTCGCATGCCTGGCCTGGAAGCAGTTTTGAGAACCATAATACACAAACACCTCTTTCTCAGGGCTGGTGGGGACTCTGGTCCACCTTAGTTTTTGTTCTTACATCAAGCACCATTCTGGAGGAGCCTGGGAGAGGCGTACAGCAACCATAGGTGATACCTCGCCTCTGTACTCAGTCTGTGGCAGCTGAGTTCTAGGAACATGGGTGTGGAAACAGGAGGATGACTGCACAGGCCTGACAGCTACTGATACATGTCTGCTCTGGATGGCGGGGCTGCTGAGCCTCTACCTCTGAAGCAGCAAGTGAGAAGGAAATCTGTTTGGCTCAAGGTATCAGGCTGCTTGGTGTGGAGAAGACACAGGACAGAGGGCCTCTGGACATACCACCAAGGTACAGCAGGCACTCAGGAGGCAGAGGACAACTATAGACGCTAAAGGAGAGAAGTCTGAAAGAGAGAAACATGGCCCTTGAGGGGGAAGAGGCCAGACAAGAGCAAGGCCTGCTTGGTGAATGCAAGGCAGGCCACCCCGCAGGGGAGTCACCAGGAGCCGCTCAGCTGGCCTTGTCCTTGATGAAGAGCTTCTGTGAATACAGACTCAGAGCGAGTAGCTTTCATCTTTAAGATGTCTCAGATTTGGGTATTCGTGTAAACATAATGAGGTATCTCAGACAGAGCTCAGGTTGAAGCAGAGGCCCAGCTGCTTTACGCACACCTGCACACAGATGAAGCAAGCTCATCAGTCTCTCAGTGCTGAGTGACTGCAGCCTGCCACATAGAATCGGGTTGGCATTTTCCACGGTGCAGTCACCAGCCTCAGATGAGTCTGGGTCTCAGACCTGTACCCTGTCACAGATCCACTCCCACTGGAGGCAGAGGCCTCTCAGGACTTAGCTGGCTCCCTAATATACACCGAGGACCACTGTGACACTGTCACACACCACTGTGACACTATCAGGAACCAAGTCATGGGGGGGCTCTGAGCCAGACTACCAGAGCCTGTCCTTCCTCCCAACCCTGTAAGGTCGCCAGCCCAGAGAACTGGCTCACTGGAAGCCTGATGGATGGCACGAGCCTTCTACAACAGTCAGTTTGCAACGGCCTGTCTGTACCCCTGAGTATACAGAACACCTGCACTCCCTGAAGGAGCCTTGTGAAAATGCCCATGGACGACGGTGGGATGAAGACACACTTCTCAAACACTGGACTGAATGACGTGTTTCTGCTTCCACTGTTAAAATGAAATTTACTGAAGACCTGGAAGAGCAATAAGCAGAGAAGAGGGATGGTGGCAGGGCTAAGTGTTCAGCACAGTCTCACAAACAGCCATCAGACAGGGGCATCATCCAGGGACGCCATCTGACAGGGGCAGGCCAGAGCAGGAAGCCACAGTCCGAACGCCAGGTGAGCATCTGCCCCGGTCCTGTGAGTTAGAGGCAGGTGGGTCTGGCCCACAGCCACAGGGTAAAGCGTCCTTGTGAGAAAGCTGATGCCTGCTCATGGTTAGCCAGCTCTTGGTGCCTGGAGGGGTCACCTTGTCATGGGAGTGGGGCCAGGGTTCTAAGGTCTGATGGGCGAGCACAGACAAGAAGCCTTCTGGTCCTCCTGTGTGGAAGGACACCAAAGGCTGAAGCAGGGCAGGTGTGCTAGCCTCCCAGTGCCCGCAGGAAGCTGTGAATGGCTGTGCTTGCGGCACATGGATGCCTTTCAGAGCGTGCCCAACATCTTACATCAGAACTTCCAGAGGAACACAAACCCCCTCTGCTGAGAAAGGGAGCACAACATAGCGGTGAGGCCCATGTGAGATGTCTGTCGTCTGTGAGACACACGCCAGGGACCACTACAATCTCAGAAACCACAGCGTGTCAATGGCTGACACAAAGACAGGTACCATATTACAACAGTCATCACCCTTCTGGAAAACCAAAATATCTGCTACATAGGAAGGCAGAACAGTGTACAGCCTGTGTCCTACCTCAGCCATAGGGATGCCTATGACACAGAGGACCAAGGTACCTCAGGGAGTCCCATCCCACAACCTCCTCCAGGAGATACAAAAACAAACAAACAAACAAACAAAAAACAAAAACAAAACAAAACAGAACAGGTGTCATCTTGTAGCCTCGCTAGCCCATCTCTTCACCCCACCAGAGGGTGTGTGTGTGTTAAACACACACGCGCATGCGCACACACACAGGCATAACTAGCAAAGTGAGCTCTGATCTCTCAAGAGCAAATTTACTTGCTAATCCATCATTAGGAAAGGGCTGCATAACTCGAGGATGAGAAGACAGGGACTCACTATGCCAAGAATGCAGGGGATAGGGGATGTGGTAGGAGGATTGACACAGTCAGATAGACAAGACTGGATGGTGGAGATCCTAGACTGGAGTGAGGTCTGGTTGGGGCTTTGCATTGTCTGCCTTCCCATCCCTCACTCAGCAGACAATGAGTACCTGGCAGGCGTCAGGCACAACAGGAGCCTGGGCCCACAAAGAGACCAATCTCTTACACAAGACAGACTCAGGAAACCTCTAGGTGTGCTGTTGGCTTTAAGTAGGCACTTCAGCTTTCTATGAAACTAAGCCACGACCCCACCCTCTGAACCTCTAAAGGCTGTTGTTACGAATGAACACGCCAATTCCAGTTCTCTCGTGTTTTTGTGACACACGCCCAACCACCCCACACCTGGCTCTCTGCTCTTGGATTTCTTCCCACATAAGAAGCCTAAAATTGATAACTTTCAAACTGCCACACGTTCAGAGACTCCTGAGTTCGCAGGTCTGAGAATGAGAAGACGGACCGGCTGCGGAGGTAAAGACATCCTCCAAGGAGGGACAGCAGGGCGCGTCCCCCTCCCCTCCGGCCTCACTGACCTTGAGCGAAGCCAGGTGTGCGATGTCTGGGCTGAGCTCCCGCAGGCAGTTGTCCGCAGCTGCCAGCTCACTAAGCAGGGGCAGAGCTCCTGGCCGGAAGAGTTCGGCGGGGAAGGAGTCCAAGCAGTTGCCGGTGAGGTTGAGGCTCTGCAGGCGAGGGGCGCAGCGCGCCAGGTCGGCGGGCAGCTCGCGCAGGCGGTTGCCGCTGAGGTTGAGGCTCTGTAGCTGCGGCAGACCCGGGGGCTCGGCGGGGCCCAGGCCCTCGCCCGGCGGTAGCGTCTCCAGCGCGTTGCCCGACAGGTCGAGCACGCGCAGCGCGGGCAGCGGCCCCAGCTCAGGGCTCAGGCCGGGACCCAGCGCGTTACGCCGCAATACCAGGCTGTGCAGCTGTGGCAGGCCCTGCGCAAGGCCGGGCCCCGGGGCGCGCAGACTGCCGCAGCCGCTTACCTCGAGGTAGTGCAGCAGCGGTAGCGTGAAGAGCCGCGGCGGCAGCCGCCCGCCCGCCGCCTTCACCCTCTCCTCCAGCCCAGGCCCAGTCAGCAGCAGCTCGCGACGTCGCTCGCGCTCCGCCAGCTCCAGCTCTGGCCAGGCCTCGGACACTGCCATAGCCGCCGCCATCACGCCGACCGTGCGCCGCTTCCGGAGTGCGGCGCCTTATTTCCGGCGGGTGCCGGAAATGATTATAGAGAACACACTAGCTCGCCAGAGAGTCTCGACGCAGGGGTTTGTGGGACGGGTGTGTGGAGCGGCTCTATTTTAAGCCCCAGCCTCACACAGGCTGTGTAGTGTGGATGTGGAGAGTCCTAGGAACCAATATGTTAGGTGGTCACCTTTCCTACCACCCAGATACCAACTAAAGACAATTATTCTGGGGATGTAACTTACTTAGTAGAGCTCTTGTCTGGCATGTATAAAGTTCTCAGTTTGATTCTCAGAGCAGCATAAATGAGGCATGGTGGTGCACACACCTGTCATCCCAGCACTCAGTAGGTCGAGGCCTGATTAGGAAGGAGTTCATGATATAAATCCTCGGCCCCATAGAAAGTTTGAGGCCAGTCTGGGCGACATGAGACTATATTTCAAAAATAATAAAAGAGGAAACGAGAAAGATTTTGTTAATGTGGCATAATGGAATGAGGAAAAGAGATAAAGGGCTCTCTGTACTGAGTGGTTTTACGTGTGTCAAATTGACACAAGCTGAAGTTATCACAGAGAAAGGGGCCTCAATTGAGAAAATGCCTCCACGAGGCCCACTTGTAAGGCATTTTCTCAACTAGTGATCAAGGCTGGGCCCGTTGTGGGTGTTGCTGTCCCTGAACTGGTATTCCTGGGTTCTATAAGAGAGCAAGCTGAACAAGGCAGGGGAAGCAAGCTAGTAAGTAATATCCTTCCATGGCCTCTGCATCAGCTCCTGCTTCCTGACCTGTGTGAGTTCCAGTCCTGACTTTCCTTTGGTGATGAACAGCAACACGAGTGTTAAGCTGAATAAACCCTTTCCTCCCCAGCTTGCTTCTTGGTCATGATGTTTGTGCAGGACTAGGAAGCCTGACTAAGACAGGATCCAAAGCCCACGCCTACCCCTAACCTCGTCTGTCTTCAAGGTACTGATATGAACCTTGGGACAGGCAACAAGAGATAGTCCAAATGGTAGAAACATGTCAGCCCAAGGCTCAATTCCAAGTACTGGGGTTTGGAAGTTAGGCACCAGTTTCAGGCCAGGGTCTGATCCAACCACCTTTATTATGTTTTGGTTCTGCAAGGCAATCCCAGAGGTTGAAGTTGTTTTATCTTCCAAGGAAGACAGCTAACAAGTTTCCATAGGTGCTAATTAACGCACCAGGGGGAGGTCTAGTGGTTAGAAATGGGTCAGGACAAACTCACTGCATTACGACAGGAATGTACTTGGATTATCATAAAATAATATGGAAGGCAGGCACATCTGTGGGTTAATGATTTTTTTTTTTTTTTTGTGGTTTGCTAGGAAACTGTTCAGGAAAACCCAGCCGGGGTGACTGGGGACAGGAGGCAGTCACAGTACTTATGACTCAGGATGGCTGCAGTTATGTCAAGAGGAACCCATGCAAATAGAAAGGCCTGGCCATCAAGGTTCTTTAAAAGAGAAGCAGGAGAGAAGGAAGCAGATAGATGGACAGTGCCAGCCTCAGTCTGGAGTTGTCACAGAGACAGCCCTTGGATTTGGAAAAGGCAAGCAAATGGGTTCTCCACTGGAAATGGACCTCATGCATGTCTTAGCCCACAAAGACCTATACCAGACCTCAGAATGGCAGGACTATAAAGTGAAGCCTCTATGTTGTGGGAAGCCACCAGGGTTGTGCTAACTTTCTAAGGAAGCATTGGGAAGTATTGTGTATTCAGATGCAATTATACTATCCCCCATCTTGGGTTTTAGACTGGGTTTAAGGTGTTTGTTCTGTGACTAAGTGTAAGAGTCCTCTGGAAGACACACATGTCTTTGTTGAAAGTCTCCCCCCACCCCTTTTTAGTCAGAGCTCTTCTAGTACTTGATGTGACTTGAGAAGTCACAAGATGTTGTGAATTCATTCTACGGGATGAATTCTCTGTTCTGTACATAGCTTAGTGTCTTTCAGCTTCTTGGTAGTAAACAACTTATTCTGACAGAACTGTGAAGTGTGGCCCTTGCCTGGCAGCTGGAGAAAACCCAGGACACTGTGACGTTATCTCGCTGAGTGAATTCTCCATTCTGCACACAAGAGGGCAAGCTCATTTTAAAACACTGTTTTAGAGACCCGGCTCTCCCAAGTCTCTCTCCTCATCAAAAGTAAGGGCAGAGCTACTCTACTAACTTCAGTGATGTACAACATCCCCCCTCCCTTCCTTCTTTCCAGGTAGGGCTGCATGTAGCTAGCCCAGGTTAGCCTGTAATTCAGTTGTAGCCAAAGGATGTCTTGGAACTTGAGATCCCCTGCTTTCAATCCTAACGTGCAGGGAGATAATCAATCCTAGGGTCTTGTGCACACTAGGCAGGCACGCCATCAGTTGAGCCCCATCTCCAGCCCTACAATTGCTTGCTCTGTAATTACTACTGTGAGCAGCATATAGTGGTGTCTGCCTTTAATTTCAGCACTGGGAGGCAGAGGTGGGTGGATCTCTGAGTTCAAGGTAAGTCTGGTCTACACCTTGGGCTCCAAGACAGCCAGGGCTGCATAGTTAGATCTGACTCAAAAACAAAAACAGGGCGGGAGAGATAGCTTGGTGGCTAAGAGGATTTGTTGCTCTTGCAGTGGATCTGGGTTCAGCTTCCAGTACTTACACGATACCTCCTAACCACCTTATAACTCCAGTCCAGAGGGCCTGGTGCCCTCGTCTGACCTCCATGGGCACCAGGCACACACATGGTGCAAAGCACACATATAAAGAATATAATAAAAAACCAATATCTATGTAAAAATTGTGGTGACAACTTTGACATTAAAAAACCTAGAAATATTAAGAATATAGTTTTGTTCCAGTCCCAGGTGAGGATGTGGGGCTGCTTCAGACTGTCCGAAGCAGCTGACTATGATTTATGCCGTGCTCTAGCAGAAGTGTGGTTTTGCCGGCTGGAGATGGTTTCTGCCATTGTGAGACATGTGAAATCCTGGGAACTTTGCAGAGGGGATAAATGCGAGGGCCCTGAGAAAACAGGGTGAGTGGCTGGTTGCTCAGGGGGGTTGGCTGCAGTTTGTCAGGAGTCGTGCTCAAAGAAGAAACAAGAAGAAATTAGATTCAGGGTGCTCCTTCTCTCTCACCCCCACCTCCACACCCTCATCCTTCCATCTCTCCTGTCTAGTGACAGGGAACGAGACTGGGGTGATAAAGGGTGGGGAGAAGAACCCACAACGTAGCAACACCCGGCTAAAGAAGTGTAATAAAAGTGACAAGATGCTGAGTGATCTTTACTGTATTAGTGTACACAAGGCAAATTAGCACATAAACCCTCAAACAGCAACAATAAAAATATATTATTCTATACCTGAAATAAAGACAAATAGAAAACTATGTTAAAACATTAAAAAGTTGCAAATTTTCATTAGAGGTATTTACATTTGTATTTTAGTATCAGATATGACACAATTCTTTTAAATTAAGTAGAATCTTTTATGAAAATAATATAAATAAATATTAAATATCCACAATGTAGCATACGTGAAGGTTTGAGGAGTGATCCACTTAGATATTATGAAGGGCTGGGGGTACGTAGCTCCTTCCCTGAATCAAGCACAGTGATGTGGAGCTTTGTGGCTGCCAATACTGCCTGCCAGTCACCTCTGCAGAAACTCATGATTCTGTAACAGGCAAAACATGAGAGCTAAAAATGAAGTACTCTTTGTTGCTCTGTCTTATTCTGAGCCGGTCTCACTCTGTAGCCCAGGCTTCCCTCTGAGCTTCTAACTTCAGCCTCCCAAGTGCTAGGAGTACAGGGGTGAGCCACCATGCTGGGTTAAAAATGAAGGGATTTACAGCATCTCAGGGTTACAACAGATAGAAACATTACAGGTATGTACTTCTGTCTAGTTCTGAGGTTAACTCTCCATTATCGTCTGTACTTTAAGGCAGGTTAGGAAACAATGCCAGCATCTCTGACCTGAAGGGCCACCTTATCATCCCTTGGCGCCCAGCTTTGCTTTCTTAGTCCTGCCCTGTTTTCTTGACACTAAAGGCCTCTGCTCTGACAGGAGCCTCCTCTTGATAGATCCTGTTCCACTTGATACTCTGAGCCAAGCACAGTGGGAGCCATTTGCCAAAAGCAGGGGTGAGTCCACGAGGTTAGCGCCCAGGGTGCTGCTCGGGCACACACACATCTTTATGGAGCTTGGTTCACATGGTTGGGAATTTTAAAGAAATATGCCCTAATTTTATAATATTCATGTTCTCAATCCTAGACATTTCAAAGGGACAGTTCCTCAGGAAGCAGGAACGGTGACAGGAGGGATGAGGACACGGGTGAGCCGCTGACAGCTGTGTTCTGAGGTCTGTGTCACTGATCAGTGAAGCACTTGTGAGCGGGCACTATGAAGGATTTGGGAATGTGGGTTCAGTTACATCACGGGATGTGACAGAGCTCTGGGCCAGCAAGGTATGTGTGACATCTTTGTGGGCTAGGCAAATGTGGAAGGCATTAATTTTGCCATAAGGAAAACTGAGGCTTGCAGGTGGGTTGTGGTCAGGTGCATGTAGGGTAACCAGGACACATCATCCAGCATCCATTCATTCAGGGCTCTGCACCCACCGAGGGAAGGCATCAAGGCAGGGCTGTCAGGGGGGCCACAGGGACAGGTACACAGTGAGCATCGGGCTGTGTGCGTAGGAGGGACCTGCTCTTAGAGTGGCTGTCTTTGCTTGATTTCCTTTATTGTTTGTCGCTGTATATAGTGTGACAACCTGGCAGACAGGACCACGAGAGACAGCACAGCAGGCCCAGTGTGGCTTGCTGTAGTCTTCTAGGGCCACCAAAGCCAACTTAGCCCTGTGCAAAGCCCAATGTGTGCTCACACCAGTGAGCTCCAAGTCTGGGGTGCGTCTTCTCAGTAGTAAGGGGGTGGGTGCTGTGCCTGTGGCATTCTGAGCACTGACAGAGGGCCCAGAACTGCGGCCACATTGGAAAGGGCTCTTTGGTCATATCATGTACTGTTCTTGTGACAGTAGACACTAGGACACAAGAGGCCAAGGGACGGTGGGCACAGAGCCCTGCATCACCATGCCAACATACTGGCTTAGAACAGGGAACCTTGCACAGCCCCTGGCGGAGACAGAACTGAAAACTCTGTCACCGTCTTGTGTGTGTCCTGCTGGAACTCTTACTGAGGCCTCCCTTTGGGGTGGGGATCTTGCTTCCAACCTTGGGTGCTGAGGTGCCTGACTTCGACGCCATTGGGCCTTTCCCTGCAGTGGAGACAGATGCACAGGACACAGAGCCACATGAGAAGAGGACTCTTATCTACAGGTAGGCTGTAGACCCCACCCTGATGTTGTGAATACAGGGAGAACCCACCCTGACGGTGTGAATGCTGGGAGAACCCACCCTGGATATGGAGAGAAGACAAAGGACAAAGGCATGACAGCTGTAGGGACATTGGTACCAGCCCCAGTGGGCAGCTTGGGGACAGTAGCATCCCTGTGAGCTGCCAGGAGGCATTTGTGGGGAGAAGCCACACCCTGTTAAACTTGGAGATGGAGGTAACCAGGTCGGCTGCACATGGACAGATACAGGATGCATTTCACACGACTGGAGCACAGTATGGGAGCCCTGCATGTGGTGCTCGCCTCACCTTGCTGCGGGGCTGGAGCCTTGCAGAGAATGTGTGTCTTGCGCAGGTTCATTGTGCAGCCAGCAGAGCCCATCAGATGAACCTTCCATGCCTGCAACAAAGGGAGGCATGACATGCTAGTCTGGTGGCTCCAAGGGCCCTGGGGTGCAACAAAGGGAGGCACGACATGCTAGTCTGGTGGCTCTGAGGGCCCTGGGGTGCAACAAAGGGAGGCACGACATGCTAGTCTGGTGGCTCTGAGGGCCCTGGGGTGCAACAAAGGGAGGCACGACATGCTAGTCTGGTGGCTCCGAGGGCCCTGGGGTGCAACAAAGGGAGGCACGGCATGCTAGTCTGGTGGCTCCGAGGGCCCTGGGGTGCAACAGAGGGAGGCACGACATGCTAGTCTGGTGGCTCCGAGGGCCCTGGGGTGATGCCAGAATAGAGCATCACTGTTCATGATGAGAGTGAGGTTCTAAACCAGCGCTAGCTTGGAAGCCTGGTTCCTGCCTTTCTTTGTCCTTAGTCTTACAGTCTGGTGAGCCTGCATCCTTGACAACTAGAACCTGAGTCCTGTGACCAGGAAGACTTATTCTGCCAGCTGCTAGGATGCACTAGGCTGTGGGCCTTCCCCGTCTGGAGCTGCACAAGGGTGAACACATAGGTTGGCTAATGGCTCCATGGCAGCCCAGGACCCCATGAATTCTCGAGAAGCCAGGGGAGGCCCAGTCTGCCCAGGCCCTGAGACAGGGAAATCATGAGATAGGAAATGGGTCTTGTCACACACAGCTAAATGGGGGATGTGTTGCACAGCACAAACAGCCAAAATATGGAGAGCAAGGAACAGCATACAGCTGCAGACGCAGAGGAAGGTTAGTTAGTCCATGGCAGATGGCAGGCATGGAGGGGGCAGAGGAGGCAGGCAGGGGTTGGTTGGTTCAGGAATGTTCACCGTGGAGACCAGATGAACAAAGCCCAGGGAAATGAGAAGAGTGGGAGTGGGTCAGTGAAGGCAGTGGGCAGTGGGAGTGGGTCAGTATAGACGGTGGGCAGTGGGAGTGGGTCAGTATAGACGGTGGTTGCAGTGGAAGTGGGTCAGTATAGAGAGTGGGCGGTGGGAGTGGGTCAGTATAGATGGTGGTTGCAGTGGGAGTGGGTCAGTATAGACGGTGGGCGGTGGGAGTGGGTCAGTATAGAGAGTGGGCAGTGGGAGTGGGTCAGTATAGACGGTGGGCAGTGGGAGTGGGTCAGTATAAGACGGTGGTTGCAGTGGGAGTGGGTCAGTATAGACAGTGGTTGCAGTGGGAGTGGGTCAGTATAGACAGTGGGCAGTGGGAGTGGGTCAGTAAAGATGGCTACTGAGATGACAAATGGAGGTTCTGGAGTCACAGACAAGCAGTGGAAGGCGGAAACTGTGGGTGACGATGGGGCCACCGCACAGCATGAGGTGGGTGGCAGCCTCATGCCTGATGCAGTTCTTAGAACAGGCCTCTTTACAGACATGAGGAAACCACCTACAGAACCCAGGCCCCATGCATGCAGCATGTCTGCAGCAGGTGTCCACACAGACAGCTTCGTCCTGGCTCTGCTCCTCCCTTGCCCTGGGTTCTAACAGAATGCTGGCTCTGGTTACTCCTAGGTACTACACAATGGCAGTAGGGCCTGGGCTCACCGACTCCAGTGTTGTCCAGGCTATCCTAGGGTACACACAATAATTTCCTGTCCTTAGGGCTTTTGAGGTTGTTGAGTCTACAGAATTGGAAACATGCTGGGTTGCCAAGAAGACAAGTTGAGAGGGTGCACTAGCTGGGTGTGGACAGGAGAGAGTGGTGTTTGTGCACTTGACGAATGACACATGTAGGTGTCCCAGCTCTGCCCAATGAGAGTGAGCAGCAGTGGCCTTCCTTGCACTGAACACCGAGGCCTGCAGAGACGGCCACACTCCTTAGTAGGGCAGCTGATTCCTGGACTGGGCGAAATGCTCCAGACAGGAGGACACTCCCCGAGGCTGAGTCAGCTCCAAAGCCTCGAGAGGCCAAGCAAAGGGACCTTTGGTATCCAGAGGCCATTACCCATAGGCAGAGCTGGCTGTGGCTCTGTACCTACTGTGGCCCATGAATTTATCAAGATGCTAAAAGCAGATAACCTAGTAGGCAGGCCTGTCCCTCTCAAAGCTGCAGTGCTCTGTTTCCATCCATCCTGCGTAAGCTCCCTAAGGAGGAAGGGAAACCGTGCACAGGGACTCCCGGAAGTCCTGAAAGTGCTCCATTTACTAGGCCCCCCTCCCAGTGCATCCAAGCCAAGCTGCACAGGCGACTCTGAGACCAGCCCAGCTGCTGAGAAGAGGTTTGAACCTAGTCACTTGGAAGTAACCTGCCAGCTTCTTGAGCTACCTGCAGGCTCTGCCCTGTTCCAGGTCCCCAGCTTCTGTGACCTGCCACCCATGCTGGAGTGGGCCTAGCCGAGTCATTTTTCTTCTATAAGTAACTCTTTACCCATATTCCTTTAAGTTATCCCAAAATAACTCAGGGTTCACCAAGGTGGACTTTGGTGGTACCCTGTACTGTTTTGGGATCCCCACCTGCAGTAAAAATAGATGTGTTGTGTCGTCTCAACACTCATGATGAAGAATGTTGGACTCCATAGTGTTTCCTGGAGCAGAGGTGGAGCCAAGGGCAGGCCTCTGGAGCTGCCTGGCATGGAGGGCATGGAAGGGCCTTAGCCAGGCTGACCATGGCAAACACAGCTCTGGCAGGCCCTGCCTCCCCCCCCCCCCCCCCCCCCCCCGTCCCTCTGGCTTGCTAAAAACCATTGGATTAGCCGGGCAATGTAGTGCACACCTTTAATCCCAGCATTCAGGAGGCAGGGGCAGGTGGATTTCTGTGAGTTTGAGGTCAGCTTGGTCTAAAGTTTCAGGACAGCCAAGGAACCAAAACCAAAACCAACCATTTGATTACACTCCTAAAGCTAGACACCAAGGTCTATCCCCTTATTTGGCCACTTCCTCCTCCTGAGATCGATTACCAAGGTCCAGCTATCAAAAGCCTCCTCAGTCTCACCCAATCAACATGCCTGATTGAAGTTGACCCATCTCCTCCTTCCTAACACGGCTTTCCCTTTTCCCTTTAAGAACTGCCATTTGCCTGTGGGCCACGTCTGTCTTCCTATATCCAGAGACACCTTAGTCCCCTCCCCTCCTCCTCTTCTTACCCCTCATTAGTTCCCTATCCCTTCTCCCTCTCCTTCCACCTCCTGTTTTTGTCCCTCATCCCTGCTCTCTGTCCGGCTGGGACAAATCAATCGCCTTTGTGCTGAGAACATGATCCTGGGTGTCCTGAGCCAACTCTGAGGTTCCCACAGGCACTGCCACTGCACTGAGCAGACAACCAGGAGGAGGGGGCAGATTCATGGCTGAGGTACCTCAGGCCCTGCATGCAGACCTGAACACCAGAGGCAAGGAACATGCCAACCCCTTGTCTGTGTCACCATCCTCCTTACACAGGACGGGGAGAGCATGGAACTGAGAAGGATGAGAACTATTTACCACCACGAGGCACATTTTGTTAGTCCAAATGGCTAACGGGCTGCAGACTCTATGATTCTGGTGAGCCTGCCCTACACAAGAAAGCCGTGACCAGGAAGAGTAAAACCACCAGTGCTGACTTCACAGTGAGCTGAGACAGAAGCTGACCTCTGCTAATTGTTACAAAGGCACCATCTGAAGCATCTGTCTGTCTGTCCACCACCACCACTCCCTGTTGCTCCCATCTCAGCTCAGGCCCTCTCACCTCTTCTCCAGGAGCAAAGTTCTCATGACACAGGGGACAGCGGTTTGCCACCTTCTCCGACTTGGCAGCTGAAATGATTTCAGTAAGAAGGACTTGGTTACTTAGATGAGCCCTGTGCAGGGGAAGAAGGCTCCATCTCTTCCCACGATGCCTGCCCATGTCTGCCCATGCCTGGGAGGACTTGGGCACACTCACGGTTGCATTCCTTAGTTTTGATGTGCCTAGGAAGCTCCTCCTTGGGGACAGCCTCACTGCAGCGGGGGCACTTCCCAAACCCGTCCCTTTTGTCACACTCTGTCAGCAGGTGTTCAGTCAGGCTGGATATCTCAACCACCTGTACCCAAGAGAAAAGGCAGAGTGACTTCTGTGGACATGCAGGACCCCAGACCAGGGCAGCTCTTTCAGGTCCTTCTGGTCTTTAACCCTTAGGGTTGTGGTCACACACTTTGTAGAGAACCCGTGTCCTTCTGCTCTCGTCACCATAGTACCATGTAAAGGACATAGTGGGGGGTGGGACTGCAGTAGATTGACTGTCCACTATGGCTCTGGGTTCAAATGCTGGCTCCCAGTATTTCTTACAATGTGTACATAAACAGGACTATCCCACCTGTCTAACACTCAGTGGGAATACTTTCCGCGTAGCCACCGCACCACATACTGCTGGAGAGGCCAGCTGTTCCCCTGGGGCTTTCAGAATCTGTGCTGCCAGGTAGAGGAGTGAGTGTGTACAGGGTGGCCCTGCCCTCTCACACTCCCCATCTTGTTTTCTTCCTTTGAAGAGGGAGACCCAGAGCAGGAGAGAAGTAGAGCAGGCCACGAACCCTAGGAGAGACTGGTAGGGGACAGTGGGAATTTAAAGTCCTCCATTAACAAGATAGCGGAGACAATGAAAAGACAGAGACATGGCAGAAATGAGGGAAGACAGGCGCACAGCATCGGGTGCACAGGTGGCTGTGTCCAGAGGTGGACGGTGTCAACTGACAGGTGCCTAGCAAAGACAGCTGGTGACCAGTGGACAAAGGATGCCACCCCGGTCATGGGCAGCAAGTACATGCAGCCCAGTGAGAACAGAGGTGCTCTTTCTCATTGTTGTGAGCTGTAAGGTAGCCAGGGCTCTGCAGTGCTTCTGGGTACTGGCTCAGTGGCAAAAGCCTGTCCAACAGGACCATGGCTAGACGTGCAGCCCAGTGCGGTGCTGTGGTCATGGCCATTGTAGAGCAGAGATCGCTGTGCTTATCTTGAACCCACTGTCATGGCAACAACCAAATATACTGGCAGCCTGTTATGCCATCCTAAGGAAGCCCCAGAGTAGCAGAGAAGAACTGGAAGGCCAAGTGAAGGTGACACTCCACTGGTGCCAGGAGCCATCGAGGAGAAGCTAACAGCTAGTAGGTGATCTTCCTGAGATGGTTCTGCCGTGGGCTGTGAAGTTAATGATGGACTTGCTTGTCTAGGCAAGGCCAAGAAGATTAAGTCTGAGGAGAGATTCCTGTTATTATATACATGCAAAGCAATCACTAGGGTGGCCTTGACCCACCCTTTTGAGCAGACCTCTGCAGACCCATGAAGATGCACTGTCTTGTAGTGATGCACTAGAGACAAACAGATGACTCTATAGAATCCCTGCCTCATCAACTAAACGTAGGGAGAGTTTCTAGAGATGGTCTTAGTTGCTAGAAAGATATAATAAAGATAGAATCAAGAATAGAATGTGCCCACTCCTCATGATAGTAAGTAAAGGCTGAATAAGAAATACAATGAGATTTCATAATGACCCTAAAAAGAGAAATAGACCTGGGGCAATTCTGTATTCGAGGAGAAACATTCAGGTCCAAGGATGAAGTCACAGTGTGTACTTTGATAAGGTGAGGCCTTGTGAAAACTGTTGCTTTGCACTTTTAATGAGTATATTATAATGAAACACTGTTTTGAACTTAATATTAATATCCTCTGTGACTCCCATTCTATGTAACATTTTATCTCTTAGGTAATTTTCTAAAGAATTTTTTGTTCAAAAAGGTATAAAAGATCAGAGAAAAAACATAAAGTAATAAAGTTGTTGGTTGAATGGTTTGGCTTGGGGAGTTCTGTTCCATCCACCCAAATGTGTCTGTGTTTTTCTATATGTACATATATATGTGTATATATGTACACATGCATGAATACTTGTGGAACTGATGGTAATAGATGGTTGTGCCCGGCCATAGTGTGGGTGTATGAATGTTTTAATGTATACATGTCACTGCATATCTGCCTGTACACAGCATCTTGATTTCTTTCCTTCCTCTCTGGTTCACAAAGAGTTAACCAGCTTAGCCAGAGAAGCTTCTGGCTGACTCACCAGAGAAAGGAGCTCCAGTCAATCCTTTTGCTTAATTCCCTGCTGCTAAGCTGCATGTGTTAAGTGCTAGATGTTAGCACATATTAAAGCACAGAAAGAGTTAAGAGTGAGGTTCCTAGCACAGAACAGTAAAGAGTTAAGCTTCCCTAGCACTTATTTAAGCATAAATAGAGTTACAGTGCTTACCAAAGTACAGAGTTAGAAAAGAAGCCAGCATTTTTGAACCATAGAATAAGCAAGAAAGTCTTCAGAATCTTTTGGAAGTTCTCAGCAAGCACTCAGTGTAGATAGAGAGCTAGAAGGCCAGAGACAGTCAGTCTTTAAAGTCATGCTGGACCAATGCTGTGTCCCACTTCTAGACCATTCCAGGCCGAGCAGGCTCCAGGCACACTGGCACGGCTTTTGTGAGCTCTCCCTGAGCTGGTGTGAGTAGCATCGGGAAGCTCACCAGCTCACCATGCTAGACTGAGTTGTGTTTTGTTGGTGTCCTAGGAGGGGTGAAGAGGCGTTTCTGTATATCCCCCAGGAAAATCCACATAGCAAATCAGAGCCTGACTGCAGACACAGACTCAAAGGAGAGTCTTGCATTGCCTGCTGTGGGTACTCTGAGCCATCTACAACTGAGGCTGAGTCGTCTAAAGCTGGAGTCTGTAGGGCAATCTTAATATGCCTGACCTCATGCAGCATAGACTGGCATGCTTTTATACAGGACATCCTGAAAATGGCACTCAATCAGAGAATATAGTGCATGCCTTCAAGTAGCACACAGGGGACAGCACTGGAAGCTGGCCATGGTGCTGCTCATCAGCTGGCTACTCGCTAGGGACAAGCAAGATGATGCCTGTGAGCCTATGTGAGATGGAGAACTTGTTAAGACCCTTCCTATGTACATAGACAAGGGAAACGCAATGGACTGAACCTCACAAGAGGAAATGACCCAGCAATCCCATGAGCCTCTGCAGGATGGATGACAAGGGGGTACTGCTGATCTGCCCACTGCCATGGAGGAATGAAAGGCAATGAGGTGGAAACCACTCCGGCTTCTTTCTAAGAGACCATCCCACTCAGTAAAAAGGTCTGGTATCCTTTTAAACAACCTAGAAAAATCATCAGGCAATGAGCAGTAACAGGGTGTGAGAGCAGAAAGCACCCTACCCCAGGAACTACTACTGGAGGCTACCACTGGAGGAAAACTCCAGGGCCAGGAGTGGGTTGCCTCACTACAGTCTGTTGACCAGGAGGCCGTTAGGCCACCCGCACCATACACACTGTTGGCCGCATACCAGAAGCATGTGGTAAGTCCCTACTGCTAATGACACCTCATGCTGTAGTAGAAGGGCACGGAGGGATTCAGCTAGGTCCTTCCCATTGGCTGCTTAGTAAAGCCAGGTCCGCTATGCAGTTATGAGGGAGAAGGGTCACAAATGATCCTGCAGATATGAACTCTGCTTGCTACACTGCAATGTGCCAGCCCTGTGGGTGCCATGGTAGCACAAGTTCTATGGTACAACCAACTGCACCAACTGCTCTCTGCCAGGTGAAGGCCCATGCTACAGCAGAGAACTCAGGTAAGCTGAGACCAGACCCAGAGTGATGACATCACGGGTCCCAGCCGGGAGGTGACCCCATGCTACAGCAGAGAACTCAGGTAAGCTGAGACCAGACCCAGAGTGATGACATCATGGGTCCCAGCCGGGAGGTGACCCCATGCTACAGCAGAGAACTCAGGTAAGCTGAGACCGGACCCAGAGTGATGACATCACGGGTCCCAGCCGGGAGGTGACTGCCCCATGTTCTTAAATAATATGTCTACAGATCGTCTTCCAAATATTTGTATTCACGTCTCTCGATCACTGCTATTGTGAGCTGTGGTCAAGGGAGTCTTCCTTTTGTAACGAGTACCAGCTACTTCAAAGGCTCCTAGCAGGACAAAACGCCGAGGGCACACACATCTACTGCTGTGACATATGGAAGGAGAAAGTTAATATGGCTGTTAACCTCAAAAATGCCTCTGCAGTTAACTTTTTCTGGATCTTGGCTAAGAGGAAGACTGTGTTTACCTCTTGACTTTGTCCCAGAGTCTGGTGAGCCAGATATGGGACAGAAGAGGGAGGTGCAGCCATTAGGGAGAGACAACCTAACCAGCGCCATAGATGGTGTCCATGAACCACAGTGTGGTGGATGGCACCCATGAATGAGCCACTAGGTTCATTCAGCCCTACATGAACCCCAGTGCCCTTGTGTGCTGGCCCCTGTCTAGGGAACTTATGTAAGTTTCTTTACACACACACACAGAGTTTTGTGTGTGTGTGTGCAAACATTTGGTTTTGGTTTCCACCTAACAGCATGGTAGCCCCGTGTTCAGTTTTACATTGAAGGGAATAATCTATGCCACCCCACGAGGCTCTGGGAATATAGCAGAACAGGGCAGAAAGAAGGTGAGCCTTGGAGGGAGATGTGGTGTAGCTATTTCCTCTGGGCTTATTGTGACTATTGGCCTCAAGGGGCAGAGGTTGTGGTGGCCTGCAGAGTACCTTGGCCCCACAGTTATGATGATAAAAACCAAATGACCCTTGTGATCGAGAGGTCTGGGTGACAGTCATAGACTTGTTAGCATCTCCCGAGGCTCCACCCTATTCCTGGTCCTACCTTGCATACGTGTGCTGTGCTGCAGTAGACGGTGAGTGAAGTTTGACCGTGGAGGTTAGGGGAGAGGGAACACTTTCCAGTGATAACAACTGATGAGTCAGACTTAGAGGACTATAATCAGCGTCCCAGCTGGGGACAGTGGATAGTTCTTTGTTTCCCAAGAGTAATGTAGTATGAAATGGCCAGCAGCAAGGCTGTTCCCAGCAGTCCTGAACTCAGTCAAACCATGAATCAGTTATGCTCTGTATAAGTAATATGCATGGCAGTAGGCAAGCCAGCACGGAGAACAGGGAGAGCATGGGCTACACACAGGACTGCACTCACACAGGGCTCCAAGCCACCATGGAGAGCACGGGCAACACATGGACTGCACTCACAGAGCTCCAGCAACAAATGCTGTGAGTGCCATCAGAGAGGGGCTGAGATGCATGAGTTGTGGCCAGGGAGACAGTGGCTGACACACCAGTCACTCTGGGCCGTAGCATGGCCTGCTCTGCTTTCCCGACTTCTCCAGTAGCTTCTGAGACCTGGTCTTTTTCTCAAAACCTAGGTGTGCTGACTGTGCCCTTGTGCTCAGCACCTGACTTGGCTGAGCAGTCACCTGCAGCCATGGCCCATGCCCAGCTCCTGACCTGCCTGCAGTGGTCGCATCTGGTCAGCATGAGGCAGTGTTTCCAGTAGTGGAGGTCCAGGCCCTCTTCTGTGAAGGACTCATTCCTCTCCCCACAAAAGATGCACAGACTGCAGTGAAACAGAAAAGATGGAAATGAAGGCCAGGCGCTGGCGTGACCACAACAACCATGACTGCACTCAACTCAGGATTCTCTGAACCCCTCCTGTCCTGGAATGCCTGTGTTCTGAGGGCAGGCTGCACCTCCTGGGAGGACAGCACGGCTCAGGGTTCCTGCACAATGCCAATGCCAGGAGAAAGGGCCTCACCAAGCAGGACAAAGAGCTTACGATGCCTGTGGTGTGAGCCTTGCTGGCACAGTCCTGAAGGTGGCGTAAGTCACAGCGGAGCTGGAGGACAGCTCAGTCCCTTAAAGACTGGACCTGCCCCTGGACACCACTCGTCAGTTTGTTGCAGCAGGATGGCCAGAGTGACTGTTGTGGGGTGAAGCAGGGACTGTGGCTGAGCCTGGCAATTTCCAGGCTCTGGGGTCAGGAGGAGGGGCTGAGAGTCGGCAGGGAACCCTGGGGTCAGGAGGAGGGGCTGAGAGTCGGCAGGGAGCGCTGGCCCAAGGCCTCCCCACACCTCCTGCAACCAAGTGCATCACTTACTTATCCAAATAGTGGTTATCTGGGATTTCTGGAGTGTCAGGTGGGGCAGCTTTCCTTCCTTGAGGGTCTGAGGAAATTAAAGAGCACAATTTAGGTAACATTTGGTTGAAATGTGTAAAATTTCAGTAAAAAATCATCATTTTAAAAATGATATCTAATGGTAAGGTGTCTGACACAATGTTTGTATCCAATTAGGGCTGCAGAGCCAAGAGGTGTTTTTTTTTTGTTTTTTTTCCTTTCTCTTCAGGCTCAAGTCTGGGCCTTGCACATCCCTTCACACCCCTGGTCTGAGAGCCTTGCTATGTAGTTCAGAGCAGTCTCAAACTCACTGTGGTGCCGTGAGTGAGAACGGTCCCCTCAGGCTCATGTGTCTGAATGCTTGGTCCCCGGCTGGTGGAACTGTTTGGGAAGGATTAGGACATGCTGCCTTGTTGGAAGAGGCGTGCCACTGGAGTTTGGTTTCCCAGTGTCTGTCTGCCTTCCTGTGCCCGTGGATCAGATGTGAGCTCTCAGCTACTGCTTCAGCACCAGGCCTGCCTGCTGTCATGCTCCTGCTATGATACTCATGGGCTTGCCCTCTGAAACCACAAGCCCCAAATAAACTTTTTCTTCTATAAGCTGCTTTACTAAGTTATGACATCACAGGAATAGAAAAGTAACTAAGACTCGTCATCCCCCACCTCACCTGCCATTCCCCAGGCTCAAGAGTGTGGCACCAGGCCTGCTAAGGAAGTGATTTCGTTTTGTTTTGAGTCAGAGTCTTGAGCTTAAAACTGGTGTATAGCCCAGGCTGGCCTCAAACTCACAAAAGACCTTCCAGTCTCTGAAGGCTGGGATTAAAGGTGTGTGCCGCCATGCTCAGCAAAGCCATGCTTACAGAGTTGAGTTGCCCTACTGGGATTTGCTCACCTTGATTCTTGAGCTTCACAGCCTCATTCTCCTTCTCCTAAGACACAAAGAGAAAAAGGTCAGGAGCGAGCTGCAGTGTGTGTACAGTCCTGGCAGGGGAGGAAGCAGCAGCTCCAGTCTCTCCACTCTCTTTTCCATATGCTCCTCTCACACTGGCCTTTGGTGGGAAGGTCTGGGGACCTTCAGCCCCTCTTGGGAAAATCATTTCAGACATGTTTGCCACTTTTCTACTTCTTGTTTCTTTCCCATTTGTATGGAGAGCAGTGTGTGGGACCTCTGCCCATCTCTTGGTATCCTCGGTGCATGGAGCTGTGGCCATAGGCACAAGTAGTGGAAACATCAGTCTTGGTGCAAGCACAGCGCTCAGAGGACCTCTCTGGGGAGTTGGTTCTCAATTTATCATGTGGGTTTCAAGGACTGAACTCAGGTCATCAGACCTGGCAGTGAGGCCCCTGCAGCATCTGGCCTGGCAGTGAGGCCCCTGCAGCATCTTGCCTGACCTCCCACTTTCCTTTTAACTTCAGGAACTTAACTAACTGCACAATTATTGGTCAGAGACCAACTCCAACCTAGAAGTTCGATCAATGCACAGAAAAGTTTCTACTCTACACAGAGCCTGCCCTGACAAGCCCTCAGAGAGGCTTCAAGTGCAGTGCCTGGTGGATTAACTTGCATCCCTGAAATCACACTTTCAGCTGCAGGCCACTTCCAGGGTAGGCAAGAGACCAATCCTTCAAGACCCACAGCAGCAGCGGAGTGGGCTAATAAAAGACATGGGACACCCTGGGCCCAGTCAGGCTTCTTTTATTCATCCCACAACCAACCTAAAGAAAGTAAGGGTGTCATCTGCACCCAACCACCCCCTCCCCCACACACACACACCTGCACACTCGGGTGACCTCACCTGGACTCCAGCCTGGGTCTCTCTTGGTGCTGCTGACAGGCCCTGTAGAGCCTTCGTCTCTTCTTTCTTTTGTTTTTCTGCTTCTTTTGTGACTACTCTTTTCTGGGTCTGGTTTAAAAAAAATTTTTTTTTTCCACATCAGAAGAGGTTTTCGGGGCAGGAGAGATGGCTCAGTAGTTAAGAGCACTAATTGCTCTTTTATAGGCCCTAAGTTCAATTTCCAGCAACCACATGGTGGCTCAAAACCATCTATCTGTATTAAGATCTGATGCCCTCTTCTGGTGTGTTGGAAGACAGCTACAGTGTACACATATACATTAAATAGATAATATAAAAAAATTAAATAAAAAAAAAGAAGAGGTTTGGGGGCAGCTTTGGACACTGGGAGACAATTTATAGCATTGAAATTTGGTGATAATATAACATATTAAAAGTAAATTCTCCAGTAATTTACTAAATTTTGTGCATTGCTAATTCTGCTCTTCCCAGACAAGGCAACGCTGGTCTCACAGCTCACAGGCAGGCTGTGGACAGGCAAGAGCCTTGCTCAGGGACCTGCTTCTTACTCAGACTGTGCTTCCCCACAGGGGCTACTGAAGAAAGAACCCAGCCATCTTTTTTATGTCTCAGGCAGCATGGTGCCCCCCTCCCTCTCTCCCTCCCTCCCTTCTTCCAGCCCAGCTTAGCCAGTGTTCCCAGCAATGCTCTTAGCTCAGCCTCTGAGTGCAGAGATCACAGATATGAGTCAGCATAGCTGGTTTATGTTCCAGGTCATTTCCTAAACACAGACTGCAGTCTCTTCAGTCCATGAAGGCCTACTCACCTTTCCTTCAGCCTCGGTCGGCCTGCCATCTATCTTAGCAAACCCCTCAAATATGGCTTTGTAGAGAAGGTTCCTGCGTGTGGTGCTGTCGTCTGGAGGAAGGTGCTCCAGGGTGAGGGCTGGGTGCTGTCTGTACATGTCCAGAATGATTCTGACTGCTGTCTCTCGCACCTCATATACCCTGTGCTCCAGGGCGCTCACTGCAAACTGCAAAGAAAGCAGTGTCAGCTCTGCAACTGATTCTCTGGGTGACAAAGTTAACTTCTCCCAACACAAAGCGACCTGAGCCTACTGTGAAGCCTTGGAAAATAAATACGAGGCCAAGAGGAGATAAGCACAGAGGGGTCAAACCACTGCTCTGTGCTGTCCTGGCACACAGCGCACTCATGTCCAGTGTTGTGCTTTGCTTTCTCCACCTGGTGGCAATGTAGTGCCAGCATTAGTCGGGTTGCAGTAGTTGGGACACTGCCCAGCCAAAGGGCTAAATTTTAAAATATTAATAAGCCTGTGTGTTATTACTTATAGGGCTGGAGGGTCCGAGATTGTCCTCTATGCCAGCGCCCCCCTCCTCCCACGCTTCTCAGGGCTCAGCCTGAGCCCACTCCAAGGTGCTACCCCACGCCTGGCCATCATCAGCTTTCCCACGGGGGCCTCACCTCTTCTAGTTTGTGGTTTTCACTCTGACATCAGAGCATTGGTCCACCTGTCCCTGGAGTTTCTCTGCCTGAGCATTTAGTCCGCATTGTATGGTCACTCTCATGGTCCTGTTCATGCATTCCTGCAGTCACCCTGTCCCCTCTTCCTGCAGTCACCCTGTCCCCTCTTCCTGCAGTCACCCTGTCCCCTCTTCCTGCAGTCACCCTGTCCCCTCTTCCTGCAGTCACCCTGTCCCCTCTTCCTGCAGTCACCCTGTCCCCTCTTCCTGCAGTCACCCTGTCCCCTCTTCCTGCAGTCACCCTGTCCTCTTCCTGCAGTCACCCTGTCCTCTTCCTGCAGTCACCCTGTCCCCTCTTCCTGCAGTCACCCTGTCCCCTCTTCCTGCAGTCACCCTGTCCTCTTCCTGCAGTCACCCTGTCCCCTCTTTTCCTATGTGTCACCAGGTGCAGCTGAATGGGATGCAGGCATCGATGTCCCATTGGTTTGCTTTGTTTCACTTGAGACTCTGGCCACACACACTATGGGTGTCCTGTACCATGGGTGGTAGAGCTCAGCTGGGAACAGAGGAAGCCTGTGAAGTCTGCAGTGGGTCTGGGTGGGAGACCAAGGCAGGCATGGCTGGTGTTCTCTGAGGTACTTTTAGGCAAATACATTTTTGATTTTCAGCTTTTTTTTCTGAGACAGCATCTCATGTAGGCCAGGCCGGCCTCAAAGTCACTATGTAGCCAATGATAACCTTGAACTCCTGATTCTCCTGCCTCTACCTTCTAAGTTCTGAGATTACAGAAGTGTGCAGCCAGTTGTATGTGGTGTTGTGGATTAAACCTGGGTCTTCATGCTTGTCAGGTGAGGACTTGGTCTGCTCCCCACTGGCAGTGACCCGTGCACTCTACCCTCTCGCCAGTTAGTGTAGAACAGCAGGGAGATCCTAACAGCTCCCACATGCTCTCAGTAGATGGCCCTGTTCTACACTGTGGTGCTGGGGCCGGCCAGGGTCAACCACACAAGGCTGGCTCACCTTCATCACATTGTCCACGGTGAAGCCTGAGCCCTCAGTGCCCAGGTCTCTCAGCAGCCGGGCCAGGAGGTCCACCTGGCTCATTGCCAGATGAACGGAAGCATTGGTCTTCAGCGGCTGCACCAAGTAAGACGGAATGAGCTGGAGAGACCTCACCTCCTTAAACAAGGCCATTTCCTACAGGACACAGCAGTTTGTTAGCTGTTAGATAAAGGCTGGAGGCCATTTAGTACAATCAGCATGACGTCACACTGAAGAGCGAATAGAGCAAACAGGGAAGTGAGGGACAGAGACAAGCGTGGGCGAGCTGTGAGTGGGGCCAGTGTCACCCTGTGTAAGCTGGGTGCTATTCCTTTCCCTGAACATTAAGCTTCTTAGTAAAGGTAGATCTTAGATTCCCACATTTTGAGAATGACAGGTGTCTCGAGTCTAGTATGGAGCTCACTTAGAGGATCCCCAAGTCTGCTGGGTGGCTCACCCCTGTGATCCTGGGCGTGGGAGGCCGAGGCAGGACACATGAAGCCCTGCCTCATACTAAGAAAAAAAAACCAAAAACCCACCTTCCTGAACTAGACGGCTCATCAGAAAATTTAAATAAAGCCAAATATACTTTCGTAGCACTTCATAAACTGTGTCACCCCTCCTGCCTGTGTACATATGTGAAATTTTCACATATGCAGCCCACAGTGAGTGGTGGGCTCGGTGGGAGAATGAACACAGAGTAAATGGCGGTGTGTCCATTCTTGCTCTCTTTTTGTTAAGAGTCCTCTGGGTGACTTCACCGAACTTATTCTGTGAGCATGTGTGGGTGAGAGTGGATAGCAGAAGTTTCCTTCAACCCTGTGTGTCCGGCTCAGGATTGAACTCAGGTGGTCAGGCTTGATGGAGGACACTTTCACCCACTGAGCCATCTTAGAACCCTTTCTTTTTTTTTCCCCCAGAGGACTGAACCCAGGGCCTTGTGCTTGCTAAGCAAGTGCTCTACCACTGAGCTAAATCCCCAACCCCTTTAGAACCCTTTCTTTTGTTTGTGTGAATACATGTGTACATACATGTGTCAATGCATGTTGGCATGTGTGCATGTATGTTGAGGCTCAAGGTTGATTTCAGGGATCTTCCTACATAGCTCTCCCACTTTATTTTGAGGCAGGGTCTCCCAATCAGACCCAGTGACTGCCGATCTGGCTAGCCTTGCTAGGCAGCCTGCTCCACGGATCCCATCGGCACCTTCCAAGCCTAGGACTGAGGCAAGCCACCATGCCTACCTGGTATTATGTGGGTTCTAGGGATCTTAACTGTGAGTTAGCAGTGGCTTTAACTGCTGAACCACCTGCCTGGCTGTATACATCCCTCACTTCCATCTCCAATGAGCTGGGTGTGGTAGCAAGCCTGCAGTCTGCGTACTTGGAAAGCTAGTGCAGGAGATCACCAAGTCTGAAGGAGCCAGCCTGGGCTCTGCTCTGCAGTGAGCTCTAGTCCAGCCAGCATTATAGGATGAGACTCTGTCTCAAAACAACAACGCGAATGTCTACATAGAGTTTGTCCCTCCAGCACTAGGGGAACAGGGGAGCAGGTGTCTGAGGCTTTGCAGTACAGAAGAACCCTGCAAGGCAGTCAGACAGCAATAAGATGAGGAAGGGGAAGTTCCGACCTGGATGAAATTCAAGGCCATGACACGGAGGCGGGCAGAGGAGTCTCCAGTTCTGGCAAGTAAAAGGGGGATAGCTCTCTCCACACAGTACGTTGTGTCAAGTTTGCCCAGCTTGTGCTTGGGAATATACTGTGTAATTATCATCTTCAGCAGTTTCAGTGAAGCCTGAAAGACCTGAAGAAAATGAGGGAGACAGATCAGCTGTGAACTGGGAGCTCAAGAGGAAGGCAGCAACAAATGTGAGCCTTAGACGATACACACATGACACACATGCTTCCACACATGGCACCCCACACCCAGAACCCTGCACCCCACCTGTTACCTCAGCACTTGATGCTGCTGACCATGTGACATCATGAGCTACACCTAGTCCTCAACCTGTCCTGTCTGGACTGCTCATTCTAGAGCCTGCTCAGAGCTGCAGAAGCACTCATGGCCCTCCGGAGAAACAAGGAGAGCTGAGTGCTGTCCGAGGGGACTCAGCCTCTCTGCTGAGGAGGATGGGAAAACAGAGGCTGTGCAAAGCTGAGGAAATGCTGAGGCAAGGATGGCCTCTCCCACCTGTCATTTACCCTGCCTCTTGCTGGAGAACCCTCCTTCCTGGTCTCACTGCAAGCTAAGTCACGGTTTTATCAGTGACCTGGGGACAGCTGGCTGAGGGACTTACTGAGGTTACAATGTCCTTTATGGCTCTTCTGATGAGAAAGACAGATGCTCTGAGCATGTTTTTCAAATCTTCCTTCTGGGTTCCAACAGGCATCTCCATCAGCCTCTTGTACAATGCCAGCAGTGCATCTTCTCGGCAGGACCACATCTTAGAATAGGCCCCAGCCACCTGCGGGAAACAGCAGGCTCGCTTTACTTCAGGAGGTGGGCTGTCCAGCACCACAGGCACCCTAGGCTGCCTGCCATCTTGCACTTTAAGGCTCTTTCCTAGTAGGGAGCTGTCTGCAAGTGGAGCTGTGTTAATGGGAAGTGAAGAGCTAAGAACCTGCACACCGAGGACACTGACTCCTGCAAACTGACCTCCGCATGTGAACAGCAGGAGGTGCACATGACACACTCGTGCACAGGCACAGAGACACACACACACAGGCACATAGGCATACAGACTGATACACAGACACACACACACAGAGACATACAGACTGATACACAGGCACAGACACAGACACACAGACACACCTAGACATACAGACTGACACACAGATACACAATATAGACATACACGCTGACAGAGATATACACACAGTACACACGCACACACACGCACACACACGTTAAACAGAGTAGCAAAGAATGCAGCTGTCAGGGTTGGGGATTTAGCTCAGTGGTAGAGCGCTTGCCTAGGAAGCGCAAGGCCCTGGGTTCGGTCCCCAGCTCTGAAAAAAAGAACCAAAAAAAAAAAAAAAAAAGAATGCAGCTGTCTTCCCTTCTCTCTGTGTGCTAAGTTGTGTGCATTCGCACATGTGCGTGTGATTGTGTGCACAACTTGGTTTTCCTTTTTTACCAAGGCTTCGCCTAAGGTGTCGATGGCAGAGCTGGCTTCTCTCAAAGCCTTCTCTGTCAAGGGCTCTGGCTCCGCTGAGACACCCCGTCTCCGGACATCACTGTCTGCCTCTCTCACTTCTGGCTCTGCAGATGGTTCCTCCAACTGCTTGCGAGTGACAGGAAGAGGCCGTTCATCATAGGGCAGGGCTTCCACCTGTGAGGTGAGCAGAGGCGAGCACAGTGCTGTGGGGCTGTGGGGCTGAGGCTCTGGGTGGGGGCTCTGCCCAGGACACCTCCTCCACAGCCTATGGGCTCCAGGGCGAGCAGGCTGCAGGGATCACTCTGCTAAGTATTCGGAGCATCAGATTAATTTCTACAATGGATTTTAACTGGGAAAATCAGATGCAGCCTCCGCCCCATCTAAACTGCAGCCCTTTCAGTTCAGCCAGCAAAGGCCCAGGAGGAAGAGCTGTTATTTCTCAGACCTATGCAGACGTTCTCCTACTGCACGGCACGGAGCGGCGAATATGCACGTTTTCTGGGGGCCTCAGAGCCAGCGCAGTCTCCCAGTGAAGCCATCTGTAAGGAGCTTCCTCTGGGGTGCTCCTTGGGGAGCAGCTGCCATCCCTGTCTTTGGTCCTCCAGCACCTAACTCACCATGTGCCTTTCCTGCTGCCCACACAGCAGCAAGGACGGACCTTCTGCCCTCACAGCCATGTCCCGTCAGAGACAATGGCACAGAATTAAAAAGGAGAGAACACAGTGGTGAGAGTCAAGAGGGAGAGCATTCCTGACTGGGTCCTGACACACGGTGACAAGTCCCTGACCCTTACGAGACAGTATGAGTGCACACCCGTGAGAACATGTTTCTCAAAGTCTGAAATCACATGTGCCAACCCTGAGCCAACCCTGAGCCTTAACCAGGCTGCAGAGGCATTGCTGCTCTAAGCTGACACACGAGCACGAGGCGCTATTCTGTGCAGTGACATGCTCTGGGAGCCTGGTGGGGCCAGCAGCACAGGCATCCCCGCTTCAGAGGCTGGCATGTGAATGAGGGTGACCTGGCTGGCCCGAAGTGAGGACCCCGAGGAAGACAGGAGCTGGAGAGCCAAGTGATACAAAGAAACCAGGTTTCTGAAGAGACTTGAGCCATCGTGCTCCGCATTAGAACCATCAGTACAAAGCCCACTTTCTTGGTTCCCTGTTACAATGCTGTTCTAGAGGCCTGGTGACTGAGGCTGCATGGTGCTGTGTGGAAAGCACATACAGCAGAATTTACCCATTTATTCTGACACAGGATGGCTCTGTGGCCTTGGGCATCTGGTACTTGCTCTGTAGTCTAAGCTGAACTGGCAGCAACCTTGGAGAGCTCCAGGCATGCACGTCTCATCTCACACATGCTTGCTTAGACCTTGAAGCAATGCTTGAGGCATTTTATACAGATGTACACATTTTCTTTCAGGAAAAACCAGGGGCTCGAAACAGACTTTGTGAACCACAGATGATGGTGCAGACCCAGACAGAGGCTCTGGCAGCTGAACTACAGCTGTGTCTCTCACGGGGTGTGGCCAACGGGCTTTTGCTTCCTCTTGCTTTGCTCTAGCCAGTGTCCCAGCACCCTCCTGGATGCAGGGAAGGCGGCCCTGAGGCAGGCAGGTACCTGTTCTGAGATTAGCACCCAGGATGCCCCATACTGTTGATGACAGTAACTTACATGGCTCCTTGGGGCAGGGCCTGCAGCAGGTGGGGACCGATCCACTGCTGAATGCCGAGGAGAAGATGCCAAGGGCTTCTCCTGGAGGATGGGGCCAGCACATGTGTCTTCAGCTGCCAGCTCTTCTGTGCGAGGGAGTGAGGACACTGCCTTCCAGTGCTGGGGACTGCTGGGAGATGCAAGGGGCTGGAGGGGCAGGGCGAACGGTCTCTGCATCTGGAGGGAAGATGGGACAAAGGGTGTGACTGCTGCAGATCATCTGACTGAAGAAAGGCTGGCATACCAGAAAGTAAGAACAGCTCACGAGCACACAATGGGCCGCTCTCAGTCCCAGGACCATGGCATCTCCTCAGCTGTGTCTGCCACAGGTATAGTGCACACTACAGAGCAGAGCTATATACAACTTAACATGGCCATGGGTGCTGTGCAGTATTTACCAATACATGTGCGCTAGAAGCACAATGGGCAAGGCCCTGGGCTCAGACCTGGGCCTGCAGTTCACAGCCTGTCAACAGATTATGCACAGTGCTGACAGGCAGGGCTGCCTGGCAGGGTCTGCCCCAGTAACACCCTAGGATTCTCACTGGTCTGTGTTTCTACCTGGAAGGCAGGCAGAGGCATGCACCCCATTAGCACCAGCCTGAGGCTGGCAGCCTAGAGGGACTGGTGAAGTAGGGCAGACTGTACTCAGCACTGAGCCCCCTCCACCTGTACTCAGCATGATGCCCCTGTCCCTTATCCGCCATGTAGTCATCATCTGCCTGCATGAACTATAAGATTAGCAATAGAGTGTCTTGCAGAAGTCTGTCTCCACTCAGTCAGACTACTCCAGTGGGTTTCACATCCATGAGCACGTGGTACAGGTACCACACCCCATACATATGGAGACCAGTCTGGAGGGATCCCAAGGCCTTGATCTTCCTGACTCTGGCCTCTGTGAACTCTAGAAGATCCCATCACAGCAGAGACCTGCTGATTGCTCAAGACATGGAGTACCTGCCTGAGCTCTCGGGGAGCCTGCGTACAACCCTGATCAGCCCTTCTCTCTCCCACGTGCCCCCACCCTGTGGCCCATTCTGACCTCTGGCTCGCCCTGCAGAAGGCCATGTAGCTCCAGCTGCTCGTACACCTGGGCACGGTAGCGAGCCATCTGCTGTTTCTTCTCCTTGGCCAGGTCATAGTCTTCCTTCTCCACCGCACGGCGCTTCTCCACCTCATAGCGCCCGAGGCGCTCACCGACCTGCAGCACACGACACGGGCATCTGCTCTCATAGGACACAGGACAAGTGTGGGTGGCTGGGGGGTCTGTGCCGAGTGCTGTCTCAACACCTGGCACTCAGGAGCCTCACACAGGTCAACGCCCAACCCCCACAGGAGCAGTAAGCCTCTGGCTCACTGGTCCCCAACTGTAGGACTAGGACTCCATCTCCGCTCTCAGCCTTCAGGAACCCTTCTGCAGAGGAGACCCAGCCTAGGCAGATGAGGCCATGTTCTCAGGAGCTGTACCTTCTGCAAGTCAGCGATGGCTTGCTTCAGTTTCTTTGCATGGTCATAGCGCTCCTTCTTGGCTGCTTCCCGCTTCCTTTCATCCAGCCTGCGGATGATCTGGGCGACTTCAGGGTCTTGGTACATGTCAAACGCCAAGTCATCGAGTGGAGAGATATAATCAGATCTCCTACGGAGAGACGGTGAGCCCTCAGGTCAGGAGAGTCAGGAGCTCATGCTCAACACAGGTCAGAAGGTCAGAAAAGGTGACAGAGCTGTTCTCAGGGCCTCCCTCGAGAGGGAGAAGACTCAGAGAGGTCGGTCCAGCTGCAGCCATGAGCTACGGGGGCTCCTGCTCCCAGTGCTTCACTGGGCTGCATGTGAGGCCAGGTCTCAGGTACACTCAGCACCCATGACCTGTCTGTGCTCATCATTGTTATTCTTAAGTTTTAAGCATGGCAGGAATTAACTGCTCTGGGTGAGAAGGTGCTGCAGTAGCATGTGCCTGGCCATACTGCACATGCTCAGGGGACCAGTTCCAGGGTCTTACATCTGTGACATCAGCTGCATAAAGACCCAAACGCAAGCTGTGACGGGCATATTATATGTAGGTTAAGTTTATATGAGTATTATCTGTCACAGAGAGTTTAGGTGGGAACCGTGAATAAGCTCAAGCAGGATCTGGGCACAGGCTGCATTTAAACCCCCAGG
Source organism: Rattus norvegicus (assembly GCF_021556685.1). NCBI lineage: Eukaryota > Metazoa > Chordata > Mammalia > Rodentia > Muridae > Rattus > Rattus norvegicus. Next base: position 170,608,665 of record NC_141538.1, on the reverse strand, counting down.
CTCCCTCCCTTCTGCTGTCCTCCACCCTCTACTCAGGCCCTCTGCCTGCCAGCCCCGTGACTGTGATACTGTGACGGACAGCTGCAGCAGCTCTGAACATCCCTTCCATCAGTAACATAAGGGTTGACACAGCGCACATCAGCTGTCAACACTGTGCTTGCAAGGCTACACCACTTTGCCATGATGTCCCAGAAACCAATACTAAGGTTTTATTTTTAAAAACCTTACCAAAAAATAAAAAAGTCCCATGGTGCCACAGTCAGGAACACACCCACTCTTATGCAACACCCCAGGGCCAGGCCAGGTTCTCTCGCACAGTGAATTTCAGCACTAACGTTCGGGCAGGCGTCTCACAGCCTGTGCCTCTGCCTTCACAGACCCCGGGGGCCAGGCAGGCCAGAGCAGGCGCAGCACTAAAGGTGGAAGCTCTGCCAAAGCACGCAGTGGTGCTGTGGCTGCCACGTAGGCTCAGGCTGCAGGGAGGGCAGACACCAAGGCGTGGCCACCGGCAAGGAGCTGACTCGTGGGACAGAGGTGAGGGTTCGCTTGGCTCTCCGGTAGGGCCTGAGAGCTAAGGCAGGGTGGACAATGTATCACTGTTCTCAGGGCCCTTTGCTAATCACGGACGGACACACAGAACTGAAGCATCTCTGAGCAGCAGCAGTGTAGGTGTGCAAGAGGCACACTCATTTAGTCTCTGAACAGACATAAGACAACCTGACCAGTGGCTCCTCTGCGCTCACCTGACCTAGCCAAGGAGCTCTGAAGTATCCTGTGGAGGAATGGGGGGGGGGGTGTCTTACCCAGCAAAAGTTCCATCTAGGGCTGGGTCCTCAGGATTGTGGGGACTGTGGCCCAGGTAGTGGTCGATCAGCTTCTCCCTACAGGTCTTTGGGAACAAAATATCTTCTTAGACTCTCAGTAAACAACGGACACAACAGTCTTAACAGAGAGGTGCCAGCAAGGCTCAGTGGTCCTAGTCTTCGGCATGAGCAGCTAAAATTCTTGAGGAAAGTGGCTGCTAAGATGTCTGACACTCAATCACAGTTGTATAATGGCTTCTGAACTGACACACTTTGTGATGAGAAATGTATTTTATTTTTAGAAATGAATCTTTCATACTTACAGTATTGCTTTCATCGCCCAAATCTGCAGGGTCTCCAATGATATTTATTGCAACCAAAGCCACCTAAGAAACAGTTAAACACCAGAAATTAAATATGCAGTGTTTGCGATGCCCTAAGCCCTTGCCAACCTTGCCTGCGGTGTTACCAGGCAGGAGAGGATGGTGTATCCTCAGGCGCACTGGCAGTAAGGCCCACACTCCTGTGGACAGCTGAGGTGCTCAAGGGCATCGCAGAACTGCTGTTCTACTGCTCCACCAAGTGACTGCAGATTGCAAATCTCTAAACAATAATGGCTAACCTAGAGCTTTACCTGCGTCTCCCAGGCAGCCAGCATGAGTGTGGAGCTCCGTCCCTACTAACTTAACACAGCCCGCTTCACCTGGGGCCTGAAAAGTTGCTTCTCTTCCCCACCCATCATTGTGGCTCAAGCTCCTATCAGTTCCTACTGGTGGACACGTGCAGATGAGGTGGAAGGAGAAAAAACATTAGAAATGGCCGCTCCAGTTTCCTGTGAGGCCGTGCTACAATGAATCTCGTGACATAGTTCTGCCTCACAGCTCATTTGCTCGCTAGGACAAAGTGACCTGCTGGCTTGCTCCTGTTCCCCTTAGAGGGTCAGCGGGTGGTATAAATGTGTGTGTGCTTACAAGGCTGTTTGGACAAACTTGATTTCCCTTTTCAGGGTGGGAGACGTCCTGAGCATGCCAGGCAAGCACTCTGCCACGGAGATGCACCCAGCTTTCCCTGCTCTCCAGTTCACTCACTGACAGCAGGAAAAGGCAGCAGCACAGCTTATGCAGCTGGAGTGGAGTGTGCTGGGGACCAAGCACTGTCAGCTGATTTCCATGGGCACTGGCCTCGGGCAGCTCTGAGGCCTGAGCTGTCAGCTGACAAGGCAACAGGCTGCCAGTCAGTCCTACATGCTCTCAGCAAATGAAAACACGAGAAGGGAACAGTCAAGAGCACCTGACTGTGCATGGACAACACCTGACCAGTCCTCTTACAGAACTGTGGGGTGAGGTTACTACAGAGGGCAGGGCATGGGCAGGGCTGTCAGGACAGAGCTTCACACACACACACACACACACACACACACACACGGGGGGGGGGGAGGGAGAGGGAGAGAGAGAGAGATCTCACCTGATTATATACGTTGTACTTGTTGGCGTGGTTTTGGTGAAAAATGAGTTTAAGAAACTGCCCCACAGCGTCCACATAAACAGACTTGAGTTCCCGGGCTTTGCAGCCTGTCTTTTCATTGTCACAGAGGGAGACATAGCTGAAAGGAAAGTCATGGCTGAAGTACTGTTGACAAATCCATCTCCACTCCCACCCAACCCCACAAGGCCTGCCGTAAAACCTAGGCACCTTGCAGGCTCCACATAATCGGCCTCAGAAAAGCCCCCTCCCCCGCCCTGAGCAGCTGCTGCCGCTGACCCCACAGGTGTGGGCTGTGCCCCTTAAGCATATGAACCCCAGGCCTGTGGTGGGAAGGTCACAGAGGGCCAAGAGGCACAGTCCGTGGGGCCGTCATACTCAGTGCCACCACTACACACTGGAGTTGCATTCTTACCCCAGTCTGCGGAAGCGCTCTGCTTGGTATGGCACCAAGTACTCGGGCAGGCTCTCACTGATGTAGAACTCGACTTTGCTGGAGATCATGTACTGGTGAGCCAGCAGCTGCAGCTTCCTTATTCTGCACCGCTCCACCATCTGCAGAACGATCTCTTGTGGAAACTGGCAGAATCTGAAAGCAATCACAATGCCTGCCTGAGCCTTCCTTCTGCCTGCTTTCAGGCAGGGGAGTGTGAGGCCCAGCATGGCTCATGTGTGGAGCCTGTATCTTAATGAAGACCTTCTACGGCCAGGACCTGAGGCTGGCTGGCACCTGAAGACCTAACCTCAGGCTGCTGAGGCTGATGGCTGAAGTGGAGCTTGAAGCTGGTAGGGCAGACCGACCACTCTTATGGGGCTGTATGAGCAGGCCCAGCAGAGCAAGGCTTCCCACAGGAACCCGAGGACTTGAGGGAAGCACCTGCTTGCAGGACACCGGGCTGTCAACTTGCAGGAGGCAACTCCTGGACTTGCTCAGTACTCCATGGGAAGCTGAACTGAAGCTTCTACCTTATCAAGGACCTACCCACTGCAAGACTTAGCTGGAGCACTCCTGTCAGCAAGGAGCACACACAGGAGGCAGGGCCATGACTCAGCAGTACAGTGTGTTGAAAGGACAGTACTGACATGCATTAACTGGCAGGCACTGTTGGCGTGTGGAACAAAAGGAGCTCTGAAGGATGGGGCAGTCAGGGAGGGCCCCCTCCACAAGTATCAACATCACTGTGCCTGGTGACACGTGTGTGTGTGTGTGTGTGTGTGGCCATTGCTGGCCAGGCCTTCTCCCCCATCCCACACAGAAGACCTAACTGGGTGAGGCTTCTATGAGTGTCTTCACGAGTACAGCCACTTCCACTCCCCACAACCAGGGAAGCAGACAGCCTGGACAGCACTAGCACATCACCCTGTGCTCACCTCCCAGTCTCTGACGTCTACAGCTCAGGGAAATGCCCTCCCACTGGGCTACAGCCCAAGTCTGCCATTCAGACACATGACGGGGCAGACTGCTTCTGAGCCGCTCAGCGGGTGAGTGTGTCTGCTGCCAACCTGAGTGTGATCCCTGGGGTCCAAAGGGTGGAGAAGGAACCAAGTCCACAAGTTGGCCTCTGATCTCAACACACATGACACACATGCAGTTGGCACACACATGGACAGACGCACAGTAAGTACAAAATCACCTGGAAACTGAGGCCGGTGTGCAGGCTCAGGTTACCAGCACATGCCATGCTCTACTGGAGACTCTTTCTCTGGAGACTAACCCTGATCCCAAGGCTCTCGGGAAGACATGGCAGGAACTTACCTCATCCTATAGGTGCCACCTGTGCCCACCCCTGTGCCCATCCCCGAGCAGGCTTCCTGTAGCTCATGCTGACAGCACCTTGTCCATTTTGGTGACAGTTCGTTTAAGCATGCTTTCCCTTGCCTCCTGGCCAGGGTGCATACCCTTTCCTCTGGTGTCCTCTGGCAGCATGTTACTAAATGAACGTAGTTATGACCTTAAAGAAACACCACGGCAATGGTCAAAGTGCCATGTTACTGTGATTGCATAAATATCACCACAGAGGAAGCCCCACGTGTCTCTTTAAGAACCTTCATGGACTTGTAGGGCAGGCATAGCTAATGTTGCAGATCTCTGTAGAGGGAAAGGCAAAAGAGAGTGTGGAAGCTTCACCTCTCGAGGCTTAAGGGAGGCAGGAGACCATTGAACCGGGAGCTTGGGAGGAGAGTGGTTGTGGCTGGGGCCACAGGCCTGGCCTAGCCGGTGGCACCTGCATTGGTAGGGGTGGAGGACAGCATGCCAGGGCAGGGTGCCAAGAAGCTCAGCACTCACAGACCCAGCAAATGCCCTTCTGACCCATCGGCTTTAAGTCTCCCATCTCTTAGCTTAGGCACAGCGGGGATGGAGGAGGTGCTGCTTACCGGGTCCTCTCAGAAACTCCAAGAGAAAAATGTACTTTAGTTTTAATTATTTAATTTAGTTTTCACTATAATGTACCAAATAGCCCTCTAGAGATGCATTTCATATTTTCAGACCGGGAGGTATAAAGCCTACCATGTCTCAGAGTCAGGGGTGTGCTCTTAGCCCCGCCCTCAGCCCAGCCTTACTTTGGTGACCTCCACCCACTGACAGTTGGTGCGTGGATCATTAGTTCCCGGGCGCTGAAGCCATCTTCATGTCCAGAGGAGCTGACCACTACAAATCCAATCTTGTGGGGCATTCTGCACACACTTGCTGTCCAGAGAGCAGGGAAGACTTCTGTGAACGAACCCAACTCCGGGTTAGACGTACATGTCGTGTTAGTTTATGTCATAAAAGGTAAGCTACAAAGTGCTGAGAATGGCCCACCCCCCTGAAAGGGCTAGTGTGTCTACAGAACCTTTTAGACGGATGCTCTAATCCTGCTCCTGGTACCATTTAAGCTATTTTGATTTTCCTGGAAGTCTGATTTGTGCTGCAGGCTGAATTGCATCCTTACTGATGACCCCCATCTTTGAGTGTGACCTAATTGGGGTATCTGCAGATGGGATCACATTAATGATACCTTACTGGGGGAATCCAATGTGGCTGGGGTACTTTAAGAAGAGGAAAAGGATCTGGGGGTAGGTATCACTGGGGAATAGTGTTTGCCTATTGTACAGAAGACACACACATGCACACCTACCACTCTAGAAACACATGCACACGTGCACTCACACACTTGTACACACACCAAACAACCCCTCAATAAACACACCCAAGAAGTGGAGGCACAGACATACATAGGGTAGACGCCACATACAGACTGAGACTGGAAAGATGTTTTCAGAAGCTAGAAAAGATCCAGACCTCAGAGGCACTTGTCTCTGTGGCCACTTTGATGCAGGCCCTCTAGCCCTGAAATACACTTCTGATGTCTAAGATTTGTGATACTACCGGCAAAAACCAAAGCTTTTGGTAGGGTGCAGTGTCTTTCCCCATAATGGGGAAAACTAAAGACTGGTAATGAGCAGGGAAGGACTAATTGTTAGTGGAGCAATAGCTGCCTTGTGTCCATTTGTAGCCCTAGGAAAAGCAGTGTAGACAGATTGCAACAGGGCAGAAGCAGCACAGTTGGGCTGAGAACCTGACTCAGGGCATTTTAAAGTGTAAATCAACGACAAGCTGGACCAGGATATCTGCTGGCTCCCAGACCCTGAGAGTATGTGGACAGCCACCCAGAGAAGCCCAATAAAGCACCATGTCCCCTCCCCCTTCTAGAAGGGAACAAGCAGTTGTCAGTCTCCCCCTGAATCTGGGAATTGAAGCTGGGCAAGGATGGGCTCTGGCTGTAAGACAAAACTTTAGGTTTTGGCCCTCAATGGAGGTGTGGGTGCAGGCAGCAGGGGCAGCTCTGGTGACAGGCAGCAGGGGCAGCCCCCATCCCCAGTCCTAGTGAAGAAGAGAAGCGCTGTTCATCCTAACACAGAGTCTGCTGGAAGCTAAGCTGCCAAGCTGAGGGGAGATATGGCTAAGTTTGAGGGTGTTTGAGGAGAAACAATTGGCTGAATGATTCCTTCAAAGTGACTTTTGGGGAACAGATCTGTATCCTAGCTAACCCCTGTCATTTGGAGGATGTGATGCTGTGATGTCTACTTTGCTGCCTGGCCCCCTGCTCTCTGTGTTGGAAAACAGCACAAAGTGAGCTTGGCTGTGGTGACTGTGCACTTCCCTCCAACCTTGGCTGAGGCCTGATGACACTTTCCTAGGCTTGGACAGTCCATGACTCCCACACCCCTGCACAGCAAGGTACATGAATGGGAACACGTGTTGCCCAGAAGAAACTGGTGACACTCAATTCCAGGACGATCTAGAGGCCGCAGCAAAGGAGTTTTCTCCCCACAGAGACTCCTAGCACTAGAGTCCAGAGCTGCTGAGGCCCGAGGAGGGCCTGCCCAAGTGGTGCTAACCTTGGGTGGTGGCACTGCCAGAGAGCAACACACAGGTTCCCAGATGTGATCATACTGAGGGCCTAAAGTACGTATGGCCCCTTAGTTACTTCTCAGTTACCAAGCTAAGCAAGGTGCTGAAGCATATGAAGGGAAATCACTCCTCCTAACACAGAACAAAGAAGTTCAGGGCAAGTCCCCTGTGGCTGTTACAGCAGAGTGGAGGTAACCGACACACAAAATAGTCAAGAGCAGTCACATGCATTGCCGGGTGACTTAACATTCCTCTCCTTTGACCTGTGAGACCATACTCCTAGTTCATGCAGGTTCTGAACCTAGGGCTGACTTCCCTCAACTACCATCCTCCCCTTTAGCACCAAGGGCAGCACGGTATGAAGGCTTACTGGTTTCCACCCTTCTTTCTTATCCCTAATCCAGATGGGGACAGCTGCCTGCTCCACCTATGCTCCTACCAGATAAACAGTCTTCAAATCCAACTTCAATCACCTCTCGCCAGGTCTTAATTCCAAAACCTTAGGCAGCCCCCATATAGGAGTAAAAGTGCTAATTCTGTCCTGACACCTTGTTTCCCCAGTCCCAGTTCTTATCTTGGATTTTTTTTTTTTCATTTTTATTTTTGGGACAGAGTCTCTTATTTAGCCCTGACTGGCCTGGAACTCGTTCCGTAGTCTAGACTGGCCTTGAACTCACAGAGATTCCCCTGCCTCGGCATCCCAAGTACTAGGATTGAAGGCATGTGACACTATGCCCGGTTATGACTTGAATTCTTAGAGACTAGCCAAATCTAATGAGCGTCTCCAATTCCTTGACCAGATATCTCCAAGACCCTGTGTCAGGTATGGTATCACACCCCTTTGATACCAGCACTTGGAAGATCTCTGAGTTTGAGGCCAGCATGGTCTATATGTAGTAGTTCCAGGGCTACACAGTGAGACAGTCTCAAGAAAGAGGAAAAGCAGGCCCGACTCCCTTTGTCAACAGTTGTGCTCAGCTGGGTCTGTCTGTGGGGTGCATAGAGACTTACAAACAGAATGTTGATACAAGTCTATCCCCAATAAAACCAAAACAAATTATTGGTACTGAGGACCCCTGCAGAAGGGCTATTGTGCGGGCAGTGTGACCAAAACACCGGGGCCTCAAAAAGGACACCTGCAAAAGCATTCATTTTCTGAGGGAGACTTTTCACCTCCTGTTCCTTCCCTCCCCACAAAGTCCACCACAGATACTTTTGGCTCTATACAATGCTGTTACTAGCTGGTTACCAGAGGCCTGCGGTGTTCCAGCTACCCCTAGGGCAGCCACAGTCAGCAGTGTCAAGTGATGTTTACCCTAGCAATTGCTTATAAACTAAGCCCCAAATCTTCTGTTTGGTTGTGAGCTTACCCTGTCATCTTTCCAGCCCTAAGCCCAAACTCAAGGTAGCAACTTCCAAACATTTTGTTACAAGGATACGGAGTGTTTCCAGTTTTCTTTTCAAGAAAAGGTAAATGTTACAATATTAATAATCTTGAGCCAATTAATTTTAAAGACTGAGAGTGCTTTAGAGAATCTTCAAGCTTAAGAGGCTCGACAAGTCAAACCCAGCGAATAAACAAAACCCCCAAACGACATGGATTGAAGTGTAGCCTACCCGGGGCCAGAGTTACAGCCTTCAGTCTCGTGGCAACTGGTCCTGTTCAGTAACGCATGCAGAAGAGGACAAGGCGAAGCTCGAACCTGATTCCGCACACTAAGGCTGACTGCGCGGCCGAGAGGCCTGGAGCAGGCACTAGCCGCGTCCCTCCAAGGCCAGGTGTCAGGGAGACTCCGCCCCGGGTGCCTGCTGAAGACCGCGGCCGCTCGGAGACACAGAGCACCGCGGAGAGGAGGAGGCGGGCCGCTGCGATGTCGGCCTCCGCTACCTTCCGAGGGGCCTTGGTCCAGCCGCCCCCACCCCGGGCCTCTGAGGCGAGGGCAGCCGAGGAGCAGCCCGGGCTGCCTCTGCCCTGGGCCCGGGCCGCAGCTGAGCTCCCATGGCAACCAGGCCGGCCCGCGTTGTACGCCTGCGCGTCTGTCCACCGGCGCCTGCGTGCGCACTCAGGCCTCGCGGATTCTGGCTGGGGACAGGTCCTGTAGTAGGACGTTTCCGGTTGCACCTACTTAGGTAGAGAAAAGGGTTCCGGGTCGTGCCTACGTACTACAGTTCCGGGTCGGAATGTTACAAGGGTCATCCCCCGTGTCCAGTGCAACCAGAGTCCGCTACGGCAGCTCTGCGATGTGCGCGGTGCTCCCCCAACCCAAATGCGTCAAGTTGCGAGCTCTACACAGCTCGTGCAAGTTCGGCGTGGCGGCCCGGAGCTGCCAGGAGCTGCTGCGCAAGGGTTGTATCCGCTTCCAGGTGGGTCAGGGATTCCGGGCCAGTACTGCGGGGTGAGGACCTTGTCTTCTACCCGCACGATTTCCATCCTCTTGGATGGGCTTGAATGGGCGCTGGGCTTCTACAGTACCCAGAGCTGACTGTTTGGAAGCCAGGACTGTGGTGGGACAAGCTGATCTTCTTGCCCTCCAGCTCCCGGTGCCCGGCTCCCGGCTGTGCATGTACGAAGATGGCACGGAGGTGACCGACGACTGCTTCCCGAGCCTTCCCAACGACTCTGAGCTCCTATTGCTCACCGCTGGAGAGACCTGGCACGGCTGTGAGTAGGAACACTTTGGAGATGGGAGGGACCTACACGGTTTATGATATCAGGTCAGGGGCACTGAATGCCAAAAGTTTTTGCTCAAGAACTTTGTTTTTAATTTCGAAACTGCTAAGGGCAAGGGGGAAGAATTGAGAATGGGCAAGGTGCAGTTGTGCTGGGCTGTGCTGGGCAGGGCAGGGCAGGGCGGGGCGGGGCAAGTGCGGCTCTGTTCACCTTTGTTTGGGGCCTCTGCGACTGGTGAGTGCTGAAATGCTCTCAGGTATCCTGGTTTTCATTCATGCTATCTAGGTAGGTGTGATGGCAGCTCATTGTAGTCTTAATCCAAATTTCCCCAGTGGCTAATTGGATTGGGTACCATCTTCCTATGTTCCTATTTGCTGCCTGCAGGCACTCTACGGTGAGGTGATTCTTCATGTCTTTTGTGTTTCTTAGTCGGATTTATAAAGCTGTTTAAGTATTTACCCCACCTCCAGAATATCCTGGTTATGCATTTGATGTAAGATAACTGTGGTTTTCAAATACCTCTTGCCGTGTAGTAGGTTTTCATTCTCTTTATTGGAACCAAGCTCCAACCACCGAACTAACTGGCCTCGCTCCTTTCACGCTCCCTACTAGAGCAAAAAGTTGAGATTTGCAAGGGAAAGGGGGGGGGGGAACAAGGTTACATGCTGCCAAGGCGGGCCTTAAGTTCATTCTGTAGCTAAGACTGGCCTGAAACTTCTTCCTACTACTTCCCAACTGCTCGAATGCCAAGCACATGCCCCCAGAAACCAGCTTCCAAAGTTCTGACCTTGGTAAATCCAGGTTATCACTTGGCTGTGCATTTGCACTGTCCAGGAGCCTCTTGTCCTGCATCTTCTGCATCCGTTGGTATCACAAGAACGTACTTCTTCAGCTTGTTAATAACACAGTGGGTCTCACTGAGTTCTGATTACAAACGAGACCTGCAGCCTCATTTGGCTGTGGTCTGTGCTTTTTAAGTGTTACTGAATTCTGTCTGCTCCTGTTTGGTTGAGATCCTCAGCAGAATGCACTTAGGGCTTAGCTTGCTGAGAAAGGTCACCCCTTGGTACTTGTGCAAAGACTCCAAGGAACAGTAGGGAGAGGGTTTGGGAGGCCTGAAAATGGGGTCCTAAGGGGATGACCAAAGGAGGTGATGGGTGGTGTAGAAGAGAGAAGGCCAGAAGACAAAGTGTGCTGCTTTTCTAGGATCCCACAACCCTCACCTGACAGGAGGTGGCCAGAGGAATGAAATTATAGTGTCACCCCAGTGGGGGTATCAGTCCAGGGAAAGGGTGGGTGGCACCAGAGTCCTGACATCTGGCAGTCTCTGGGGCCGAGTGGAGCCAGAACAGCATGAATGTGTTTCTGTTTGCCTCCCGGTGGTAGCAGATGTGAGTGACATCACACGTCTCCTCAGTGTGTTTAACGAGCCACATGCCGGGGTCATCCAGGCTGCGCGGCAACTGCTGTCAGATGAGCAGGCCCCACTGAGGCAGAAGCTGCTGGCCGACCTTCTGCATCATGTGAGCCAGAATATTACTGCAGAGACCCGGGAACAGGACCCATCCTGGTTTGAAGGTATGCGGGCTGGGATGACCATGGCGGCCAGGGAGTCTGGGGCAGGCAGGAGAGGGCCTCTTTGGAGCAGAGAGGCTCAGGGAGATCTCTGTCTATTTCAGATCCCAATGCTTCCCAACCGAGGGTGGACTGGCCTCTGGAATGAGTGATAGCAAAAGGTGTCCGTGGGAAAGTATCTAGCCAGGACTCGTGGGTGGAGGCAGTGTCTTGGGCAGCCTGGAAATGCACGGAACATAGAATTTGTCACCTTACCATTTGAGGGAGAGGAGAGAGTGGTGGGGGCTGAGGAGAGAAGGGAGAGAGAGGGGTAAAGAGGAGAGAGAAAGAGATAGCGATAGAGAGAGAGAGAAAGAGAAAGAGAGTTAGTTAAAGGATAACTGAGTAGCATTCTCAGGAATACTATTTATCTCCTGCAGACAGGGTCTCAGTGGCTAGAGCCTATCGGTTAGGGTAGACTGACTGACTGGCCAGCAAACTTCTGGGACCTCTCCTATATACTTCATACCATCCCTAGGTCATTTAAGGTACCCGATGCAGTGTAACCCTGGGAAGTAGTAGGTGGCTTGGTCTCTTAAGGAATAATGACAATAAAAAGCAGGGGAGATGGTTCAGTGACAGTGCTTGCTACTTAAGCATGGTGACCTGAGTGTAGATCCCTAGCCCCCATGTAAAATCCAGGAGTGGCGGGCGGTACACGTCTAACCTCAGTATTGGGGGGACAGAGTCAGGAAGATCCCTGGGGTTTGCTGGTTAACCAGTATTGCTCAGTGAGCTCTAGGCTTAGTGAGAGACCCGGTCTCAATCGGTAAGGGTCGGGAGTCATAGAGGAAGACACCTAGTGGTGACCTCTGCCCTTTGTATGTGCATGCAGGGTAAGTGCACCTGCACAGATGTGCGCACACACACGCGCGCACACACACACACACACACACACACACACACACACACACACACACAACTTAAATCCTTTCAAACAAAGGACAATCCCCATACTTAGTTCATATGTGAGGATTTTTTTTTTTTTTTTTTTTTTTTTTTTTTTTTGAGACAGGGTTCTACTGTGCAGCCCTGGCTGTCCTGGAACTCGCTTTATAGACCAGGCTGTCCTCAAGCCCAGAGATCCACCCACCTCTGCCTCCCACGCGCTAGGATCAATGGCATGCGCCACAGCGCCTGGCCAGATGTAAGACTTTTAAATGGTCAAGGCCTACGGTTGGGTGAATCTCCCGTGTAGCAGTTGAGGGTGCAGTTCGAGGGGCTCAGCATGTCCCAGCACCTGCACCTCGTTCTGTCACCGTGACCAGCGTTTGCTTTCAGGGCCTGTTTCACTCGCACGGCCCAAGCTCTCCCTCTCCGGTTCCAGCTCTATAATCGGGACACCTCCACGTGTCGTGTGGCACCTCCCGTGAGTGGAATCGTATGGTGTTTGTCCCGCTGCTCATCCCTTGCAGCATGCTGTCCTTAATGTGCGTCTGTGGGTGGCCAGTGTCAGAATGAACGCCCTTCCTTTTCAATAGTAGCATCCTGTTGTACCGATGGGGCAGCACCGTTGTCCATTCTCCTGTGGGTGAGCACTTGAGTCGTTAAGTCCAGATGGGGCTAACTTTAACTGAAGTCTGAGGGTTTAAGGACCAGCCTAGCAGAAATCTGTCAGTGACTTTGTTACCTCATAAACAGTTCGCCCAAATGGAGAGCTCACGCCACTTTCAGGCATCTCTGCGGGCGATGAGGCCTCCAGGGCTTCCCTCTGCCCCTTTTTAGTTTGCTCAGCTCCTGAGCTGTGTGAGACGCAAACCAAGAAGGTCTCCCTCTGGATTTCAGGGCATCGCCTTTCTTACAGGTTTGGAGTCTCGATTCAGGAATAAGTCTGGCTACCTGAGATACAGCTGTGAGAGCCGGATCCGGGGTTACCTGAGAGAGGTGAGGCCACGTTTAGGTCATGCTATGAGTACTCTGTATAGGATGGGGAGCCACTGTATGGTTGTCACCCCTCTGCATATGTGTAAGGCTGCTACCAAGTCAGCAGACTTGGTAGGCGTGTGTACCTCCCCGTCCCATGCATCTGGTCTCTTCTGCACTTTAGCCTCTGGCGCCGTTGTCCAGCAGGCATTAGAACCTTTCTGGACTGTGCCCTTTGGTTAGGGTCAGGGGCCTCAGCCTCAGCCTTAGCTCCTACTCACCTTGTGTTTGGCAGAGGGTATGAGGTGCCGGTCACTGGGAATGGTTTGCCAGGTGAGCTTCTGGGCCTTTCCGCACCGGGCCCCGCCTGGCTCCCTTCATCTAGATTGGGTGGTTTGGGGACAGGAGCTTGGCTCTTGCGGATTCTTCTTCTCCCTGCTTTCCTTGTAGGCACATTTATCAACAGAATCTTGGGTAACTTCACAGGAGTTGGACAGTGCCATAGACCTAGGGCTTCCCCATGTCTGTCTTTCACACTGTGTCACCCTTGAGCTTCTCGGATCCTTCGGATGCTTGCTTCCTTCCTGCACACCCTCCACCAAGTCTTCTGACCCTGCTGTGTAGCTGGAACTAAGTGTTAGTGCCTGTGGGGAAACCCGAGGTGTGTGCGCGTGTTCACACAGCCCCCTGCTGTGTTGACGCTTCCCCTCCCCCATATTCCACGGGTGTGGAGGACCTGCCTGACTAGCTGGCCTCAGGCCCCGACCACCTTGGTTGTTCTCTTGCTACTGTGGCCACTGCCTACCTATGCTGTGCCTGCCGGGCTCCCAGGCTATGTCTACGCTGGGCCCGCCTGGCTCCCAGGCTGTGTCTGCCCTGGGCCCACCGCTGGGCTCTGCACTTACATACCTCTCAGCCATCGTCCATGCTGGAGATAGGTCTCCACGTACCGTCGCAGACAGTGGTGCCCCATGCCTGACTGCTTTGCTTCTAGGTGTCAGGAGCCAAACCCAGGCAGACAGGAGGCCGAGAGAATACACAGAGCTTGAGTTTGCTGGACAATCAAAGCTTGGCACGTGCCAGCAGAGGCCTGAGGGGCCAGGCAGCTGAAACAGCAGGTGTGGGCTCTGTTTGATTTTAAACCTTCCGCCTTCCTCCTCTGCCTCCTAGAGTGGGATCAGCTTGGCCACCGTGGTCTGTTTTTTTTTTTGTGTGTGTGTGTGTGTGTGTGTGTGTGTGTGTGTGTGTGTGTGTGTGTGTGTGTGTGTGTGTGTAAGGCTCCTCATTGATTGGCAGGTAGAAAGTGCTGCGGGGGAGGGTGTGTGATAAAGGCACCTTGTGCTGTCCCTGTGGCAGACTGCTAGCTAATCTTCTGGTGCTCTGTGCTCTGCAGCCTTGGTGTCTGCCCTGACATGACCTAACATTGTTTTTTTATTTTGTCTTTTTTTTTTTTTTTTTTTCGGAACTGAGGACCGAACCCAGGGCCTTGCGCTTGCTAGTCAAGCGCTCTACCACTGAGCTAAATCCCCAACCCCATGACCTAACATTGTTGATGTCTTGATCCTGATACCTACCTGCAGGCAGCAGAGAGTGGGCCTGATGTTGTTTGGTTCTCCCAGCCTGACAGATCACATCGTTGATCCATCTCGAGTGCCCGGAATGGTTTTCCCAGGCAGTGTTAGTTATGCAGTGGTCAGCTGCTCTCCCTGTAGGCCTGGGCTGGGGCAGGTTCCTGACGGCCGGCCCTCCGCATCGCAGGCCTTAGGGCATGGGCAGGGCATGTCTCAGGCTCATCGATGCCTCTGGCTGTCTTGCAGGTGAGCGCTTACATCTCAATGGTGGATGCAGCAGCCCGGGAAGAGTACCTGCGGGTCCTCAGCTCCATGTGCCACAAGCTCAAGTCCGTGCAGTACAACGGCAGCTATTTCGACAGAGGTGCAGAGGCCAGCAGCCGCCTTTGTACCCCAGAAGGCTGGTTCTCCTGCCAGGTAAGCCTGCGCCTTTCGTTCTAGGGCCACTAAGAGTACCAGTGAGCACAGCCCTCCTGGGGTAGGAGGCCCGGAGGACGGCCAACCCAAGAGGAGATGCTGGTGGCCCCCACAGTCACAGGAAGGTGGGGGTTGGGGTGTGGCGCCGTGGGAGCACAGGAGCACACTGGGAATAGCAGGTCCGCACCTAGGAAAGGACGATGTCTCTAGTAACAGGGACGGAAATGCCTTCTTCTTTTGGAAGCTCAGAGGATAAGATCGGGGGTGGTAGAATGGCAGGGGGCAGGTAGAATTCCAAGGACAGAGTTTAAAAAAATGTTCATGTTTGGGTGCTTTGCCTGTGTGTATGTCTGGGCACATACGTGCCTGGTGCCTAGTGGAGGCCAGAGTCAGATCCCCTGGAACTGAAGTTACAGGCAGTGGTGAGCCACGCGTGGCGGTGGGAGTCAGACCTGGGTCCCCCAGAAGAACAGTCAGTGCTCTTCATCACTGAACTGTCTCTCCAGCCCCAAAGAGAGAAATTTCAGTCTCCACCAAAACCAAACAATTTTTGTTTTTGAAGATGGAGTGTTACTGTGTAGTTAAGGCTAGACTTAAGCTTTTGTGTATATGTGTGTAATGTTCGTGTGCACACGCCATGGATGAACCACACCTGGCCTTCACACAGGCTGCGGGGATCACACCTGGTTCCCACGCTTATGTGGAAGGCACTTTTTCCTCCTGAGCCACCTCCCTGGCCTGAATGTAAATCCTCCTGCCTTTGCCTCCCTGTGCTGGGGATAACAGGTGCTGACACCGCCTGTTCAGATGTCTGTTGGTGAACTAAACATCTTGTGGGGCCAGTTCCTTAGCAAGCTTGATGGCCGGGAAGAGAGCGGGAAGGGTCCTCACTGCTGTCTTCCCAACCCCTGTCTGTTCTTGCTCACTGCAGGGCCCCTTTGACTTGGAGAGCTGTCTCTCCAAACACTCCATCAACCCCTATGGCAACAGAGAGAGCCGGATCCTCTTCAGTACCTGGAACCTGGACCATATGTAAGTGTATGCCGCCAGGACTCAAGTTCTCTAACCAGAACCAGCCCAGCATTGTGGGGTCCAGTGCCTGCTCAGCATCTCAGGTCTGGTGCATTATACCTGTGCGGTTCAAGCCCACATGCTTCACGGGAAGGGTTCTAGAGAGATGCCACTGCCTTACCAGCTGTCCATGCCTGATGCTAAGCTGCCCCTCTGCCCTCCGTCTGTCCCTCTGTCCCTCTGTCCCCGTCTGTGGTTGGATATGGTGGCCTGGCTCTTGATGGCCAAGTTTTGGTCCCCAAGAGGCTGTTGCTGTGTGTTTGAACTGGAGGAGCCAGCTCCAGGGTGTGGTATGGGAAGGCAGGGCCAGCAGGATGGTTTCACAGCGGGGCAAGCTACAGTCTCTTCTGTTGAACCCGGGTAGGGCAGTACCACATTTCTGTAGCTGTGGTACTTTCTTAACTGTAACTACCCTTGACCTTGCTTTACGAAGGCAAAGTGTTCCAAGTACCCACAAACGACTTCTCAACTCTTGATACCAGAATAACTAAAAGCTTACAAAAAGTGATTGTAGCTGAGGACCCACCCCTTGATCCCTCTGTGCTCAGTGCCCTGTCCCTGTTGCCAGGGAAACACTGTCCTGCAACGTGCCTCATTAACGCCCTGTTCATGTACCGTAACCTTTACCCGGGTGTGTGCCGCCACTCTCTGGCTCTGCACCATGTATACATCCACACAACTCAGGGGAACAGCCCAGACGTCTTCACTTCCCGCAGACTCTGACTTCACATTTGTTCGCCTGCCAGGCATTCAGGCCATTCTGAGTACTCGCCGATATCCAGGGCTGGGATAGACGCTCTGAGATGAAGCATTAGTTTCCCAGTTCCATGCCCGACAGTGTGATCTGTGGACTGGCTGCACCCAGAGCTGGTGAGGAATGCACTCGGGCCCCACCCAGCATCACAGGGGTACCCTGGGGCCAGTGCACACTCCAAATGAGGGACTGCCCTGGCTCCGACCTCCAGTCTCTTTGGGGGAATTAATGACTGTGGTCACCTTCGGAGTGCTTCCAGACTTTTCTGGCTGTTCTCGTGATTGTAAGTCAGTTCCGGCCCCCACCACCACTCGGTGTCACTGTGCCCCTGCATCCTCCTGCCTGAGGTGGGCACCCACTTAGCTGCCTCTGTGGCTCTCCGCCACCACAGCTCTCAGGCTGCTTCTCCTCGCTTGCTGTTTACTTTTGTCCTGGGCACTAATTCTTTCCTGACTGTTGGTGTGACAGACGTCGTTGCTGTATTTTGGGCGCATTTCTGATGTCTCTTATCACGACCAGATAGGGCGGCTGTGGTGAGCCCGAGAAGACCAGGCTCCCCCTCTTGGGGTCTGAGGTACCGTTTGCAGCACGCCGGCTGCAGGCCAAAGTGTGCACAGACCCTGCGATTCCTCCTGCAGGTGCAGGGGCATCTGCTCGCCCCCGTTGTCTGCAGCTGCCTCTGCCCTGCGCTTAGGTGCAGCTGTGTTGGATTTTATTTTCACTTCTAGTTTCTGCCCCTTTGGGCTTTCTCTTTGCTCTCTAGATTTGCCTCTTGTGTTTTAACGAATGCTCAAGGCTGCTTCTGTCCAGCTGCTCCCGAGGTTGGTGTTTCGGGATCAGGGCGGCTGCCCGTTCTGATGTGCCTTTGGCCTGTCTATCTGTCTGTCTATCTGTCTGTCATTTCATGCTGCTCTGCTCATCCTTTCTGGGCTCTGGTATCTGTAAGAGGCCAGGACTCTGGGTTTCTGTTACCATCACGGGGGTTGGGAGGGGCTCCTGGTATCTCTTGTCAGCGCATTAGTGGCAGCGGCCATTTTTGCCTTGTCTAATGGAGATCATCCTGTACTGGTCCCTTGTCCCGGTGTCGAGACATAGTGGCTGGTTCAGCATGTGTTCAATATTTTGTTGCACGAATAAGTGGGTTTCAATTAATCTCATTTGCCATTTGCTGTACCTCCTGTGTGCCTGGTCTCAATGTGCATCCTGGGCCTGTCTGTCACCTCTCTCTTCCAGGCCTCTTTTCTCAACGTTGCCCCACCTGACCTCAAACTTGCACAGTGGTCACATCATCATGGTCACTGCCTACTTACGTCTCCCACTCCTCTGCTCACCGCCTCCTGTATCTCCCTGCTCCTGCTCTGAGCTGCCAATGAGCGGTCCTAGCACTTCTGTAAGGAGGGTCCCTCCCTCTTGCCACTGCTGTCACTGAGTGCTGGAGAGGGGCTGTCTCACACTGAGTCTGGGATCACAGGCATCTAGGTCTCCTGTGTACTCCGTGAGGGAGACCGATCCCTGTTTCCTGGTGGCTGCCATGGAGCTGCTGCCAGTGGAGAATGGCTTGATTTATTCCCCTTAACTGACAGCAATACACACCAGGGACAGACCTTTCCTTTCGGCCCTGCCGTGACTCGTCCTCCATTCTGCAGAGTTCTGATTCTCCCCTGCAGTCTCTTGGATTCCCGTGGGTGTTCTGGAACCTTCTTGCCGCCCACCCTCTTTATGCTGGGTCTGCTTGCATGCTCTGGCTCAGTGCTGCTGTTTTAGGGTAACTTCCCGCTGTGGACCCAAATGTGGTCCCTCCTATCCCAGACACACATTGCAACTGTCACCCAGTGAGACCACATCTGGAGATGGGTCCTTTGGGAGACAGTTAAGGTAAAGTGAGACCATAGGGTGTGGAGTAATCCAGGGAGAGCAGATGTTCTTGTGAGTGGGAGAGCATGGGGATGTTCTCATTGCTATATGAGGACAGGCCAGGAAGTGGACCCTGACCAGACCAGACCAGACCAGACCACTGTGAGCCTGGGCCAGACTTCCAGGCTCCAGAACATTGAGGAGATAAACGTGGGGGAGGCCTTGCAACTGTGTTTGGACCTGAATTTCTCTTTGGTGACCAGTCTTCTGTTGTGGCTTGTCAGTGCCTCTGCGGAGTAGATCTAAATTTGTTCCTTATGGAGCCCCAGTTTCAGTGGCTCTGAAGTAACATGACATTGTGCTTGCTTGCCATGTCTGTGTCACACTGGTCATACATGTTTGGCTTATGTGCCTGTGGGAGACACAGGCCTGGGGCTCTGTGGGCAGCTGTGTAAAATGGGTACATGAACAAATGGAGGTCAGCAGAGGCTGACAAGGGCTCACGCATGAGACTCTGCTCTGCTGAGTAGCATTCGAGGGACTCTGGCCCAGCTTTCCCGTCCTCTTCAGTAGGGTAAGCCGTGCCCACTACTCAAGTTTGCAAAGGAAGACAAGCAGCATTGACTCTGGCCACCACAGCCCATGTCAAGGATGGGCCAGTGTCAGCAGCCTACGAAACCTGGTGCTGGGTTCCTCTGCTAACTCATCCCTAAGTCCTGTCCATTTCGCTGCCACTGCCCTTCTAGGCTGTGAACCTTCAGGGTCCTCACACCTCGTCTTAGGGTTTCTGTTGCTGTGATAAACACTGACCAAGAGCAGCCTGGGGAGGAATGGGCTTATTTCACTTTAAAGCAGTCAGTCTGTCATGGAGGACAGTCAGGACAGTAACTCAGGCAGGCACTGATGCAGAGACCACGGAGGAGCACTCTTTCCTGACCTGCTTTTTATTCAGCCCAGGGCCATCAGCCCAGGGGTGGCACCCACAGTGAGCTGGCCCTCCCACAGCAATCAATCATTAGTGAAGAATTGCTTCAGCCTTTCACACACACCCATCTGATAAAGTCATTTTCTCGGTTGAGGTACCCTCTTCCTAGATGACCCTAGCTTGTGTCAAGTTGACCCAAACAAAACAAAACAAAAAATGGGAGAGCGCAGGGCACCCTGTGGCATGTGGCACTCACAGCAGAATGGCTGTCTCCCCCTGACTTGGCAGAATAGAGAAGAAGCGCACCGTGGTGCCCACGCTGGCTGAAGCAATCCAGGACGGGAGGGAAGTGAACTGGGAGTACTTCTACAGCCTGCTCTTCACTGCCGAGAACCTGAAGCTAGTGCACATCGCCTGCCACAAGAAGACCACACACAAGCTGCAGTGCGACCGCAGCAGGATCTATCGGCCTCAGACAGGATCCAGGAGGAAGCAGCCCCCTCGGAAGCAGCCCCCTCGGAAGCGCCCCCCTCGGAAACGCCAGTGACACGTGCCATGCCCTCTTTGAGGGGGCTGCAGTGGTAATGGGGGCCATTATGCTTCATGCTTTGTCACTCCAGAAGATTCAAGGAAAGTCTTTAGGAATCTTTCCAAAGGATCTGGTTTGTGTGCCTCCTGTTTGCTTCCCCAGCCTCTGACAGCCCAGTGCTCACTGTGTTCCCATGGCAGGGTCTTCATGCTCATGGCCCCAGGGCTGAACTCTGCCACTGTGATATGAGTGGGAGCTGCTCTGTGCTGAGCTTTTATGGCCTCTATTTCTACTGCCAATGGCAGCTCTGACTACATGCCTCTGAAAGAGATGGTGCTTTTGGGGTAAATGTGTGCATTTCATAACGAACATGCAGGGCGTTCTCTGCTGAACTCTTTAAAATGGCAGAAGGTGGGAAGCCTTCCAGATGTCTCCTGGCGGGAACAGCTGGCTGTGGCATTATCTTGTGCCACACGAAACTGATGCTTTTAATGTGTTAAATAATGGCTGTCATGAATCTCATGACTCAACACTGCTACATGTATGTGTGCACGATTGAAGCGGGCTTAAAATTTTATGTGGAGAAATAGGAAGCAGTTAAAAGCACAGATGCCTTTACCCGTGCAGAGAACGACCCCGAACTCCTGATCCTCCTGCCTCATCCCCAGAGCTGGGACTCACCTGGTATTTGTTTTGTAGATGTGTGTCAGCTAATGCACAGAGACAGTCTGAGGAGATGCCACTCTGTGGAAGCAGTAATGGGGGATTCAGCAGGGATGAGATTGATCACCAAGTACAACCTCCTACACCATGTATCTTATAATACTTTTTTTTTTTTTTTCCTGAGACCCGGTCTTACTATGTAGCTGTGGCTGGCCCAGAGCTCACAGTATAGACCAGCCAGCCTCTGCCTCCTGAGTGCTGGGATTAAAGGTGTGTGCCACCACAGCCCAGCCTAGGTGTATTTTTGAAATAGGCATTTTATATATTTTGTAATGTTTGAATTTTTATAATTGCCATGTAATCACGAAAACAATAAAGTGTTTCTAAAATAGACATGTCAAAAAAAGTTTGAACATGTTGAGGAAGATGGGGCTAAGGGGGAGGTATCGGCAGCAGAAATTGAACAGTTGCTCTAGGTAAGTCCGTCTTCACAGATGGCAGGGCGGTGCCCCAGGCAGCCGGGTGGAGCTGTCAGAGGACCCAGCTGCTTGTCTGTCATGGACACACGCTCTTCAGTGTGTCTTACTCTGCTTTTGTACCATTTCAAACACCCTGGGACATGCAGGGGTCACTGTCCTCTACCAGGATCGTTGTCAGGACTGGGGTCTCTGAAGTTTGACGTGTGTGTGTGTTCGCGCATGTGCACATGTGCACACCTGCCTGAGTATATGCAACTGCACCTCTTGGATGCAGGTGCCAGGTCAATATGACTGGATACCTTGGAACTGGGATTGTAGGGGGCTTTAAGTTATAAGTTATCATGTTGCTGCTGGAACCCAATCTGGGTCCTCTGCGGAGCAGCAAGTAGAAGCTAGACCTTCTCTTCAGCCTCAGGTTTGCCATTTGTGGCCATCTGTCACCCATGCCCGGGACTGCTCTGCACCCCTCCTGACCTGAGGTTCTGTTTCCCCAGTGGAATGCAGAACACATGTTGCAGCCGGAATGAAAAATGAGCTTTGAGTGAAAGCCAGAAGACTGACCTAGGTGGGATGTGCTTTCCTGCTTCTGGGCCCTCAACCTGTCAGTGGTGGAGGTGGGCACCGAAGAGAAGTATCACAGATAAGAGTTGTCACCCAACCCTCGACTCCAGGATAATGTAGGCAGTGAGCCCCAGAAAAAGTAAACCAAAAAATAGGTAGTGACACAGATGAGCTGTCTGCCCCGTGTCACTGTCACACAGTGAGAGATGGCAGAAGCCTGGGACCCACGAGAGTGTAGGGAGTCTCAGCTGCACAAGTTGAAGGGCAGTGATCAAAGGATTGAGGGGGCAGGGTGCTGTAAGCTACTGCCAACTCTTTAGGGTGAGGGGGTGACTTTAATTCCTGATCGAGGCAGAGCCACCAAAGGCATCTAGGGATGCTTCTGGCTTAACCCTGAGTCCAGTGAAGGACCTGTTCTCAGGAAGCTCTCCCAGAAGCTGGTCCCATGTGCCTTGAGGAACTCTGTCTGCCCCAGGACCTGGCCCATTTGACCTTCAGGGAGACTGGAATGGGAACAGGCCTTCAGCAAGGTACCAGGAGACTAACCTTTGAAACTATCCAGGGCCTGACTGTGCTTATTGTCTGGGGAACTTGGAAACTCACACTCGTTTCTTCTGGATCATGCCCTGAGACTCCCTTTAGCCCCCCTCACTCCCCTAGCTGCTAGCTTCTGTTGGTGGCCAGCCCCCTGCTGCATTCACTGGTTTCTGAATCCTGGGAGTCTGGCTCCTAACAGTGTGACACTGGGAAGACACAATGTGCTTGTCTCACAGGTGCCCACAACTGGACCCATCTGCAGGGGCTGAACTGGTGCTGTCCCTTCCAGACTCTGAAAGTTGTAATAAGTCACTCTTGTGTGCAAACCGCACATGGCATGCTTGTGGAGGCATGGAGACAACCTTCGGAGGTCGGTTCTTTCCACCATGTGGGGTCTAGGCAGTGAACTCACATCAAGCTCGGTAGCAAGTGCCCTTACATGTTGTGCCAGCTCGGTGGCCTTGTTTAGGTTCTGTCTACTCTTGAGCTGTTTTCTGTTGCTTCTGTGGACTGTAAGCACACACACAACCTCTCCCTGTGTCCTTTGGGCCTGATATCCCACATCCATCACCAAACTTTCAGAGGATGCCTGTGTTCTCTTCAGGACAGGGCCAGGGGCTCAGATCAGGTCTGTGACTGCCTCCATCTCAATGGGCCCTTCCAGATCCTCAGGAAAGGGTTCCGGTAGCCCCCTGGGGTGGATAACTGCTGAAATGGAGCGGACTGTATTCACACCACAGGGCCAGTAAGGACGGGAGAAGTGCTACCACTGAGGCCTGTTGCAGGCTTCTTCCTGCGCCATATCTGTCAGCGGGGTGGACTAAGGAAAGCAGGAAGGAAGCAAGATGGCCCTGGCGCATCTGTCCCATTGGTCAGCATGCTGGGATTAAGGATGTGCTGATTCCGAGTCCTAGGCAACCACACAGCTGTCTTTCCCAGGGGCTGGCATCTAAGGCTGTGCACTATTGCCCAGAGCTATTGGGGGATGAGTGCAAGCAAGTGTTAATCAGTGGGAACTGAGGTCACGGGTGTGTGTGTTCCCTGAAAGTTCCTTAAAGGCCTGGAACCCTTATTCTCTTACATAGGAGCCAAGTTCAATTCCCAGCAGCCACCTGGGCAGCCTCCACCGCAGAGCAGGGCAGGGGCTGCTGCACCACTTGCTGGTCAAGGCCTCTACCAGGGGCCTTGCCTTTCCTGCTTGCTAATGGGCTCAAGAGCTCCCAGCCCAGGACACAGTTCATTTCCTCTAAAGTAATTTTCAAAATATATTTTATTTCCTTCTCATATATACTTTGCAAAAACAAGGTAAATGGTTAGCTTCACTCAGAAACAGGAGTCCTTCCACATAAACAATTCATCTGCAGTGATCAGTCTGGCATGGAAAGTAAGCTTGTTACCAAAACCAAAGCACTCAGGAATTCTTGTTTCCCACGGCCCGGCCCCATGCCCTCGTGGTGTGGTGTGTCCATGAAAGAAGACACACAGCAGCGGGGGCAGCAGCCTGTGGTTGTAAGGGCCCTGCCGCAGGAGCCGGGCATCTGTGCCAGTGACATCCATGTCAAGTTTGCGCTCAGTTAACAACGTGTTCTCTTGAACATGTTGTACAGAATTTTAAAAGTGGCTGTACCGTCCCTGCCACTTCTACCCCTCGGCATCCTCATCATCATCTTTGGCTCTGAAGTGCATTTTTCTGAATTCTCGTCTGCTCATGGAAGGACAAGACGAAGAGGCTGGTGGCAGATCCTTAGAGGGGAAGAAAACATGATTTCAGTCTTACGTGAGATTGCCAGGGCACCCACATTTGTATCTGACCAGTCTGCTCACGGCTCTGCAAAGCAGGCCTGTTACAGACACAGGAAGTCTGTCTAGGCGGCGGACCCTTGGTAACGGATAGCAACAAACAAGGTCACATGTTGACAGAATTACAGATCTGAATTCCTAACTCTGTGAGGTGCAAGACCCACCCAGGGGGCTGAAGCGAGGGGCCCTGGCTTCCCAGTCTTTCAAACAGAGCTGCTTCCCAGCTTGTGAGCCTATGTGCGTGTGTTATGTGTGCACACGCACATGTGCATGCGTGCTTCTCCATATAGCACATAGCTCATTTTTTGTCTTCTTGTATTAACTGATCAGTCTGTGTTGTGTATCATGGCAGGCACACAGTAAGCTGGGAGTGAGGAGTTGTAGTTTGATGCCAGGCTCTGCAGGAGAGGCAGGAAGCAGCACTCACCTGCATAAGCTCAACATTCCCGAAGAAGCGGCTCACAGGCATGGGCTGGTTGCTGTCATCATCTAGAAAGACGCTGCTGTCCATCTGAAGGACGGGCACAGGCTCCGCCTGACTGGCAGAGCTGTCATGGGTCTCCTGGGCTGCAGCAGCACTGCGGGGTGCTGTGGGCAGGCCCTCTTCAGCCTTTACTGAGGGTTCCTCACTCACCGGTTTGGAGCAGCCCTGAGGAGGCGCTGTGTTCTCTGGTGCTGGGACAGCAGCCTCAGCACCGTCCTCTGCGAACTTATTTTCACAAGGGGCCACGGGGACCACTTTTGGCAAAGAAGAAATGTCACTTTTAGGGTCAACTTTTTGTAATTCTGCCTTCACAAGGTGACCTTTGTCATACTTGAACTTTTTGGAAGTCCGTCTGTCTGTAGCCTTGTGTGATGAGGAAGCCTGCCAAGAAAGAGAGATGTAAGAGAAAACCAGACCCATCTAGCAGAGGCACAGGGCTTACAGTTCCAGAGCCTCCCATTTCTCCACCTGAGACATCCACGTGCAAAGCCACAGGTCCCGTCTGTTCTGCTGCTAAGGGGCGGGGCAGACTGGAGGCCAGGAGCTCCAGCAAGCTGCTTTCCCAGGCCTCTTTCTTTTAAAATGCAGGTTGCTTACTTTATAGTCATCAAAGGAACAAGCCAGACAGCTTAGAGCATAAAGGTGCCTGCTGCCAATATTATAAGCACTGATTTAGGGATGGGATTCCTTAACTCAGCAGCCACACTGTCGAGACTTCTCTCACCGTATGAGAGTCCTTTCCTTGTGCCCCGACTATTCTCTCAGCTCCAGGAGGGAATCGGGTAAGAGCTGTCTGTACCTTAGTGCCTGGGTCACTAGCACACTTCCATACACACGTGCACGGTGCACAAGGGCCAAGAGATCAGCTATACTGCAAAGAACAGCACTGCCACACGGACTCTGGGATGTTTCCCAAGCTGTACACAGCAGCAGCCTCTCTCTCACACAACACATCTGGGAGTGACAACTGCAGAAACGAGCGGAGCCCAGGCCTTGGTGTGGTGAGGCTCACCAGACATGTTGTTTTGGCAGACGTGGAGCTGGCGATGTCCCCGGCAGAGGCCAAGCTGGTAGAAGAGCAACTTCGGGCCCGAAGGCGCGCTGAGGACCGCACTCCACCTGTGAGCTGGATGAGGGTGAGGCTCAGAGAGTGCGTGTGTGGCAGGGGCCAGCCCGGGAGCCTTTGTGGGTGCTCAGCTCAGTCCCGCGCTGCCCACGTTCCCTCACCTGCAAGCAAAGATGGCTACACCCCCAGCTGGTTCGACCCAACTAGACACAGGGTTGAGCATCAGATGACTCGGTGGGAGAGGGAGTTTGCCACAAGGTGTGTTCAACAGCTAGGACCCAAAAGGTGCAAGGAAAGAACTGTCTTCTGTACGCTGTCCACTGACCTCCACATGGGCTGTGGTGCATGCCTACTCATGCACACCCCCACAAACACTTAATAACACCAACAACAGTAATAAACCAGATGCAAGCCTGGCTGTCCAGCCCTGGGGCTCAGGATCATCAGTCAGTCCCCCTGTCTTATGTTTCCAAGACCCAGCACTACTGAGTGGACGCGAACTCATACCAACGTGCCCCAAGTGTGAACTCCTTTCTTGGAAGGCTCTCAAATTCTTATCTGGTGCCAAAGCCTGTGATGACAGTAACACAGACACAGAATCACCAGCCCCTGCACTCTCTCTCGACCCTACCCCAGTCTCATGTCTTACATGATGATGATGATGTCCTGGGGGTAGTCCTACTATGTGCTATGGGCCCAGCCCACCTTTATTTATGTTTTGACTTTAGTACAGGGCCTTATGTGTCCCAGGCTGGCCTCTTGCTGTGAAGATTATAACCATGCGGCCCTGAACCTGCCCATGTTTCCCAAATGCTGGGATTACCACTGTGAGCTGTGTGTTAGGCTTAGGCTGCTCAGGGAAGTAAGCTCAGAGTTTCACGCATGCCAGGCAAGCACCCAACTGTCCCATTCCCAGTCCCACCCCTTTAATTTTTTTTTTTTTTTTGAGTCAGTTTGAGTAAATTACTCTGACAGGTCTTGAATGCAAACTATGTCTGTCCTAGCCTCCTGGGTGCCGGGGTCACAGTCTGGTGTCATCTCACACAACTGCCTCTTATCTAGAACTCCCTAGTAGCCTAGGCTGGCCTTAACTCACACACCAGCAGACATGTAAGGGACAACCAGAAAGGTGTTTGAAGACAGAATGGCCAAAAGCCGCCTGTTTGTTGAAAACAATAACTTATGTGTCTAGGAAGGAGGGGAGGATAAACACGCAGACAGACCACCTCCTGGGGGCACTTCTAATCCTGGAAGAACAGTAAGAAACAACCCCCTACTCTGCTGAAACAGTGTGAACCATGGTAAGAACACCCACACCCAGAAAACCTGTAAGAGGAAGGCAAGAATAAAGGAATTTCCAGATGCAAACTGGGGGGCTGATTTAGAACCACTGAGAGTTCGAGCTGAAGCTAGTGACACCATCAGTAATCCAGGCATACAAAGGAGCACCCCCTCACCCCAAGGAAAGCCTCTCTATAAAATACCTTAAACACACTTCTCTCAAAAGGCAAAAGAGGAAATATCCTAGCAACAGTCAGGCATTAACCAAAGGGGAGTGTCCAAGGGGCCCTTGCTGGCAGATGGCAAAGTAAGGATTATAAGGCGGTACTGTCAACAGACAGCTAACAGAAAGTGGGGAAGAGAACCTCACAAGAGTTAGACCCTTCTATGTTTCACTGGAATCGAGAGCACAGAGCCACTCAAAAACTAAAAAGCACAGCAGAGAACTATTAAACCTTAATGAAGTCTACTTATGCAAAAGAGAGACAGCAACCAAGACCACTGACACGGGCAACAGCTACTATCAGCCAGGCTACACACAAATGCCCGCGTAACGCCAGCAATAGGCAGGAACGTCAGCCTGGACTTTGGTCGGTGGTGGACGGCTGACACACTTCAGGATCACCGTGCCGGGCCAGAGGCCCTTTGCAGCTGGGGTTTAGGTCCCAGTCACCCTCCCTCGGGTCACACTGCCTGTCCTCTGCCCAGGTCACGTACGACACGGGCTGGGCTGCAGCATGCCCATCTGTGGGCAGAGAGAGGGGACAGGAAGTCCGGGCTGCAGCCCGCAAGGCAGGGAACAAAGCACGGGTCCCGGTGGCCGTCACCCCGGGGAGCGAGCCTGGAGCCCCGCGCTTGGGGTAGGTGGAGGTGCACATCACCCCTGGGGCCGGGGGGGAGTGCGGGTTCCCCTCCCAGGGGCGGAGCTCGAGGCCGAGAGGCGCCCGCCCCACGTCGGCTCCCCGGGGAGAGTGAGGCTCGGCGGCGCGCACCCCGCCTGCGGGCCCCTCACCTTCCTGCTCCTCATGAGTGAGCGCCCCTGCCCAACGCTCCTCCGCCGAGTCTCAATCGCGCGGCTCTGAGCGCGCGCGCGTGCGCTTGTGGCGCCGCTGCGCCTGACGTCATCACCACGCGACCAAACATGGGCCGGCGTCTCCGGACCACGTGCCCACCACGGTGCTGGTTCCGGTAGAAAGCGGGCGGCGCGCGCCTCCCCGACCGCGAGCGGGGGGGGAGGAGCGCCGGAAGTCGAGCGAGGTTCCCGCCATGCTGGGAAGGGGCGCTTCCTCCGTGCTGATGCCCGCGGGGTCTGGCTGCCATGTTTGGAAAGGGCACGTCCCTGAGGCCCCCGTCGCCGCCATGTTTGAGAAGGGTGGCTTCCTTGCAGTAGGCCTCTCTGGTCTCACGTCTGAGGGCATCTGACAATCTGAGTGTGATCTGAGACCCGCATGGTGGGAAGAGAGAGCAGACTCTTGCTAGGCATCCTCTGACAAGACTGACACACTCTCCTGAGGTTGATAAACTTTCCAGAGGTTGACACACTTATTCCCCTTCACAAATAACTGTAATAATAATAGCAAAGACAACAACAACGATAATAAATATAATTAGTTTCAAACACACATGAAGCCTTTGGCCTCAGTCTCTGTTCTCGCTGCCCGCTGGATGGCCTGGACTGAGAACTCTCTAGTCACAGTACTCACAAAAATGAAGCAGACAGACATCTCTGTTTTGGCATTTTTAGGATGAGACCCTGGAGGCCGGAGAGTAAACTGCTCTAGGGTTCCCTCACATCCTTGAAGTCCTTCAAGTCCTCTGCTCTCCCTGACCAGCTCTCTCCAAACCTGCTCCTCTTCTGCAGTGCAGTAAAGGAGACAAGCGGGTAAAGACACTGTCTGCACTTAGGAACTGCGCAGTCTCCTCTGTCTCCAGAAAAGCCCCACTAAGTAGTACAGATGGACGGATCAGGCTGCTGGTAGATCAGGCTTTGGGCAGGGAGCCAAGCACCTTGCCACTTCAGCATGCTGGTGCCCTCTGCTCACCCTCCTGGTTGGCGTTCCCTCCTCCTCAGCCTCATGCATCTTCACTCACGACGCTTGGAAGGGAACTGGCAGATGTGTGACTGGCAGGAAATCCATTGGAAAGGAAATTAATATAATCGCAGCCCGCCATTAAAAACCAGCATGCGCTGTGACACAAAGAACCTGCCAGGTCGTCACTGTGGTTAATTCTAAGCAAGGACAGGGATTTCTCTCTGTCCTTCAGAGTGCTCGGGAGCAACCAGTTCCTGGATCTGTCGTGCTTTGGGATTGGTGTCGGTCAGGAAATGTACTGCTTTGAGGCTAACACTCCCAAAGGCTCATGGCCTTGGTTTGTTATAATTTTATTTAAAATTTACTTTATTTTAAGTGTGCTCTGCCTGCCTATATGCATTGCGTTATAAGAGGATAAGGAGAGAGGGGTTATATGTTCTATGGAGGTCTGGGGAAAGGGGGTGCCTCAGTGGGTCCATACTGAGGCATCCCTTCCCCCCGAGGGACCAGCCACACAATGGTATAGTATAGAATAGAGTTTATTCAGGGCATGGGGAGGGGAGTTAAGAGGGTAGTAGGGCAGAGGGGAGAGAGAGAGAGAGAGAGAGAGAGAGAGAGAGAGAGAGAGAGAGAGAGAGCGCAGGAGCAAGAGAGTGAGGTGGGGGCAAATAACCTCTTTTATTCTCTCAGGCATACCTGGCTGTTGCCAGATAACTGTGGGGGTGGAGCTTAGATAGAATGCTAACAATATGTCTGCACCACTTGTGTGCCTGAAGTTCTTGGAGGTCATAAGATGGCTCTGGCCCCCTGGAATTGGAGTTATGGATGTGTGCTAGCCACATGTGGGTGCTGTGAACTGAACTCCTGTTCTCTGCAGCAGCAACATAGTTATACTCTCTTGTCCCATCACTCCCAGATAGGATGGGAATGGCGTTCCCTCAATTGCTTCCCTGTGTGATCCTGACATTGTGCTCTTACTGGCACAGCCAACCAGCACTTCTGTAAGTCTGGACTGGAGGGCCCAGCTGGACCACCTTCCCTCTAGCCTGGTAATTGCAGATGTATGCCAGGATGATCTATGCCCGAGAGCTTGCTGGAACTCTTCTGATTTCCTCACTGCTCCCAGAGTCAAGGCCAGTCTTAAGGATGGGGCCTGTGAGGTCATGTCAGGCACCAGCAGTAGACCCTGGGTGGGGCCTTGCTGACTGTGTGAGGGCCTCTCTCTTTGCTGCCTGCCATGTCTTCTTAAGGCAGGACACAAAGGCAGGGAAAGCATGGAGACATGAGAAGGGGAAGCAACAGTTTCAGGTTGCCATCATCTGGGGGGAAGAAACTGTTGCTAGCAAAAGGTTCACTGTTGGTAACATCTGTACCTAAAGCAGAGGAAGGCTTTGCCATTCCCATGGGTCTGAGGGGCTGGGGTCCCTGACATGGCTCTGCTCATCTCAATAACACACGTTTGTTGAGAACTACATTCACTCCCCACACACCATACCCTGAACAAAAGAATAAGATGTTCTCCCTGGGCTGGGTGTGGCGGCACACACCTTTGATTTCAGTACTTGGTAGATGCAAGTGCATCTGTTGGAGTTTGAGGTAGCCTGGTCTGTATTGTGAGTTCCAGGCCAGCCTGAGCTACATAATGAGACCACTAAAAAGATACTCCTCCCCTACTGCCACCAGTAACTCTCCTTGTGTTGTCAGTTTCCATTCAAACATATTCTACAACATAGCTGGGTACAGGGTGAGGGGGGCGGCTAACACTGGTTTTGAGTACTAGATTGTGTCCCCTGAATGAGTATTTAGGGAATAACTCCTATTTACCATATGTGCTGACCCATAATTAGGTCTGAATATAATTAAAACCACATGTGTCTCTTGTTATGCTGTGTTCCGTTGACATCACTGGGCAGCCTGCTGCTTTCTTAAGGGAAACAGAGGAGCAGTGGATCTGGGACAGAGGTGGTAGGGGTTGGGGGAGACTGGAAAAAGTGGAGGGAGGGAATGTATTTTATGAGGGAATAATAAATAAAAAGACCAGACCCATCATGGGTAGTAAGCCCTGGCTTATACAATCCAAGCCTGTCAATTAAAACAGAACTGTCCTTAGTGTGCCCCTTAGCAACAAAACTCCTTTCAGACCTCAAAAACAAAGGCCTGGACAACTACCCAGGGAGCTTGCAGCTCTCTTTGTAATATATGTGACTTACACTGTTGCTTTTTTAAAAAATTAATTATTTATTTGCATATCATCAATTTATTACGAAAAGGAGATGTGGACATGATTTACATGATGAGATATGTCAGAACTTTGGTGAAAAGGGCAGCTTCATGCCCAAGAATATCACCAGTTCCAAATGAGAAATAACTCTTGTCATCCAGGACCACGCTGGTGCCTCCATGTGCTGGGAAGAACTTTGTCTCCGACTTTGGCTGAACATCTCTGCTCTTTCTTTAGCACCACATCCCACAGCTACTGTGCCATTGCCTGGAGAGCTTTTCTTTGAAGATTTTCTGGAGGCATAATGTTGCCTGGTTGGTTAGTTCCAGTTACACCCCTTAAGCCAGTGCTCTGTCAGACCGTGGAAAAAAAAGCCTTTTCAGTGATCATCCTGCTATGATGCTCATGGTTGCACATCTGCCTTGGCTACGGCAGTATGACAGGAAGGACAGATCTGCAGTCTAAGTCTCTTGACCCATGAGTGGCCCAACCCACGTCAGGAGTGCTCAGTCCATCATATTAGAGACAGTAGCTCTGCCAGGGAGCAGACAGTGGTGGTCAGGGCTTCCTAGGCTTTTCCAAGCTGCCATAAGGTAAACATTTTGCTCATGAGTAAAGTTTGGTAACAACTTTTCAGTCTGTATTTTCTTCTGCAATGTGAAAAATACATTCAGTCTTTCTTCAGGGCCACTTAGTTCCCAACAATAACAACTCTGAGACTAATTAGCTTTGGCTCGTTCCCTGACTAGCTCATAACTTATTTAACCCATTCAAATTATTCTATGTCTACCACGAAGTTAGTTACCTGTCGTCAGCTTCATGTGTCCAAGTCCTGGGAGAATCCTCTTTATTCTGCACTGAGTTCAGCTCCTTGCTGGTTTACATCTGTCTCCTCAGTGTTCCCGGGTTAATCTCTCTTTATTCTAACCCGAATTCTTCAACTACCTGTTGGTTAGTTACCTCTCCTTCAGTCCTAACCTGCTTCCTGCCTTTTGCTCATGAATCTCTCTCACCTCTTACTATTTCCCAGAAGCCCCTCTCTTCTTGCCAGTGTCCCACCACCTATTTCCTGCCTCAGCTCATTGGACAGGATTTTTTATTGACAGGTGACGCTTATAAGAGATTTTTCTCTGCACTGCAATTCTTTCATTATGAACCTGCAAATACCTGGTCCAGGCAGTGACCCAGGTAACAGATGTCTGTGAAAGACAGAGGGAACTCCTCAGGGTGTGTAGGCCACAGCTTGGAGTTGTGTGTCCATCCACAGGCTGTGGTGACAGGTTGAATTTTTCTCTCTTCTTTCTGTCCCAGAGCAAGGCTCCTTCACTCATTTCCTTACATTACCAAGCTCTCCCTGTGGGTCTGGGATGGAGGATGTTACATTGTTGCTGACTGAGTCCTCTCTCATCCCCTTTACAGCGGTTGGGTCAGTGGGGATACAGGTGCACTGAAACGTTACATAAAGAACTCTGAATGTTTTCAAGGTAACAAGAGTCATGGCATTGTGGATATGTTACATAACATGATGGTGTCAGACCTCCCCAGGTCAGGTGAGGTCTCTTGGTGACCTTTTGTCACCTCTTTCTGGCCTACCAGGAGAGAGCAGTAAGGATTCTTTAGAAACAACTGAGGACTGGTAGTGCTGCTCAGTTGACTCTCTCCATGAGGTGACAGGAGCTGCAATGGGTGGAGAAGCTATTCTGGACAGCTTTCTACACCTCTTCCCTGATTCCTATGTTAGTGTGTTAAGATGCAAATCCATATAGAAGCAGAGCCAGTTGCTCCCCAAATCCCCAAGATCCTCTTGTCCACTTCATTTCTTTGGTTGAGATCAGCTATACACCTGACCACCCAGGATGGGGGAGTAGAGGATTGGCAGGCACCACCTTAGTGGAAGGACATGGTGTTTGTATAGCACTTGCAGGTGGTTTGTCTCTCACATGGACCAGGAGTCTGTGGAGAACATGGATCCAGCAGAGTGGCTGGGGAGTGCTGGCTGAGCCCCGGTAATACCCACAGTCCCATCTAGGTGAGCCCTCTGCCATGGAACCGAACCCCCAGTTCCTTTCCTCCTCTCCCAGCTCCATGGAGTCTAGCCTCATGGGTGTGGTCCTCACGTACCAGCCTCCTAAGTGCTCTCATAATAATATTTGTGTGGCAGACGGTGATGACATACAAAAATGACGGAGGGTCGCAGGTTCTGGGGAAGCTTTGTATGCGTGTACGCGGCACAGGTTCACTGATTAAACACTGTGTGTCCACCTGCTCAGTGTTTGTCAAAGACAAACACTGAAGGCCTGAGGAGAATGTTGAACTGATTAGTAACTGGTCAGTAGCCTCATTCACTGGGGCACCCAGGCCAGAGCACATTTCATTTATGCTGGAAAATGGAGTCCTCTGAGATGACGGAGTGTCTCTTGCTCTCTGACTTGTGTGTTGTAGTGGCTGGTGGGATGGCTTAGAGGGTAAAGGCAGTAGGTGAAGACCTGAGTTCAATCCCAAAATCAGCATAAGGGAAGGAGAGAATTGGGTCTGGCAGGTTATCCTGTTACCTCTCTGTGTGCAGATACGTATACACACATGCATGCATGCACACACATACACAAGCACATGCATATCCACACCACACACACACACACACACACACACACACCACCCACCATTACACCCACACACAAATGCACTCTGAATAAATGTAAAAGTTGGGGAAAACACAACACAGATAGAAAAGCCCCAGAGAGAACACCCGCAGAAGCTCACAGCCCATTTAAAAGTATCTTCTGCTTGTTCTGATAAACGTTTTCCTGTAGGCTGCCCATCTTCTGAGCTACAGCAGGATTGCCTTCTGCACTGAATCTAGGAGGAGGCACTGATCCCACACTTTGCTGAGGTTCTGAGGTAGAAGGGAGGTGAGTGCCTGTGGTGTTTGGGCAGCTTTAGTTGTAGACTAATCAGTAGCCTGTGACATTTAAGTGTTTGAGTACAAGAAGCCGTTTTCTGCTTCAGGTAGCCTAGGACGCGTCAGGATCAGGGTCCTGCTGTGGGTTCCACATTGGTTCTTGCAGCATCGCTTCGTGATCCGTGACGAGGGCCGGTTGGTATCAGGTGCCCGAGTTGATGGCTCCACAGCCTGCTTGCTGACTACTCCCAAAGTCCCCGGCCCCACCTGACCTTCCCGTCTCTCCTCTGCTTGCAGGGAACCAGAGGTTCCGGGTTCATCTCACCGTCAGCCAGGTCAACCAGGAATGCTCCCCAGTGGCTTCCCACCCTCCCAAACTGCCGTTCGCATGTGATTGGTTCATCCGATGAAACGTCACGAAGCCCTGCATCGAGTTTAGGCATGAGGGGTAATGTCACAGACTACACAGAATGGGGCAGGCACAGGGCTTCTGGGCATGCTCAGGACTGCTGTCTACTTGGAAAGCCTTGGCATTCACATACGGGCAAGCACATCATGGCACACGTCATGGGGCCGTGGCTTCGGCAACTGTCAGGTTCTGCCCCAGCATTGTCAAGGGCATCATCCTTCATCCCATAAAATGTTCACATCATGAGCTCCTGCATCCTCTGGACACAAAAGCTGAGACTCTCCCAGCCCTTTGCCAGCTCTGCAGACACAGTGCAGTCGACCTGACCCTTGAATAAAAGGTTTGGGGTTTGCAGAGCTTCAAAAAGGCCGTTTCCAGCTAAATAAAAACAAACACCGCTGTTTTGAGAAACTTTGGGCACACAGGAAGAAACACAGATGCAAAGTCCTATTTTGAGGGTACCTTGCCTTTCGGGGGGTGGTGCACATGAGACGCTGCAGAGCTCCTGTGATCTCATTAGATGGGAACTGGGCCTCAGACCTCGAAGCTGCGTGGGGTGAGTCAGCCTCAAAGCAGCTACTCCTGCCTCTCACTCTGAGGCTCCCGCCTCTGCTTGCCCTTTTGGCTCATTTGGGTAAACATCAGTGACACGGTAGGGACAGCTGCCGGAGAAGAGGATTTTGCGGGAGATGTGATGATCATTAACTGGTTGTTTTCTTTCCCTCTGTGGCTGGGTAATGACATTGCTGTACCCAGGAAAAGCAAGTTCCAGAGCATCTGCCAGTGCCACAAGCCTCTCCTCTATCAACCCGGGGTACAAGCTGTGTGTGGTGTCTCTTGATAGTAATCCCAGTGCCGGGGGAAGCTGAGGGGAGAGGATTGCCTCAACTCTGAAACAACCTGGGCTACACAAGGAGTTTCTGGCCAGCCGGGGTAAGAACATGGAGGGTTGGTAAGATGGTGTCATAGTTAAGAGAACTCGCTGCTTTTGCGAAGGATAGGTCAGTTCTCAGCACCCACACCAGTGGGCTCAGTACCAGCTTTATTGCCAGTTCTAGATCTGACAGCTTCTTCTGGCCTTGGGCACCCACACATGTGGCATAAGCATGCACACACACACACTCACACAGGAAGGGACACACATGCAGGAAGGCATATACACATGTGCAGGAAGACACACACACATACACACACAAAGGCACACACATGCAGGAAGGCATATACACATGTACAGGAAGGTGCATGTACACACACACACACACACACACACACACACACACACACACACACACCAGAGAGTGGGTAGCAATGGGAGGCCACCTTCCCACTCAAATACTTTTGCTCTTGGGGACTGGATGGGTTTCGAACAGCACCAGCATCCACAGGAACAAGAAGGCCCAGGGAGGAATCTATCCATGTCCATACTGTGAGTTTGCCCTCCGTGAAGCTGTCCAGAGGTTCCCCTGCAAAAGCACAGCCATAGGCCACAAAGGTGAGCAAGAGGGACCTCCAGTAAACCAGGGTCCTTGATGAGGCCACAGGAGTCTCTGCTTCTCCATGATGATGTGGGTGGCATCTCTCTGTTCACTGCGGTTCCCCTGCAAAGAGCAAACCCTGACTCCTTGAAGGGCATTTGCTTGCTGAGATCTCTGTGGCAACAATCTAGCCCGCTGCTTCCTATAAGCCAGAGCAGATCCAGGGCAGTGCGTCTCAGGCAGCTAAATGCTGGATAAATGACACTGTGTGTTATATGGGCAGCAGACCTGGGACTACCTGCTGCTGGTTCACAGTGGCTAACAGGTGTGAAATAATGTCGCAGATATAACCTTGCCTCTCAGGTCTGGTCTTGCCAAAGTTATTGGGTCTCTGGCTGCCTCCCAGCTGTCTCGTGAAACAATTTCACCTTATCTGTTGGAGTGTGAGCTTCCCTCCTGCTACACAGGTTTCTTTTTTGCAGAGTCTGGGCATAAAGTAGGGAGGCACGGACTTCCTCCTTATCTGGCCCAGAGTGTCAGCTCCTGTGTGTAGGTTGCAGCTAACAAGGTTTGGGTCTTGTCTTGGATTTTATGGCAACCATCTGGAATTCTTGGACATTCTCAGACTAACTCAGCTGGCTTGAATTTAGAAGCAAAAGGGGGTCCACCTTTGATTTTTCATTTTGGGGATATCGTCATTAAATATTCCAGAAGGTAGGATGAGACTAGACCCAGATGCTGGAGAAGTGGATTTCTTCTCTCTCTCTGTCTCTCTTGCACAAGAGTTCAGACCCCCTGCAAAGATAAAGACACAGTCAATACTGCACACAAGACTTTTGAAACCAGTCGACATGCAGAGTCCCCAAGATCAAACCCAGGTTCCACGTCCTCAGAGGGACTTGTCAAAACCCGACGGTTGTTACGGTCTCAGAGACGGTTTCTTAGGAGGACAGAACATAGGGTAAGACTGACCGTGTTGGGGTGGGGATGGGAGTGAGGGTGGGCTTCAGGAAAGGACTCAGAGCAGAACATTCTGTGCTGTCTCCCAGGGGTCATTCTCCTGACGGATGTGTGACAAGGCATAAGACTCACGTCTGGAGTTTTATTAAGTTGCCCGAGGAGACCTGATTGGTGGCTACGAGTGGCTGTCACAGTCTCCCCATTTTGACTGGTATTTGTGACCCGATGTGTCCTTCTGGGTTGGCCAATTCTGCATTTGGTGTGGCTCTTACCACCCTAAATAACATTAGTCTATCCAGGGTGACCCAACTCTCCAGGCAAAGAGTGTGGATTCTGCTGGAGCATCTTAGGGGTGACGTTCCGTGGAAGCTGAGGACAAACGCAGGGTACTATCTGGGATAACTGGCATTCTTCACCTTACCCAGCCCTCTAGAGCACAGCGCACACCAAGGGGAGGGGGAAGATGAGAGAACACAGCCCTGCTGGGTCTCTAATTCCCCTCTCAGAGGTTGCCTGGTGCTTTCTTCTCTTACTTTTTCTTTTTTTTCAACCTCTGCTGAAATTCCTGCATGCCACATGCCCCTGATGACAAAGGGGAATTTTTTTTTTTTTTGGTAGAACGTTTTCCTCTGAGGGAAACAGGCACCCTGCCTTTCTCTCAGCGAGAGAGAAATGTTCTTCTGGATACTTTTAAAATTCACTAAAAAAAAAATCTTTTGGCTCTTTTGCTAAGGGGAAGCAACCTTCCAACAGAGAGACACACAGATAATGTCCTTTGAATGTGGGCACAAAGCCTAAATCAGGCCCCAGGGGACACACACTTGCTAATGGACTCCACCCTCTCTTAGAGGTGAAAAACTAGCCTCTCCCTCCCTAGGGCCCCTGGAGCCCCAGTTGGGCTTCTCTCTTCCACCGCCCTGGCATGACCTCAGGGTGGGTGGATGGCCAACCTTCCCTGTCAAGCTATGATATGGATCAAGCTATGAACTCATCCAGTTGTGGCTTCTGTGAGCCTCCTGTGTTCCACCCTGAGGCGGCAGGGGAGTTCTGTCGGGGTTGGGGGGAGGGTGTTGTTATTGTTCTGCACATAGCATCCCTCATGCCCGTGTTCTCTGTGGGTACCCACAGGCTGGGCACTGCAGTAGAAGATGTTCTCTGTTCGAACTCTGGTGGGGTGGTTGGGAAGGATGTTCTCACAGTGCTTTAGACTTTGCAGCAGGAGGGACTCCTGACACAGAGACTGCAGTGTCCCTATCAAGCTCCCTTGGTATCCACCTGTTCTACCTGAGTCTTTATTCTTAGGGTTCTCTCTCTCTCTCTCTCTCTCTCTCTCTCTCTCTCTCTCTCTCTCTCTCTCTCTTGTGTGTGTGTGTGTGTGTGTGTGTGTGTGCAAGCATGTGTGTACACGTACACGTGCTATCACACATGCAGGCTGGGGCCAGAGATACAGACTAGAGGATAAACTACTAGATCCCAGGGTCTCCTGAGAGGAAAGCAGTCTTAGACTTTGCATGATGCCCCCACCTTGGAGGCTCAGCCTGGGGAGTGCCTGGGGAGTCTGGGACAGCAGCAGCCGCGGTTTGAAGAAGCGGTCCCCGATGAAGTTATGGCCATCCTGTGGCTTGGCTCCATATTGATAGGGACAGAGATAATCATGTCTATGCGTTTGGATTTCATATGGCGTAGGTCAGCACTAGTTCTGTGTGACACCACGACAGTGCCCTACGGTACACACTGTCTATCTTTCGTGACGCCATCAAGCACATGGAGAGAGGGTACCTCACCCAAGATCCCCTGCAAGTAGGTGCCAAGGTCACACAAAGTGCTTTGGACCCACTGAAGCCTGTGTCTCTGGTCACCAACACCAGGGGGCAGGATGAGACAGGAGAACAGGCAGGCTGCTGCAGATCTGCCCACCTCCCATCCACTCTAGTGACAGCCTCTGAGATCCAACCTCTCAGGTGCCCTAGAGGAAGTGGCACGGGCATCAGGTGAAGCACAGAGAAAGCAGTTCCTTTCCCAATGGCTTCCAGAATCTTCCGAGAAGGATGGAGACAGGAGTAGAAGAAACATCTGTAGAAAATGTGAGTCTTGAGCATTGGGGTTCCTGAAAGGTCCCAAGAGAGGGAGCATCAAACATGTATCAGCAAGAAGAGGCAATGTAGAAGCCTGCAGAATTGGTACCCCTCTCACAAACCACGCCCACAAACCACGCCCACAAACCACGCCCACAAACCACGCCCACAAACCACACCAACAGCCCCCGAGCCTGTCTGCCGATATCTGGTCCGGAAACCATCTTCACTTGTGCTCTCAGGGCACATGTCTGACTGCCTTGGGTTTCTGGATGCCTCGTGGTTTTGCTGGGGAAATTACCTTCCAGTGCCATCCCTGGGTGGCCTATTCTCGGGTCTCTTGACTCTCTCAGCTTTCCCCTTCACTGGCAGCAACACTGTCCTGCACGCGGAAAAAGCCCAACCCCTTCACTGAGCCCTCTGGGCAACCCACTCACTGGGCTCCGGTCCTCAGGAGACCACAAAGGTTCAGGACCCCAGGTGGGTCCTCTGGCATCCCCTTCTCCGGAAACCCCATTCTCATGGCACCTACTAGGGTTTCATCTCTTGAGATCCGTTAAATCACTGGGAAACGCTCAAGGGTGTGCTGGTCTACACCAGGCTTAGAGTTACACAGCTCGGGCTGAGCCTTGGGTGGGATGAGGTGCGTGTCTGCGTGTACACTCTGTTGGAGTAGTCCTTCCTATCTTCCTATAAACCGTTTATTCTCCCCAATGTCTTTCTCAGTGTTACCCTTCTTTCTCCTGTCTCCAGCCTTCTTCCCCCCGGCTTCTTGGCCATGACTCCTATCAGGAAGTAGTCCGTGTTCCACCCAAGCCTGCTGGAGGACTCTCTTCCACCAGCCTGGACCCTGCCTCCTGTTTAAGGAGGCTGGAATGAGCTTTCGGTTTTTTCAGAGCCTCTGGAGTGCTGCTGGAGAGACCCACTCTTACATAATGTGGATTGTTACTGCACACTTGTGCGCCGGTGAAGCATAGCCAGGCGTGCACACCTCAGTACCTTTATTCCAGGCCTTCCCTTGACCAGGCACAGAAGCAGATGGAGTTAGATATACGGGTTGACTGTGGATACAGCCAGCAGTATGGGCACAATGGGTACTAATCTATAGGAGGGGTAAGCTGGCACGGGCTCACTTCTCCTAAGACAGGAGTCCATGCTGGGTAAGGAAGGGAGTGTCTATAATTCTGAACTGCCATCCATGTTGTGGGGTCAGGCAGTGCCCCTGAGTGTTGCAGGAGAGTCGGCCATGAGACTGTGAGCAAAACCAAAGCAGAGAGCAGAATGGAAGGGTGTCTCTGATTCAGTCCTAGCCCAGGCTGGCTGCTGCCTATGGGTCAGGGCAGCTGGCTGGGGCCCAACTGCTAATGCAAATGCAGATGTGGCACGGCTGTCCCATGCCTAATAGTACATGTGTTACCAGGGGCGTCTGGGAGAGCCCAGTCCATAAGAATGGAGTGCAGGGTGAAACACACCTAAGCTATCACGCTGGTTGACACTTAAGTCACTTAGGCCAGGGCACATGCCTACCGCTTCATCTCCCCAGCCCCATGCAGAGCGCTGGGTCATACATCCCAGTGTGCCCTGAGTGGTCCCAGGGTGAGGTGATTTCTTTTGTGTGCCCGGTCCTTTAAAGGATCTCCAGTCGCTAGTCAGCTGGCCCTTTAAGAGAACTGCTTGACCTTCAGTGTCATTGCCTCTTAGACTTCTGGGAACAGGAGAGGACATGAAAACCCAGCAAAGGCTGAGAAAGGAAGACTAGGTTCCAGGTGGCAGAAGAATAAAGCCAGAGAAGACAGTTGATGCAGGAAGAAGAAGGACTGGATAGGGCTAGAGGAGAGAAGACAGTCTGAGAAGAGAGACTGAGCAGAGTGGACATAGGAGACTGTTGAGCCTGGAGAAGCTGAGCTGAGCAGAAGGTGAGCTGAGCCTGGAGAAGCTGAGCTGTGCCTGGAGAAGCTGAACTGAGCAGAAGCTGAGTTGAGCCTGGAGAAGCTGAGTTGAGCCAGGAGAAGCTGAGCTGAGCAGGAGAAGCTGAGCTGAGACAGGGACGATATTGTTAGGAGGCAGTGGAAGGTAGATTGGGTTAGCAGAGTGAGAAGACAGTTGGCGACAGTTGAGCCAGGAGAAGCTGAGCTGAGCAGGAGAAGCTGAGCTGAGCAGGAGAAGCTGAGCTGAGCTGGAGAAGCTGAGCTGAGACAGGGACGATATTGTTAGGAGGCAGTGGAAGGTAGATTGGGTTAGCAGAGTGAGAAGACAGTTGGCGACAGTTGAACCAGGAGACGCTGAGCTGAGCAGGAGAAGCTGAGCTGAGCAGACAGACTAGAGCAGTTGCTACAGTTTGGAGCAGCTGGTACTGGGGAAACTGGGCAAAGGGACTGTTTAAGCAGACTGTTGGGTACTGCGGGAGGAACAGTTGGAAGGAACTTTTGGAGGGGCTGGGCTGGAATCTGGAGGAGGACTGGAGGGAGTTAAGAGAATTGGTTGCTGTTTGTAAGAAAAGGAGGCATTAAAAAGGTTTAAAAGAAAAAAAAACCAAAATAGATAAATTTTTAAAAAGCCCACACATTTTACGCCAAGGAAACATTTTGTTAACTTGACAGCCATATTCTCCTTGGATTTCAGGTGGTCTGCAGGATCTCTGCCACCTATGGAGGGTTCATGACACCCTTGTCACTAGGCTGTCTGCTCTCTGGTGTCATAGGCTCTACCCCTCAGAGCTCTGGGGGTCTGCAGTCAAAAGGAACTCGGCTGCCTCATCTCCCGTCTGTGCAGATGTGGGTTTCCTTGTGGATGTGAGGCCCATGTTGGCCTTTCCAGTTCCCATTCTCCGGCCCTAACTACTGAGGCTCTGAGCACCTTGGGGTTGAGTTTCTCTTCTGGCCTCAGGTCATCCCTGCGTCTGGCTGGAACCTGAGCAGGACTGTGTCCCTGGTGCCCTAAAGCTGGCTGATCAAATATCCATCTGACTCTGTAAGTGACTTCTACTCACTTCTGTGAGAGGGATCTACTATGAGGAAGTAGGGGCTTGGGGGGGGCTCGGGGGACCATGAGGGGCCACCCCTATGTCTGAAATTTGGTACTGTCTTCTGTCTGGCTCCTGGCTACACTCTTTGGAGACTGGCACTGATATCTGACCCTTAGGCTCCTAGGCACAGTTGGCTCTGGTCATCAGACCACATCAGAGGCAATTGAGTCACCTCAACCTCGTTGCCCCCAGGAGCTTCCTTTGATGCCTGTCCTGCTCAGTAATACACTGTTCTCAAGCACCGTCAAGGAAATGTTTCTTTGGTGGCCATCATGCATAGTGACATTCTGTCCTCAGGGACCCCAGGGCTATGCTTGATTCCCTCTAGAGACCGTTGGATATCCCTCTGGAGTTATACTTCCCACCCCACCATGTTCTGAGAGTCCTAACCTTCCGTTTCTTATTCAACATGCCTGGGTCAGACTCAGACCATGGTTGAAAAACCTGCCTCTGCCCTGTCCTGGGCTAGATAGACAGACACACTGTGGCCTCTCACAAGCCAGAGAGCTGGGGAACCCTAACCCTAACCCTAACCCTAACCCTAACCCTAACCCTAACCCTAACCCTAACCCTAACCCTCACTTGGCCAACACTGTGTCAGCCAGGCTGGGAGCTGCATACCCCAGAACCTGCCTCCTGGGGTGTCTGGGAGTTCTGGTGAGACCGATGTGAGAGCTTCAGGGTGGATTGGTTCCCAGGTGGCCAAGGGTCAGCTGTGGTGACATTGGACTCAATAGATTCATCAGTCCCTCCTCAGCGTCCACACCAAGGGGACTGCTTTGGGAATAGACA
Source organism: Rattus norvegicus (assembly GCF_021556685.1). NCBI lineage: Eukaryota > Metazoa > Chordata > Mammalia > Rodentia > Muridae > Rattus > Rattus norvegicus. Next base: position 170,565,955 of record NC_141538.1, on the reverse strand, counting down.
TCCATTTTCAGCTCCCAGGACACCTTCTGAGTCTCCACCTGCTTCTAACCTTCAGGTTGCAGGGCCATGGTTTCTCCTATCCCCTTTCTAAGTCTTCCAACCCCTACCGTTCTGATTTCTACATGGAACCCCCTTCCCCTAAATCCACACTGCATTTCTCAGATCTCTGTAGGCATGGGGACAGAGCATGGGGACAGAGCTCTAGGAAGGGGTACTGCTCCTCATAAAAGAGATGTGGAAGCTGCAGAAAAGTCTGCCCCTCCACACACCCTGAATCTCACTGCCACCACCACAGAGCATTTTAGTATACAGTCATGGGGTACAGTCCTGAAAGGAAGGAAATCCTGGCTGGGTGCTGCAGGTGTCTTATGCCCACTCCTGATGCTTCCTTCAAGGTGAAAGCGGCCCCTTCATGGATTATGGCCTCTTGTCCTGGGTGGACTTAAGCCCATGGTGTGCTTGGCTCTTCAGATATAGACAGAATTCAAGAATACATGAGGTGATAGGATTGGATCCCTCTCCCTGCTCCCTCTGAACCAGGTCTGGGTGAAGCAGTGAGCCATGCAGTCTCCCCAGCAATGGAGCCTCTTGCTAGGAGGGTTTCACTAGGTCTGCTCTGGGGCTGAAGGCCTGTTTGGATCTCTCCCCAAAGCTGTGAATGCAGCAATCAAATCAGTCATTGCAATGGCCCGTTGACTCCCGTGGCTCATTCTTTACCTGGCTTGTAGCTTGGGTTGGAAGATAGGTGGTGTCATTTGGGTCTCTGTATTAGTCGTGACTGTCTAGAGTCACAGAACTTATGAAATGTCTCTATATTATATTAAGGGAATTTGTCATAATGACTTGAAGTCTGTAGTCCAACTGCCCCAACAATGGACAGCCGTGAATGGGAAGTCCAAGAGTCTAGAAGTTGCTCAGTCCCACGAGGCTAGCAGTTTCAGCTGTTCCTCCGTAGAAGTTGGTTCCAGCAGAGGTGCTGGTGAGTAAATGCAAGCAGGTGAAAAAGAGCAAATCTTCCTTTTTCCATCATCCTTATGTAGGCCTCCAGCAGAAGGTGCAGCCCAGATTAAAGGTGGGCACCACCATGCCTGGATCTGAAACTTGCTTTGTCTCAAATTGGCCTTGAACCCAGAGATCTCCTTACCCCAACCTCCTGGGACTAAATGCATGTATTACCTTGTCTGGGCCTAAGCTTTTCACGGCCACTATGCCTCATGATCTCCATTTCAAGATCCAGGCCAGATGCCTGTGTCTTTCCAGCCTCAAGATCTGGATCACAGGTGAGCCCTCCAATTCTGGATTGTAGTTCATTCCAGATGTAGTCAAGTTGACAACCAGGAAGAGCCGTCACGGGGTCATCAGAGGTCTCAACAGAAGTCAGGCTTCGAGACAGCATTTTAAAGGATCAGTGTTTCCTCCTGCCTTGGTGTCTCTGTCATTGTAAATGAACTACTGGACCTGGCAGTAGCAAACCCGGGTTTGAATCCGGGGGCCGCCTCATACCTGCTGTATAGCCTGGGCACCCATGCCTTTCCCAACCCAATGTCCCTACTGTGAAGCCAGGAACTGTGAAACTCATCATTGGCTTATGAATCAGGTGGGGTGCACTGAATGTGCGGGTGCCCTGTCAACATGGCTATCCTGCCTGCTGACCTGCAACATCCAACCAAAGGTCCCCCTTTGTATGTGCCCTGGCAATGGGTACCACATGCTTAGCCTTGAAACCCCTGTCCAACACACCAACAAAAGACCAGCCCAGGAAAGAACTGGGGTCCCTTCATGGCTACAAGCAGCCTCTGACTTCTACAGAGGGTCAGACAGCCATGCTCAAAAGGAGCAGCAGCAGTTTGGAAAAATGTCCCAGGTGAAGCAACAGGTCTAAGGGTCATCCTGTCACCCCGGGCAACACCCCAGGGACCACACTATGTGGGAAACCACAGGCATCCTGCTGAGCCAGGAGGTGGCTCAGGAGAGCTCATCTCTGGCAGTGAGGATGGTTAGAGACAGCAGATCAATCATTTTTGTCTGTTTTTCTTCTCTGTGTATGTACAAAAAAGAGATAATAAAATCTCCCAGTAAAATTAAGTGTTCCCAATAAGGATTCTAAAAGCGGTATGTGAGGGTTTAATAGGCTGTTTTGTTTTCGTTTTTTCCTTCGGTGGCCCATCGCATGACAGCCGACAGTAGAGATTGGATGGAATGTAGTATTCATTCCAGACCCAGATCTGACTTAAAAAGTTCAGCTCAGCTGTTCAACAGCCCTGTGAACTTGACTGCAGCATCGCTTAATCCCTTTGAGTGTCAGTTTCCTCATCGACCTTGGGGTAAGGGGAGAATAGGGCTCTTTGAATTCTAGGTGAAAACGCAAAACAACTCAAACTGGCTCAAGCTAAAGAAAGGGTCAAAGCACATCTCCTTCCAACCGCAGGTTCCAGATGCCATTTTTCCTAGGCTTCAGTGGTGTTTCCAGATCTCAGAGCTCACTGCCAGATCCCAGCCTCTCTGGGCTGGTCTGCCATTCCTGTGCTCTGATTGGATACCAGGCCCCACCATGAGCCAATCCTCATTGCCAGGAAATGGCTGGAACCTGATTGGTCAGATCTGCCAAGGCGCTGAGGGTGGAGTCAGTTCCACCATCTTGAAGTCTTCACAGCCAAAAGTTGGTGGGTGCTCCCTAGGGTGCCCAAACCCAACCTCATAGATCACCACGCCTGCTCCCATATAGAGAAGTTTGTGCGTGCTGGTAACAGGGGTTGCCATATAGTGGGGCTCTGTCGGGTCAGTCTTCCTTTCCTCACATTGGGGGCGATCTGTTCTTTGGGACTCACCAGGGGCTGGTCACATGGGTGTGTAGGTATAGAGGTGAGGTGAGGAGGGGTGTGGGCATTCAGAAGGGGTGTCCTACAAGTAATAGCCTGTTCCCAGAAAGAGGGGTTCAGACTTTGTTTCCTAGGCAGACTGTGCACAACTCTCGTGGGAAGGGCGTAGAGGAAACATCTGGATGGCGTCACTGCGGACTCTGCAGGTGGGGGAGTTAGCACTCAACTTCCTTTTCTGGGATAAGCACCTGTGTGGAATGGAAGTCAGCGCTTGGAGGTACTTGTGAGACCCACGGAGCATGTGTCCTAAGAACCGCCTGAGCTTCTTCTAGATGGAATTCTCTCCTAAAACCTTTGCTACAAACATCCAAACGTATGGCGTTAGAGCAGGTGGTGGTCAGACAGCTGAGAGGAAGAGCTTGGAAACGGGGGCTGCTGGCGGGATAAGGGATCATCACACCGGGCTCACTAAGGAGGCAGAGGCCTTTCTGAGTGGGTACAGAGAACTCGGTGCAGAACGTTCCTTATCCGCTCAGCAAGGTCCTCTGCCGTTTCCCTCCCACCTCTGGACCCCTATCCAGACATTAACCAGCTACAAAGGGATCAACTTCTACAGTGCTATTTGTGGCTTTCATGGCCCACGTGGGTCTCCTACTTGGTACAGAGGATGCCTTTGTGTACCAGGAGGGCCAGCAGAGGAGGCCGGCCCCTCCTGCCATTTAATCCCAGCCCACAGCATCAGCTGCCTTTGCAGGGACAATTCCTTTCCTTTCCAAATAGGGACTCAAAAGCTGTCCGTGTTTCTTGCTGCTCCCATACCTTCAGAGCTGTGGTGTGTGTGTGGGGCAGCTGATGTTCTTCCCTGCCCCAGGAAACCATTCTACGGGAACAGGAAGCACACGGGAAATGGGGATTGGGTTTACCTCGAGAGACCCACACTTCTTTTAGTTGATCTGGTGACTGACACAAGTTGGCACAGTGGCTGGCCCCACAGGACCCCAGCAGGCAAAGGCTGACCAATTACGGTGGACTGGGCGCTACTCACGTTATAAAGGTGCTCGGACTTCGACGGACAGACATAATTAGAGGAGGATGTTTGCACCCAAGCCACCTTCCTCGCGCGTACTGCAGATGGAAGAGTATATGGCTGTCTCGGAGGAAGATGAGTCCCAATCATCCTGTACAAGCTACTGTTGGCTGCCCCATCCTTTCCGTATCTTGCCTTCTATATCTCCTTGGCCTTCTGCCTTTTCTTGGTTTCTGGGTCCTCACCCTTGCGCACCACTTCGCTGGGTGGACTCTGCATATCCGAGAGTGTATCGTATTGTTAGCACCTGTGCCACACCTGCCAGGTGCTCATTGGCTGGCACTGACCGGCTCAGCAGTGAAGGTTTGGGGGTGACACTGTGCCACAATGTTCCAGTGGCCTTAGAGAGGGCACCCACCCCTGCCCCTCTCCTTTTGGGAAGGCTGCAGGCCAGATCATGGCAGGAAGGTTTCTTAAAGCCGCCTTGAGTGTCTGGGAGACAGTGCAACCAAGAGGTGCTTTTTCTGAAAATTCAAGGACCTGGGTTTGAACCTCAGAGACCTATGAGAAAAAAAAAACAGCCAGGGTGTGTGGTTCTAATCCCAGAGCTGGGGAGGTGGAGACAGGAGGATGCCTAAGACTTGCTGGTAAGCCAGTCTAGCCTACTTGGCAAGTGACAGACTGTAACTTTAACTTATTTTTAAACCTCATTTTTAGCTATGGTTCTTTAGTGCCTTAACTTCCCTGGTGGTCCATGATCCACCAGAGATAGTGGGAAAGAAAGGATGGGAGGGGGAGTGGACCTGTTTAGAAAGGTTCTTTGGAGCAACTCCTGTCTGTGTTGTCTGGAAATCAATTCAGTTCACAGGTCAGCAATGGCAGCTCCATCCACTGGAAAACACCTCACAGATACACCAGCAGTCCAGTTCTGTAGAGTCAGGTGAGCAACAGTGGTGACACGATCTGGCAGAGACAACCAGGCCTCAGCCTCGGCACCAGTCAGCAGGAGGGACCAACAGGAACACCAGGAGAAGTTCTAGGCGGTGCCTCTCTCAGGGATGCGAAGATCAGGGAAGACTGGAGACCCACAGGAATTGCACGTCTAGCTGTACCAGCAAGCCATGCTCAGCCGCTGTCACTGTCTGTTGAGTCCTATTTATAATCTCCAAAGGTCACGTGTCCTCCACGTGCATCCAATCTGCCTGAGTCCACAGAAGCGGCAACAAACTGCAGCTCACCACCAGAGATTTTTTTGGTGCATTTCTCTCTATGGAGTCCCAACAAGTGCAGCTCAACCATGTAAGGCAGACCAGTACATGTGTGTTGTTAGCAAAGAAATCCTTCATCACGTGTCCTTTCACACGCTTGCTTTAGCAGAACATCCTCTCTCTCTTGTGTCTGCTTCAGAAAAGCATCCCTTCATAACTCTGCCTTAGCCTTTCACACCTGTATCCACTTTAATGAAGCACTTCACGTGTTTGCCACGGCAAAAACACCATCCAACTGACTTCCCAAAGAACCCTTAAGTCCCCACTTCAACAGATCAATGTGAGACCTGTCTTAGGAAACAGTGTGGGTATCATCCCAAGAGAGCACTGCCTGAGGTTGGCCTTTGGCCTCTATATGTAAATGCACACACACACACACACACACACACACACACACACACACACACACACAGAGAGAGAGAGACAGAGACAGAGACAGAGAGACAGAGACAGAGAGACAGAGACAGAGAGAGATACAGAGACACAGAGACACACACAGAGACAGAGACAGAGAGACAGACAGAGAGACAGAGAGACTGAGAAACTGTCTCATACAGAGACAGAGACATAGGGAGAGAGTTATGTACACACATACACACACACATACAAAAACAAAATCAATAAAACCTTGCATTGATTGAATGCATCAGAATGTTAGCCACAACTTCTGGCTAGAGTGGAGACCTGCAACTTCTGATGGGTAATAACTCCTGTCTCATCTCTTCCTCTAGGTCATGACCACATGGGCACATTCACTTGCCAAAATCCTTTAAAATGTTAAACGTTCCACAACTCCAACAGGTGGGTCTTTTTTTTTCTTAATGGATGTAGTGGGAATGGCCATGAGATTTTTTTTAAAGACTTATTTTATATAGAAGTACACCGTAACTGTCTTCAGACATACCAGAAGAGGGCATCGGATCTCATTACAGATGTTGTGAGCCACTATGTGGGTGCTGGGATTTGAACTCAGGACCTCTGGAAGAGCAGTCGGTGCTCTTAACCACTGAGCCATCTCTCCAGCACTGGCCATGAGACTTGAATGAGGTGGTTCATATACATCTCGTATGTGGGTCCTGGGGATCTGAACTCAGGTCATCACAGGTGCACAGGTGCACATGTGACTTATGCACTGAGCCATTTCCTAGCCTTCTAGTGCCCTTCCTACCTTGTATCCCAGACTGAGAAATACAGTCACTTGGGTAGTTCTTAGTCAAGGTCTCTATTCCTGCACAAACATCAAGACCAAGAAGCAAGTTGGGGAGGAAAGGGTTTATTCAGCTTACACTTCCACATTGCTGTTCATCACCAAAGGAAGTCAGAACTGGAACTCAAGCAGGTCAGGTAGCAGCAGTTGATGCAGAGGCCATGGAGGGACATTACTTACTGGCTTGCTTGCCCTGGTTTGCTCTGCTCAGCTTGCTCTCTTATAGAACCCAAAGCTACCAGCCCAGGGATGGCACCACCCACCATGGACTGGGTCCACCCTCCTTGATCACTAGTTGAGAAAATGCCTTACAGCTGGATATCATGGAGGCATTTCCTCAAGGGAGGCTCTTTTCTCTGTAATAACTTCAGCTTGTGTTAAGTTGGCACACAAAACCAGCCAGTACAGGTAGTCACAGCATAGACCGACCATTTCCTGTCCACCACTCACAGGTCCCAGGTGGGAAGGTTGACATTGGCTGAGAGCAAGTCTGTTTCTCTCCTCACAGACGCATGGATGTCTATAAATACCTGTGGAATGACGTATGGAGGACAGCGAGGTTCCTCACAATCAACCTTATGTTGCTATAGCAATGCCGTGGACTGGTAATTTATGAAATGAAACACTTCCAACAGCTCTGGCAGCTGCTAGAGCCAAGGCTGAAGGATGGCTCTTTCTTTGAGGCAGGGTCTTGGTAGGTAGTCCTTGATGACCTCAACTTAGTGTCTCAGTTAGGGTTTTATTGCTGTGAACAGACACCATGACCAAGGCAACTCTTATAAAGACAACATTTAATTGGAACTGGCTTACAGCTTCAGAGGTTCAGTCCATTATCATCAAGGCAGGAGCATGGCAGCATCCAGGCAGGCATGGTGCAGGAGGAGCTGAGAGTTCTACGTCTTCATCTGAAGGCTGCTAGCAGAATACTGATTGCTAGGCAGCTAGTAGAAGGGTTTTGAAGCCCACACCCACAGTGATGCCTCTACTCCAACAAGGCCACACCTAGTCCAACAAGGCCACACCCCCTCCAACAAGGCCACACCCTCTCCAACAAGGCCACACCTATTCCAACAAGGCCACACCTCCAAATAGTGCCACTTCCTGGGCCAAGCATATTCAGACCATGACACTTAGGATCTTCCTCCCTCAGCCTCTCAACTGCTGGGACGACAGGCATGTGATGCCCGCTGGGTGTGCTGGTTAGTTTTAGTTTCGTTTAGTTTCATTTAGTTTTTGTCAAGTTGACACATGCCAGGGTTACCTGGCAAGAGAGAACTTCAGTTGAGGACATCCTCCATTGGATTGGCCTATGGACAAGACTCTAGGGCATTTGCTTCATCAATGATGGATATGGGAGAGCCCAGATCACTACAGATGATGCCACCCCTGGGCAGGTGGTCCTGGGGTCCTGCTCAGGGCCCACTGAGCAGGCCAATAAGCAGCACCCCTCCATGGTCTCTACTTCACTTCTCACCTCCAGGTTGCTGTGTGAGTTCCTGCCTTGGCTTCCCTCCATGATAAACTATGATGTGGAAGTAAAAACTAAACTTTTCCTCCAAGGTTGCTTTGGTGCCAGTGTTCAACACAGCAGGGGGAGGCAAGCCTGGACGGATGGCCATGATAGAGGCTTCTGTAGAAAGTAAACCATGACAGTTTCTACAGGAAGTGAACCATGATGGATGGCCACAATAGAGGCTTCTGTAGGAAGTAAGCCATGACGGATGGCAGCGATAGAGGCTTCTTTCTGTGTCACTGCTTCTCGTCACGGTGGAGGAGGCCACCACAAGGCTGGAGAAATGTGTCCTCTCATCTCTATTCCCCTACTATTAACCCCTGGTCCCATCATGGACCCTAACCCAACCGCCTGGCCTTCTCTAGCCCCCATTACCTCCAGATAGCATCAACATTCGAATGTGGGGACTAAGCTTTCTATATGTAAGCGTTGGGGACACATTCAGGTCACAGCACTGATGGTGACGATTCTATTAGCAATTTGACACCATAACAAAAAACCACACGCAGAAAACCACAGCAAGCACCACTTAGCTGAGCGCACTCAGTGCAGGCATCCAGCTCGCCCTCCTTCTTGACTGACTGCAGGTGCAGTGTGATTGGCTACCTGAAGTGCCTGCTGCTGTATCTTCCCCACAGTGATGGATGACGTTCAAACCAAAATAAACCCTTTCCACCTTCACGGGGCTCTGTGCCAGGTCTTTGGTCACGGCCACAGAAACATGTTTTGTGTAATTTTAAAAGGCCGTTTTTAATGGCCAGGCACTTTGAAGCCTCCTGTGGCTAATGTGCCCTTATCCTCACTCCTTGCTGAACGTCTCTGAATCTGTCCTCACCTTAGCTATGTTTCTAATCTCCTGCCTGCTCCCCAGACCCAGATGGGGAGGCGGCCAATGGCCATTCCACCCGGGTTCTCGCATGGCTGGTAGCTCTTTCTCCCTCCAAAGCATGAATCCTTTTCCTCCTTTCCTGCATCTTCTAGTATGCCTGCGGTAAACTGGAAGTCTTGTCTTGTCGCGCGCCCAACGTCTCGCCAGCATAAACGACACGTGGCAACAGGATTCTTCTGCGAACAAGCCTTCACTGTACAGCTCTCTTGAACAGGGACAGGGGACCACGAGCGGCAAAGTCGCTCGCCTTATATACACAACAGTATGCTAATAACCTCTCAGGGATTGGTGGGGCACGGGTCACTCCACTACCACCCCACTATCACCCCCACCAGCATGGTACCGCCCCCCTCATTAGCATATTACCGGCCAACTGACACCAGGTGCAAAACCTGCGCATGCGCAGTACCGTTGTTCACCACTGGAGGGGGCGCCCTACATTGTCTTTTCTGCCCAGACGTTGGCCTCTAGCACCTTTATTGATTGATCAAGAACCAATTAGGGAACAGGACCTTTGGCGTTCATTCAGAGCATTCTTCAGATCAGAGTGTCAAAACCACCCCCTACAGGTGTGGCCTTGTTAGAGGAGTCCTGTCATTGGAGGTGGACTTTGAGGTTTCAAAAGTAGATATCCCAGTGTCTGCCTGTGGATCAGATTGGCTTTCAGCTACTGCTTCAGTCCCATGCTTGCCTGCTAAAGGAACATGGGGGGTGATTCATGGACTCTAAACCTCTGGAACCATAAGCCCAAATAAAACATTTTCTTTTCTAAGTTGCCTTATAAGTTGCTTTGGACATGATGTTCTGCCATGGCAATAGAAGAGTAGCTAAGACCCTCCCCCCTCAGCGCTCACAACCCTTTAGACTCTTGGATTTGTATTTCTGGCCCCAGAGACCCTGAGGGAATCAATTTCTGATGTCTTAAGTTTCTACTGTGTCTGGGGTGGAACCAATATGGTGGCCTGGATCTGTACTTTATTTTGGTTAGTTTTTTTTTTTTAATCAGTTTGACATAAGTTAGAGAGTCATTTGGGAAGAAGAAACCTTAGCAGGAAAATGCCCCCACCACAGTGGCCTATGGGCACTTTCTTGATTCATGATTGATGTGGGTAGGGCCATCCTACTGTGGGCGGTACCTACTCTGGGCAAGTGGCCTTAGAATGTGTAAGAAAACCAGCTGAGCAGGCCATGAGACCAAGCCAGTGAGCTGCATTCCTTCATGGCTTCTGCTATAGCTCCTGCCTCTGGGTCCCTGTCTTGAGTTCCTGCCCCAAGGTCTTTCGAGGACAGACTATGATGGGAAACTGTGACCAAAATAAACCTTTCCTCAAATTGCAGTTTTAGTTTTTTTTTTTTTTTTTTTTTTTTGGTTCTTTTTTTTGGAGCTGGGGACCGAACCCAGGGCCTTGCGCTTCCTAGGTAAGCACTCTACCACTGAGCTAAATCCCTAGCCCCGGAGTTTTAGTTTTAAATTCCGTTTGTTTTGTTTTGAGACAGGGTTTCTCTATGCAGCCCTGGATATCCTGAACTCACTGTATGGACCACGTGGTCCTGAACTCACAGAGATCCCCCTGCCTCTGCCTCCTGAATGCTGAGATTAAAGGTGGTCATGGTGTTTTATCACAGCAGTTGAAACCCCAACCGAGACACGGTTCATTGCACGCCGTGGAACAGCCTTGACCATCGAGTTGTTGACAACGTTGGCCGCATAGTTGCACACGGTGTAACAGCGTTGACCAAGTCATCTTCACTCCCTGTGACTTCCATCCTCTATCCAGCTGCAGACATTGTGTGGGATAGGGCTCCTCCCATTTCCTCCTTGTTGCTAAGTTTGATGGGAACGTCTTCACATGTTTAGCCCCGTGTCTTGGCAGAGTCCCAGCATTCTGAGTGGCAGTGTACCAAGTGCACAGTGACAACCCAAAGCCACTTTTCCTTTGCAGCTCCATTTCTAGTCTGCACATGGCTCGTTCTTATATTTTTGTCAATGGGATCAGGTGATAGTACCACTCACCTCATGCTGAGGGGAAAACCAGGGAATACCCATGAAGCCCGTGACAGAAACTGGCCCAAAGATGGTCAGTCAGCAATGGGCCCAGTCCTGCCCAGGCAGGCCATGACTCCAGGGCTCTCTCTCATTGACATCTTCCTCCTGCCCTTTCTCAGGACTACACCCTGGGGTCAGGTAAGGATGCAGCCTCATGCCAGGTAGCTTTCTCTGGGCACACAGAGGCCTACAACGTCCCTGGATGCCATATGTTATGAGTCAGTGGGCAGACTACTGACTGAGGGGCATGCCCAGGCTGGGGTTAAGACTGAAGCAAGGATAGGCCAGGCTTGTCTCAGAGAGGGACTAAGAGTGTTGGGCACCAGAGAGAAAGCATCTTTGTCACATTTGGGCTCCCAGTAGTGTTTAGAAACCCAGACACACAATACAGGGCCCTGGGACTGGGAACTTATAGCTGCTGGTTGAGGAAGAGTCTTGGAGGGACAAGGGGCAGAGAAAACTGTTTGTTGAGGAGGAGGAAGAAGAGGAGGAGGAGGAGGGGGAGGAGTCGTCATCCTCATCACATCAACCACATGGCCTGGACCATTTGGAGACATCCTTGCTCACTGAATGCTAAGCTCCCCTGGTGATGGACATATTGCTCATGTAAACACACTTGTAGAGTCAGAGAGATCAAGGGCACGTTTGAAGTTATTGGATACCCTGACAGCTGTGCTGAGCCAAGATGGCCTTTCCATGGGGCCTTTGTGGAGACTCTTCCACAGGGAATGACCTCAGGACAACTTCAAGGATAGCCAGGGAGAAAATGCTACAGGGGGACTCACCTCTCTTCTCCCTTGGGGGCTCTGCCTTCCTCAACCAGTGATGGTCTTAGTTTGTCTGCATTCAGACCTACCTGGGAGCTCCTCAAATTCTTTGGGTGCTTTCCTTAGCAGTGTCTCTGTGCCTAACACTGCCATGACAGTGTGGGTGAAGGTGACAGGTGCCTGTCTAGCTGCTGGCACCTGGGGGAGGAAAAACATGGATGGATGGATGGATGGATAGATGGATGGATGGATGGGAGGATTTGATTTTAGGCCAGTGGGAGGAATGTGTTTGTAGGTGCTGTGTCTCCTCCACAGGTTCTGAAATGTGGCTCCTGTGTTTGGAGGTTCTTGAACTCCAGGGGTGTGTGTCAGTTGTTGGTTTAGCAGTCATCCATGTGACCCCCCCATTCAGTTTCCCTACACCTCCATATTAAGCTTAAACCTGGACTTTAAGGTTCACAGCCCCAAGCCAAGCTCATGGCTGCTCTCCCCAGGCTTCCCTTTGATTGTGTCCCACCTGTCTGAGGATGTTCTGTCATTTCACATGCCCCCTCCCCAGGACAGTTCAGCAAGAACACCTGCAAGTCACTCTTGGTCCTTCCAGAAAGGGAAGAGCCCCCAAGTCTCTCTGCCAGCTTGCCTGCCCCGGGTGGCCCTTAGTGTCTGCACATCTCCAGAGCCAAATGATCCGCACATGCCTCTCTACAGACAGATGACAGATGTCTTGCTTGGCTGAGACCATCTGGAGTCCTCCCTTAAGCCCTGGCAGTTTGTGTACCCAGCAGGTGCTTAATGTGTGTGGAGTATCCTCCCTCTGGGCTGGGCCTGTCTCCAAAGCACCCGCCCCATGGTCCACTGCAGAGTCCCGATGGGGTCTTTCCCTTCATCCAGACCTTGGGTTTCCCCAGGGCAGAGGCTCATTACTCGTGTTCGCTCCCTGCTGTTCAGGTTGCCCAGAAGGATGGGACGAACTGGAGCGTTCTTGGAGTTCAGTTCTTTCTCCCCGAAGGCACTAGGATGCGGAAGGAATCTCCACTTCCTGCTTCTTCAATGTCGAGTCTGATTGACGTCGTTCAAACCTCTTTCCCTCAGCCCGGGCCCATCATCTTCATCTTTACCTGTCTCCTCTGCCTGTGAATTGTGTGTCTCTGAGGTGGAGGGCATCGCTTCCTGGTGGCGGTTCTGATGGCCCCTACTCAGAGCTGCCTGCTCCCACCGTGGCAGCCGGAAGCACCACTTCCGTGGCTCTGCCCCAAGACCAGCTATAGTCCCTGTAAAGTCAGGAGACTCATCGCAGAGTGGACAAATCATGTGCTTGATGCCAGAGCGCCGGAAGCCAGCAAGGAGTGGAGAGGGCCGAAAGCTAGGACTGATAGGGAACTCATGAGGTCTCGTGGAATACTTGGTTAGCTAATGGGGGGCAGGGAAGAGACCACCTACCACTCTGTACTGTCCCCTGCTACTGCAGGAGCACATGACAAGCGAACACTGTTCCATAGGCCTTTGTTTGTTTATCAGGGCCGGGGATCAAACACAGAGCCTTGGACAAGCTAGGCACAAGCTCTTCCATAAAGCCACATTTCGAGCTCTCCCATAGATCTGTCACATCCACCAAGTCCCCTCTGCAATATTCAAAGGGTCTATCATTAGGACAGGTCATGCCTGGAGGTCTTCACTCATCTCTACATTACAATCCATAAAGGGTCCAATGTAAATGCCATGCAAATCGAATGCAAACGACATGCAAATAGCATGTAAATCCAATGTAAATGCTATGTAATCCAATGTAGAGTCTCTGTAAATAGTCGTTATCCTGTATTGTTTAGGGAATAATGACAAGAGGAAAAAGTCCCTGTGCCGACGCGAATTTTCTTCTTTTTAATTTTTTTTTGATTGATGCAGGGTATTTGTACATATTCATGAAGTACGACAAGATGTTTTGATTCACGGCTACACTGGGTACCAATCCACTCTGGTAATTAGCATATCTATCGCCTAAACATTTATCATTTCTTTATGGCGACCGGATTCAAATTCATCTCTTTTAACTATTCTGAGATATACAACACGCTCCTGTTAATCACATTCACCCTGGCTCCGCTGTCAAATGGCTGTACATAGTCCCCTATCAAACACCAGCACCGCAAGCCTCCCACCTCTGCCCTCCCCTGCCCAACTCTCTTTACTCTCTGGTCACCACTCTATTTTCTCAGTTTCTATGTGAGCAATTGTTTTAGATTATGCTCACGTGTGGATGCAATTTTTTTCTGTGGTTTAAGTTTTTATAATTTATTTTATGTGTGTGGATGTTTTCCACTATATGCGCCTATTGCAGGGCATGTATGTACATGTGTACACACATATATGTATAACTGTGTGCATGCTTGTTGTCCCTGAAGGGGTGTCAGGTCTCCTGGAACTATAGTTACAGATGGCTATGAGCTGCCAAGAGGGTGCAAGGAACAGAACCTCGGTCCTCTCCAAGAGCAACAAATGTTCTTAACTGCTGAGCCATCTCTCCAGCCCTATTCTCATTTGTGTGCTTTGTTTTTGGGATCTGAGGCTGTTTGAACACGTGGATGCAAATTCATGGATCTGGAGGTCAAATTGCAAATTTACTTCCGTATCAATCTACCTGTCTCATCTATCTCTTTTTTGAAAATAAACTTATTATTATTATTATTATTATTATTATTATTATTATTATTGTTGTGTGTGTGTGTGTGTGTGTGTGTGTGTTTGTGTGTGATGTGGGTAAGTGTGGCCATTCACCCACCCTGATGGAGGCTGGAGGATAATTTTTGAGTCAATGCTTTTACCCTGAGCAACTGGATAAAACCCAGGTTTCCAGGCTTGTGTGGGAAGTGCCTTTATCCACGGAGCCATCTTTGGGTCTGTCTGTCTGTATGTCTGTCTGTCTGTCTGTCATCTGTTTGTCTATCTACCCATCTGTTATCATCTAGATCTCTTATCTATCTAACACCTCCTATGTATGTGTCTTACTGTTCTGTTTCTGTGAAGAGACGTTACGTCCAATGCAATGCACATAATAAAACATTTAATTGAGGGCCAACTTACAGCTTCGGAGGGTTAGTCCATTATCATCATGGCCTGGAGTGTGACAGCAGGCAGGCACACATGGTGCTCGAGAAGTAGCTGAGAGCTACATCTTGATTTATAGGTAGTAAGGAGGGAGAGGGGGAGGGGAAGACCTGGTGTGGGCTTTTGAAATCTGAAAGCCTGTTCCAGTGACAAAACTCCTCCAACAAAACCACACCTCCTAATCCTTCCCAAAGAGTTCCACTAACTGAGGACCAAGCATTCAAATATATGAGTCTATGGGGGACATTTTTATTCAAACCACTATAGCATGTATGTATGTATGTATGTATGTATGTATGTATGTATGTATGTATATGTGTATGTGTGTATGCATGTATTGTTTGTGTGTATATATGTATGAATATATATGTGTATGTATGTGTGTGTTTGTGTTTGTGTGTATGTATATATGAATATGTCTATGTATGTGTATGTTTGCATGTATGTATGTGTTTGTGTGTATATATGTATATATATGTATGTATGCATGTATATATATGTATGCATGTATGTGTGTATGTATGTATGAATGTATGTAAATATGTGTGTATGTGTCCATCAATCATCTAACATATCTATCATCAATCACTCATGTATGCATTTATCTGATTGATAGTTTATGCATGCATGTATGCTTTTGTGTATGTATATAGTTATATCATCTAACTCATTTAGCTACCCATTTATTTATTTATCAATATCTGTCCATCTATTATCTAATCATCTATTATTGATCTTATTTTTCTATTACCTATGTGTCTATTGATCATTTATGTATGTATGTATATATGTATGTATGTATCTATCTATCTATCTATCTATCTATCTATCTATCTATCTATCATCTATCTGTCTTATCTATCTGCCTACCCACTTGTCTATCTAAGGTTTATTCTGAGACTTGGCTTTCATGACTATGTAGGCATGAAGTCATGTGATCTGTTGCCTGCAATTTGAAGACTCAGCAGACCCATGTGTAGTTCCGCAGGAAGATCTGGCAGGGGTGGGAGGGGGAGCTCCAGAGAGACCACATCTGCCTTCCCTCTGCCCTTTGTTCTCTATGAGATGGGATTAGACCCCATCTCACTGGGTGGCATCCACCTATCTTTGCTTCATCTCTCTCCCCATTCAAAGGATGTCTGTTCTGGAAACACCTTCATAGACATGTCCACAGTTCCCCAAGATTGCAGGACATCTCCTGACCCAGTCAAACAGAAGCATAAAACTAATAACCGCATTGATCATCTCAAGGGACCTACCGTGTCTACCAGGTCCCCCTTGCCACAGATTCTAGTGACTGAAATGGGAACATGTTTGGGGGGAGGGCACAGCCTTGGGAGCTCTGTTTAAGGGGCATCTGTCAGTGTTCAGGATCACATACAGAGTCGGAGAGTTGTAGCAAAGGAAGGGCTTGCTTGGGCTGAGGGCCTCCACCTGGCCTGTAGCCCTGGGCAGTTCTCACCAACAGCACAGATACATTATCCAGCAGTGTTTGTTGAGGAGATTAAAATTGCATCTGTCTGTGAACGCTCCTGCCCCCAGCACCTGCCTGGGACAGAAGTGGCTGCTGTACAGAGAAGCTCATTAAAAATGAAAGCACGATGCTGATTTTCACCAAACTTAAATTACTTAAGCTAGCGTACGCGAATAAATATTTCAGGTGGCAGCTTACAAGTACCTACCGACATCGTCTGGTGCTTGGCCAGGGGCGGCTGTGAAAGTTGCTGCTTGTCCCAGCTGGGACTCAGAGGAAGTCCATCTGTAGCTCCACTGATGTGCCCACTGGGCCATGCTTGGACCCAGCTGCAAGTCACCTTTGTTCAACGTAGTAACTGGTTAAGTGGGAGGTTGTCAGAGACTCAGGGCGCGTGAGACATCAGCCGACCAACAGTTGTGAGTGGCTTTCTTATGGAAACCATGACAGTTTGGGAGCTCACAGTTGCTCCATTCCTCTGGTGGCTGGTGCAGAGGCTGGTGGGGCCACGTCTGCCAGGTGGTGGCAACAGAGTCTCATTGCGGTATGTCTGGAACATCCACCATGGGCACAGGACATCCCATGGCTTTGAGCCCCTTCTCTGCTTCACTTTCTCTAGCCTAAAAGTCACAAAGGACTCACTTTCAGGGGTGCACACCAGGATATGTGAGGGGGTGTAGAGACCCCAGCAGCCCAGATGTGGCGAGTGAGGCCTCTTCCTACTTTGTGACACAGGAGCCATCCACACAGCTGTCACTGAAAATGGCCTTTTCACTTCTTAACACAAAGGGATAGATTATGGTGTATGGTCGCTTCTGTACCCCAAGCTGAAGGCCCATTCCCCAGTACCAAAGAAAGATATGATTTGGAAATAGAGTCCTTGCAGTTGATGTCAGTTAACATGAGATTACTAGAGTAAGCCCTCAGTTATGCAAACATGAACATGTACATGTGCGCACACAATCACAGACGCCCAATCACCACCACACACAGACGCATACAATACACACACACACACACACACACACACACACACACACACACACATATTCAGAAACACTCATACAGATATGGACACACACAATCACAGACATACACACACAAAGAGACATAGATACACACAGAGAGACATGAGACACACACTTAGATCCACAGAGATACAGAAGGTCCACACTCATGGGCTGACAGGATCTTTACCCAAAATGCAACAGGTTGGCTTGGAGGCTGAGGCCTGCACCAGGAGAAGAGCAGACCGTGGTCTGCAAGCGGGGCGTGGTCTGAGATCAGGGCGTGGTTTGTGAGCGGGGCGTGGTCTGCGAAAGGGACGTGGTCTGCTGTGTTTTCTCAGAGTTTCTCCGAGATCCTATCTGGTTCACCTAGCTGAAATCAAAGCACCTTACCCACCGCTCTCTCCATGCTGCCACATTTGGATTTGGGTCGAACCATGTTTGGGTTAGACGATGCTTTAGGAAGACCTGAAAACTCACAGCTGACCACCAAGACACTGGAATCTGCCTCAGCCTCAGGGTGCCTGACAGCATTCAGTGTGGGTGGACCTGACTCCCACCTAATTTGGGACAGGCTCTGGCCACGGTTTTCCTCTGCACGTGACAGGCAAGTGGACCTCAGAGTATCCAAGATTCCTTCTCTCCTTCTGTAGGAGCTCTGGAATTACAGACACTCGTGTTGTTCTGCCTCTGGCCTTTGCACTCGCATCTCACACTTTTGTGCTGGGTGCTTTACCCACACAGCCATCTCCCCAGTACCTCACGTTTCTTTGTACGCCTAGAAGTTGTCGCTGGGTATCAGATTTTGACCTCGGGCTACGGTTATTTTTGGTTGCTGACAAATTACAACAGCAAGAGCAAACCCCCACCAAATTCTTAAGTTTTGTCCTGGGATGTAGTTAAATTTTTTTTGAGCACAATTTATCCTTTCAGATTTTGCCTTTGGGCTTAGGTGGGAATAAACTAGTATCCCACCAGGGTGAATCACTCGTAACAATGAGCATCTACACACTGCCCCAGGAATTGTGAGGATTTTCCGGCTGCCCTGTGGGAACGCTGATACTTTCACACTCTGGAGCGAAGGCTCAGGGCGTTTCTTCAATCCTTTCGCTATCCCTCCGAGCCCTTGGTTCTTCCAGACATGCGCCAGTTGTTGCGTTGGTGGGCAGCTCTGCTGTCTCAAGAGTCCTCCGTGCAATTGACTCCTCTCTGCTGTACCCTCTTGTAGACTCAGCTCTCATGGTCTCCCTGGATGCTGAGCTGTGTCTTCCACTCAGGGGTCTGTGGAACTCTGTCGGTTCCCTGATGCTGCGCTGTCTTACACTGTGAAGACTCAGGGGCTTGCGTCTTCTGTTTGCTATTGCTGAGGAATCCCGGCCTTGGCAGCCCATCTGGCACAGCCGACACCCATGACCTCATGTGTAGGTTGCTTCGTTATTTTCACTGGGAGGGAACATCCAGTCTCTGTTACTATATGTGATGAGACACACCCGTGCCTTGATGGCTGAGAAAATGGCATGAAGGCTCACTCTGCCAGACACGCTGCTGAGGACTTCATTTTTCCTACCTGTCACATCTTCCCAGGGATTTGATGAGGTATCACTGTCACGCTCTCCTTCACATGAAGCAGCTGATTCTTGCCCAGGGTACTCGGCTCCTAAGTGGCCAGTACCTGGACCACACTGGTATCCAGTTCCACTAGAGTGCTGGTTGCAGACCATGGAGTTTCTGAGGCTTTGTGCCAGACCCCTCCAGAGAGGCCGGGGCTATGTGTGTATCCAGAGTGGGCGGGGCTATGTGTATCCAGAGTGGGCGGGGCCATGTGTGTATCCAGAGTGGGCGGGGCTATTGTGAATCCAGGGCGACCAGGGTACCTGTGCATAAACTTTGGGAGCATTTTGTGATAGTTCTAGGAAGCTATGCACAAACTTTTGGTCTTCACCTTGATCTAGTGTGTTTTCTCTCATACTTTGTTACAGCGTATCTTCTGGCTTGGATGTTCCTAAGTGTGGATACATCTGGCCTCCAGAAGTCCGTTTGTCCTTTCACTATATATGTGGAGACATCGAGGGTTATGTGGTTCCTCTTGTTAGAAATGACACTGGGAAGGTACACGGGTCTAGCTTCAGTCCAGCTACAAATGAACAGACACTAGACCCCTACTGACGTCTACTAGTCTGTTTTTCACAGCTAAGCTGTTCTGAAAGGTCGTGTGAGTCTGATACAGTTTAAAATAAGCAGGATGTAAAATGGAGAGATGAGCAAATGCCTGAGGTAAAACGCGTTAGGTGTGGAGGGAAAGACAAGACTGGATTGAACTCTCTTGGTTACGCAGCCAAAGAGGAAATGGTGGAAGGACAGTGAGTGAGGGTTTATAAAGATCGTCCTCAGGGGGCTGAAGAGGTTAAGAACATGAACTCCTCCTGCAGAGGACCCAGGTACAGTTCCCAGCACCCACATGGGGGCCTCACAGCTGTCTGTAACTCTGGTTCTAGGAGATTCGATGCCTCCTCTTCTGAAATCAAGAATCCCATGCCCACAGCCATCCACAGACACAGGGAAGGACAAGAGTGAATTTTAGGAAGGTCGTTCCCTCCCTCAGTCAGCTCTTCTGCTGGGTCTTTCCCTACAGGAATCTCCAGTGCTCTAATTACATCACAACCCTGTGCTCACAAGTCAATGGGGAAGTAATCTAGTCACAGAGTCAGACCTGCCTCCTCTGGGAACCTCTGGAAGCTCCCTGAGCTCTGAGCTCTTCAGGCCAGCCTCATCATCACCCTGCTTTTCTCCCCCAGTTGTGGGTGTTGGCTAATTTGTCTGCCATCTCTCCTGAGGCTCTCAGCGCAAGGGGCAAAGGCCTTTATTTGGATTTTCATTTCCTGTGTTAAGGAGAGTGGAGGGCATGGTTCAATGAGAATGAGGGAAGAATCTAAGACTTGGAACAACAAAGATAAGCTGGACCTGACACCTGACAGACCTCTGTAGACACAGGTTCTGAGCCAGGGTGGGTTGTGGGTGCATATGATCAGGGCTCTAGTCTGTCACCTTCTGGCTGAGAATACCCACAGAGAGAGAAAGAGAGAGAGAGAGAGAGAGAGAGAGAGAGAGAGAGAGAGAAAGACAGATAGAGAGAGACAGAGAGAGACACAGAGATAGACAGAGAGACAGAAAAATTCCTTCTGGCTGGCTGAGATCGTCCACAATGAGAGAGACACACAGAGAGACACAGAGAGAGATAAGGAGAGAGACAGACAGTAAGACAGAGACATAGAGAGACAGAGAGAGACACAGAGAGATGCAGAGAGATTTCTTCTTCTGTCTGTCTGAGATCACCCACAGTAAAACAGAGAGAGAGAGAGAGAGAGAGAGAGAGAGAGAGAGAGAGAGAGAGGAGAGAGAGAGAGCCCATAGTGAGAAAGAAAAAGAGAGACAGAGAGACAGGGGCAGAGAGAGACACAGAGACAGGGACAGAGACAGAGAGATACACAGAGTCAGGAACAGAGACAGAGACACACAGAGACAGGGACAGACAGAGACACAGAGACAGAGATGGAGAGAGACAGAGACAGACAGAGACAGAGAGATATTCCCTCTTCTGTTTCTTCTGATTGACTAACCCAGGCTATGTGCTTGCTCCTGGACCTATAAGAGGCAACCTCAGAACATACAAGCTTATTGGCTGAAATAATCATGGACAAGGAAGTGGGCAGATCGTGCTTGTTGAGCTGAGCAGGAGTGAGGGGCAGACACATGGGTAGATCATTCAGGCTTCCATGCTGGGTTCCTCAGAGGCTCATCCAGGGCCTCAGGAGAAACTCTACATCCTGGGTCACCTTTATTCCATGCAAGAAAAACTTGTAGGGGTCCAACAGCAAGCTTTTCCTTAGTGCCCTGTGGAGTCACTACAGCTCTGTGTCAAGGCTGTGAATCACGTCCACCTGGGGCCTTCCCAGGTTCCCCTTGGGAAGGGAGATGCAGAGACGCTAACAAACTTGCCCAAGCCAAACAGCTGGCCATTGGGGCTGTCCCTGCCCCGTCTCTGCTCCAGACCAAGGCCCTCCTTCCTCCGCTGATGTTTCCCTCCTAGCCTGGTGTCCCCTCTTTCCACCTTCCTTCCTGTCTACCTTTTCTCTCCTCCATGCCCTCTCCTTCTGTCCCTGCCCTCTACCCCACTCCCTCACTCCTGCTCCTCCTCCCCCTTTTTCTTATCCTTTCTCTCCACCACCATCTCTCCATATCCTCTCCATTCTGCCTTCCTTCCCTCTCTCCTCTGCACCGCCCTCTGTGCCCTTCCTCTCCATCCCTCCCTCTTTTCCTCTCCCCTCCCCCTCCATCTCTCTCTTCCCTCCTTCCCCCCTCCCTGCCCCTCCCCTTCCTCCTCCATCTCTTCCTTCTCACCCTCTTTCCCTGCCCCCTCCCTTTCCCCTTCCCCTCTCCTTTCCATCCCTCCCTCCCTGCCTCTCCCCTCCCCCTCCCCCTCCCCCTCTCCCTTCCATCCCTCCCTGACACTCCCCTCCCCCCTCTCCTTTCCATCCCTCCCTTCCTGCCTCTCCCCCTCCCCCTCTCCTTTCCATCCCTCCCTCCCTTCCTGCCTCTCCCCCTCCCCCTCTCCTTTCCATCCCTCCCTTCCTGCCTCTCCCCCTCCCCCTCTCCTTTCCATCCCTCCCTGACCCTCCCCTCCCCCTCTCCTTTCCATCCCTCCCTGACCCTCCCCTCCCCCTCTCCTTTCCATCCCTCCCTGCCTCTCCCCCTCCCCCTCTCCTTTCCATCCCTCTCTCTTTGCCCCTGGAGCCAGCCGCAGCTGCTATGTTTGCCACCATGCCTCTCAAATCACCCACCAATGATCGGAAAAATGCAAATAAAAGCAAGATTATGATATTTTTCGTAAATAAGCAATGTAGCAACTCAAATCTGGTTTGGGCTGTCAGCCGAATCCACCAGAGAGATATCGGTGTTGAAATTTGCGTACATTCTCGTGGAACATTTATTGTGGAATGCTGGGTTCCAGAAAAGCTCTCCTATAAATTATTCATTATGGAATCCAAATGAACTGCCAAAGCCCTCCCATCCAAGGGCTGCCATTTTTACTTTTTTTTTTTAAACTCTTTAGCGAGTAACACTGTCCATCAGGGAGGGACACACTTAGCCTGAGAGGTGGGTTGTCTGGTTCAGGGGAGCTGACCTCATGCTCAGCTCTTTCAAGGAACCTTGGTTTCTTTGAAAGGATTTCCACCGTGGTTGATGCTAATGTCCTTTCTCACCCAGGAGCCTGGTGGTCTCAGGGTTGCTGGGTGACGGCCTCCCAGGTCCTGCCCACAGACACTCAGCAATTGCTGGGGTTGAATTGTGTTTCCACCATGTTGTAGGTGTGGATTGGGGTCCAGAGGGCACGCCTGTGATTTCTCAGTTCTGTGTCTAGATACATTGTATCTGTGACGAATACATAGTGATGGAAACAGACAGCTTGCTGAAGGAAGTGGGATGCGGAGGTGGCAAGAGGTCCTGAATTCCAATCCCCAGCACCGGTGTAAGAAAAAATAGCTGAATGTAGCCAGGCACCCCTATAGCTTTAATGCTAGGGGTATCGGAGAAAGGCAAGGTCCTTAGAACTCATCAGCTAGCCAGTCTAACCAGTTAGTAAGCTCCAGATCCAGTGAGAGAGCCTGTCTCAAAAGACAAGGTAGAAACCTGTAAAGGAAAACACTGATTTAAGCCTGGTTCCCACACACAGGTAGGAAAGTGGGATCAACCTAGGATACACCAAAATTCTGTTACATACATACATACATACATACATACATACATACATACATACATAGACAGACAAACGTCTAACAGGCCCACGAGATGGCTTGGAGGTTGAGAATGTTTGCTATTGTTGTGGAAGACTAGAGTTCAGTTCACAGCACCCATATCCGGTGGCTCACAACTACCTGAAACTCCAGGTTCAGGGGATCTGACCGTCTTTTCTGGCCTCTGTAGACACATGCTCACACATTTGTGTAAAAACACACACACACACACACACACACACACTACACTCGTAATAAAAAAAGGAATTTTAACCAAAAATTTAAAAAACAAATAAATACTCTAAGTCGGGAAAGGCTGTGAGATGCCCCGTGAGCCAAGGAGAGTCTCAGGAGAAGCTGTCCTTGCTGCCCAGTGCTCTGAGTCCTTCGGTTTCCAGGGCCAGGGGCCAGGGTCTGTATGTTTAAATCCCTCAGTCAACGGCCCTGTCATATCCAGAAGGTGATTCAGAGTCAGAATGGGCTGTGGCTCACCTTCAGAATCTAGGGCCTGGTGTCCCAGTGGAGGGATAAGGAACTTGGCTTCCTAAACAGCCCCAGGATCTTTCTGGAAGCCAGAGCTCGGGGAGAGGGAGGCTTAGGCGGGCGCTTTGCCAGCATCTCCATCCTTCCCCTCGGAAGAGTAAAGCTGCCTGTAAATATTTGCAGGATTAATTTCACAAGTCACAAACGAGTAACTGCAGGCGTGAGAAGCAAGTCCCACTTGCTCAGGACAGCACCTCAGACACAATGCTCTTCCCAGCCCTGCCTGGTCTTTCGTGCTTGGTGTCCGTGATGCGCCATGACTGTCTTGTCTTGTGACCTCTCAAGGACCCTGAGGTGGCAGAGATTGCTTTGCCTAGGGACCCAGAGCCTCCCATGTACCAGCCCTTGGGGACAGGTAGGGTTTATCCACCTAGACAGCCCAGGGCCAGAGAGCACTTACAGCTAGGGGTGGAGGGCAGGGGACACATCAGCTAGAATTACAGCTGGCCAGGTAGCCAGGGGCCTCCTTTCTCGTTCTGCAGGCATTCCCATGGGAGACCAGCTGCTGACTGAGTCATGATCAAGTGTGGCCAGTCTCCTACAGCCCCTTGGCCTAGTGCAACAGGAAGCCACTTCTGTGCTCCTGTCCAGGCTGTTACTTCTCAGGGGACACCTGTTCTTACACACCACTGATCATAGAGTAGGGCTTGGCCATGGCTTTGGGGCTCTGCTCAGGCCTTGCAAGGCTTTAAGGTCTATCCATGATGTTGAGGTCTATCCTGGGCTGCGGGATCTGTGCAGCACTGTGTTTGACTGGGGCTCATCCATCTGCCTGCTCTGACCCTAGCCTTCACCCAGACTGCTGTGCGGCCGTGGTTTTTGGCCTGGCCTTAGGCACACATCTCTCCCATTTCTTGTGGCCAGGATTCAAAAGAATCATCTCTCTGTTTGTTTTTTTTTTCTTCCTTAATTGGTGTTGTTATTTGAGTACAGTTTGGGTTCATAGAAAGATTGACCAGAAGTCCTCCCCTGTCAACAGCCCCCATTGCAGTGTCCCATCAGACAAGGCAACTGGTGCCTCCCCTCCACATCATTGTCATCGTCCCTCAGGGTCCATGGATGACATGGGAGCCACTGCCTATGCTCAGAACACACACACACACACACACACACACACACACACACACACACACACAGAGACACATTCATATACACACATGCACACACGTGCACACACCAACACAGAAAGTCACACGTACATATATACAAATACACACACAAACACACGCACATGTGCATGCACACATGCACACACACGCATGCATACAAACACACACATACATATATATATATATATAAATATATACACACACATACACACATGCACAGACAGACACATGCACACATGCACACATGCACACATGTGGGCACATACACCAGCACATGTGCATGTGCACACACAAATACGCACATACATATATACAAACATATACACACAAACACACACACACACTTGCATGCATGTACACACAACCATATGCACATAGACACACATACACACAAGCACACATATGCACATGTGCATGCACACATGCACACATACATGCATACAAACACACACATACATATATAAATATATACACACACACATGCACAGACAGACACATGCACACATACACACATGTGGGCACACACACAAGCATTCGTACATGCGCACACACAAATATACACATACATATATACAAACACATACACACAAACACACACATACACGAATGCATGCATTTACACACATCCGTATGCACGCACAAACACACATACACACATGCACACACATGCACACGTGCATGTGCACATACACACATATACACGTACACATATGCACAAACACACAAGTGCACTCACAGGCACACACATGCACAACATGCACAAACACACAAGTGCGCACACACACACACACTCCAGACCTCTAAGAAAGGGAGTGTTTCCTCCCATGTGGAAAACAAGCCTGACAGGCACACTGCAAACCGTGACAGCCCCTTCAAGCCCAGAGCTGCTTGATGTGGAGTGGAAGAGAGAAAAAGACAATTTACAATTGCAAATTGTGACTCCTCTCTGCCAGCTCTAGAGACAGATGGTGAGGATGCATTCCAGGAATGGATGAGTCTGAACGCCCCACTGAGTGGCAGAGGTGTGGCTCCCCACAAGGCCACCCAGTGCTCCCAATCTTGATCAGCTTTCGGGAGGCACCTGTTAGCACCCCCTCCTGTCTCCTCACCGTGCCCCTATCCTGCATGCTTACTACCCTGTAGGGGTCAGAACTTCAACCCTACACTAGTGCTGAAGCCCTGAGGGACAGGTGTCTATGCCACCAGGAAGCTGTTGGTAGACAGGGTTGAGGGAGACAAGTCTCTGCCTTCTCATTGCTTCTCAAATGAAGGACAAGCAGCCAGCGAGTCCCTGCAGCTGCCAGGACTCACTCCATCCTAAACTGTAGCAAAGGATGCTCCAGTATAGGAGTGCAGGAGCTGGCTGGGCACAGGGAGGAGGAGCCAGGGCCTTAGCTCTTGATAAACAGCGACCTGCAGGAAGTTTGGTGTGTCTGGCACCACATGACCCTGGCCAAAGGAGAGGCCTCCAGAACACGCACACGCCATTCCTTCCAGAAGCAAACGAAGGCTCTGATCCACAGAGGAGGGAGCACAGAGGGAAGGGTCACCTTACCTAAGGCACTGCCAGCCTCAAAGCTGCTCAGTCAGTGACCTCTGTGGCTGTTTAAAGGACTGTCCCAGCAGAGATGACAAAGGCAAGCCCCTCCCTGAAGGGTAGTCACAAATCAGAGCCCTGGCCACAAGAAATGGGAAAGATGTGTGCCTGAGGCCAGGCCAAAAACCACGGCCGAACAGCACTCTGGGTGAAGGCTAGAGTCAGAGCAGGCAGATGGATGAACCATGGTCAAACAGTGCTGCACAGATCCCGCAGCCCAGGATAGACCTCAACATCATGGATAGACCTTAAAGCCTTGCAAGGCCTGAGCAGAGCCCCAAAGCCATGGCCAGGCCCTACTCTATGATCAGGGGTGTGTAAGAACAGGTGTCCCCTGAGAAGGAACAGCCTGGGCAGGAGCACAGAAGTGGCTTCCTGTTGCACTAGGCCAAGGGGCTGTGGGAGACTGACCACACTTGATCATGACTCAGGTCAGCAGCTGGTCTCCCATAGGAATGCCTGCAGAACGAGAAAGGAGGCCCCTGGCTACCTGGCCAGCTGTAATTCCAGCTGACGTGTCCCCTGCCCTCCACCCCTAGCTGTAAGTGCTCTCTGGCCCTGGGCTGTCTAGGTGGATAAACCCTACCTGTCCCCAAAGGCTGGTACATGGGAGGCTCTGGGTCTCTAGGCAAAGCAGTCCATGACACCTGATTTAAAACCTTCTGGGGCAGCCATGGTGTGCACATCTACCATCCCAGTGTTCTAAAGGCCGAGCTCAGTGACCGCTCCCCTGCGTGAACACTGGTGCTTTCCGTGTAGCATCTGCCCAGTAGGAGAAGTCATGCAGGGAGGATGATCTAGGAAGTGGGCTAAAGCAGAAGTGATATAAGTGACCCCCAAGAACTTCCAGTGGGTCACCTTCCTCTGCAGTCGAGGCCGTTGGGATTACCACACTCTCTTATACCCCCCATCCCCCCCACCCCGGTCCTTCTTCTGCTCTAGCTCAAGTGGCAGCAGCTGGGTGTGTGTGTGTGTGTGGGGTGCCTCACCCACCAGCTGGAGATCTGTTTCCCCAAAACTTAGGGGAGAAAGCCCATCTCCTCAGAGGCATGGAAATGTCATTTCCCTTGTAAGCCAAACATTTTAGATTATCCTCGTTTAATTTGACTAATTTAGGAGAAGAGCTGAGATAATTTGTCAGCATGGCATAGTCTCTTGGAGAGACATTAATATTCCGATTCCAAGGGGGATGTGTGAACTCCTCAGCTACAGATAACACCATTATATTCTAAATTCTTTCCATGAATTAGTACAGATGGCTAAAAATACTCCCCCTTTAATTAATCTTCCTAACAATAGTTTTGCGAATACAAATAGATTATTAGTCCCATTCGAGAGAAGGGGCACGAAGTGAAGAAAAGCCAGATTGGATCCCACTACAGTCCTGCAGATGGGTCTAGAGGTCTTGGAAAGTACTGGGCCTCAGGGAGACTTAGGGTAACAGGCCTAGGTATAGAAATGGGACATTGTGCCGCTTATTTCTGCTTTAGTCTTGTGCAAGCTTTCAGATTGACTATTTTTTTCCCGGGTAATCCAAAAAGAGCTGTCTTTTGCCTGAGAAGTCTGGACTGTATTGAGATTCCTGGTGCCACTTCCACATCTGCCTAGGAATCCTTTGCCCTTTCAGTGGCAACCAGGTGCAAGGGAATGTCTGTTCATTTCAGACAGGGCATTAGAGACAGACTAAAGAAAGCATCCTTCTCAAGTCTAGCTTCATGAATCGTTGAGTGAGTTTTGGGGGAGGTTACTAATGGATGCATGGGTGACTCAAAATCACCCTCGTCACTGCAGCCTGATTGGTGGCTCAGGAAAGCAGCACCCCCGGAACTCCAGGAAAGCATCACCCTTGGAACTTCCTGCATGCCTTGCTGCTAAGAAAGTGGGAGAGTCTTCTAGCATTCACTGCTTATATGGCCTTGGGTGAGACCCTTGTGGATCCTGTAAGTTTCAGGGCCTTGTGAGTTTTGCTTACCTCTTTGTTTCACTTACTTCCCGAGTCTTAGGATCCTCTCCTTCTCTCTCATGCTGGAGTTTGGAGCATGCTGGGACATTTCTTGGCCTCAGTGTGCTAGACCCAGGATCCTAACTAACATGCCACATGCCCAACTGTTAACCCAGGTCAGGTCTAGACAGAGGCTTCAAGTTAGTTCTCATGCCAATGAAGATTAAAGCATGGATTCATAGGAGCATGTAAAATGAAAGCGAGCTTTATTAAGGAGAGTTACAGCTAGGTGTGGCAGGGTGTCCCTGTAACCCCAGCTCTCTTATTTCTACCAGGTGGGTCCTAGGAATTGAACTCAGGACTCAGGACAAATGAAGGCATCTCACTGACCCTACATTCCCTTGTTTGGAAAGAAATTTTGCCTTGTGCAGCTTCTCCCCACTCTGTTCATCATCCGAGGTGGCTGGATTCTGTGTGACAAATCTTACAGAACAGAGACAGGCATCACTATAACAACACACCTCAAGCAATCACCTTTCTTTTTTTTTTTTTTTCTTAACTTGAGTATTTCTTATATACATTTCGAGTGTTATTCCCTTTCCCGGTTTCCGGGCAAACATCCCCCTCCCTCCTCCCCTTCCTTATGGGTGTTCCCCTCCCAACCCTCCCCCCATTGCCGCCCTCCCCCCATAGACTAGTTCACTGGGGGTTCAGTCTTAGCAGGACCCAGGGCTTCCCCTTCCACTGGTGCTCTTACTAGGATATTCATTGCTACCTATGGAGTCAGAGTCCAGGGTCAGTCCATGTATAGTCTTTAGGTAGTGGCTTAGTCCCTGGAAGCTCTGGTTGCTTGGCATTGTTGTACTTTTGGGGTCTCGAGCCCCTTCAAGCTCTTCCAGTTCTTTCTCTGATTCCTTCAATAGGGGACCTATTCTCAGTTCAGTGGTTTGCTGCTGGCATTCGCCTCTGTATTTGCTGTATTCTGGCTGTGTCTCTCAGGAGAGATCTACATCCGGCTCCTGTCGGTCTGCACTTCTTTGCTTCATCCATCTTGTCTAATTGGGTGGCTGTATATGTATGGGCCACATGTGGGGCAGGCTCTAAATGGGTGTTCCTTAAGTCTCTGTTTTAATCTTTGCCTCTCCCTTCCCTGCCAAGGGTATTCTTTTTCCTCATTTAAAGAAGGAGTGAAGCATTCACATTTTGATCATCCGTCTTGAGTTTCGTTTGTTCTAGGGATCTAGGGTAATTCAAGCATTTGGGCTAATAGCCACTTATCAATGAGTGCATACCATGTATGTCTTTCTGTGATTGGGTTAGCTCACTCAGGATGATATTTTCCAGTTCCAACCATTTGCCTACGAATTTCATAAAGTCGTTGTTTTTGATAGCTGAGTAATATTCCATTGTGTAGATGTACCACATTTTCTGTATCCATTCCTCTGTTGAAGGGCATCTGGGTTCTTTCCATTTTCTGGCTATTATAAATAAGGCTGCGATGAACATAGTGGAGCACGTGTCTCTTTTATATGTTGAGGCATCTTTTGGGTATATGCCCAAGAGAGGTATAGCTGGATCCTCAGGCAGTTCAATGTCCAATTTTCTGAGGAACCTCCAGACTGATTTCCAGAATGGTTTTACCAGTCTGCAATCCCACCAACAATGGAGGAGTGTTCCTCTTTCTCCACATCCTCGCCAGCATCTGCTGTCACCTGAGTTTTTGATCTTAGCCAATCGCACTGGTGTGAGGTGAAATCTCAGGGTTGTTTTGATTTGCATTTCCCTTATGACTAAAGATGTTGAACATTTCTTTAGGTGTTTCTCAGCCATTCGGCATTCCTCAGCTGTGAATTCTTTGTTTAGCTCTGAACCCCATTTTTTAATAGGGTTATTTGTTTCCCTGTGGTCTAACTTCTTGAGTTCTTTGTATATTTTGGATATAAGGCCTCTATCTGTTGTAGGATTGGTAAAGATCTTTTCCCAATCTGTTGGTTGCCGTTTTGTCCTAACCACAGTGTCCTTTGCCTTACAGAAGCTTTGCAGTTTTATGAGATCCCATTTGTCGATTCTTGATCTTAGAGCGTAAGCCATTGGTGTTTTGTTCAGGAAATTTTTTCCAGTGCCCATGTGTTCCAGATGCTTCCCTAGTTTTTCTTCTATTAGTTTGAGTGTGTCTGGTTTGATGTGGAGGTCCTTGATCCACTTGGACTTAAGCTTTGTACAGGGTGATAAGCATGGATCGATCTGCATTCTTCTACATGTTGCCCTCCAGTTGAACCAGCACCATTTGCTGAAAATGCTATCTTTTTTCCATTGGATGGTTTTGGCTCCTTTGTCAAAAATCAAGTGACCATAGGTGTGTGGGTTCATTTCTGGGTCTTCAATTCTATTCCATTGGTCTATCTGTCTGTCCCTGTACCAATACCATGCAGTTTTTATCACTATTGCTCTGTAATACTGCTTGAGTTCAGGGATAGTGATTCCCCCTGAAGTCCTTTTATTGTTGAGGATAGCTTTAGCTATCCTGGGTTTTTTGTTATTCCAGATGAATTTGCAAATTGTTCTGTCTAACTGTTTGAAGAATTGGATTGGTATTTTGATGGGGATTGCATTGAATCTGTAGATTGCTTTTGGTAAAATGGCCATTTTTACTATATTAATCCTGCCAATCCATGAGCATGGGAGATCTTTCCATCTTCTGAGGTCTTCTTCAATTTCTTTCCTCAGTGTCTTGAAGTTCTTATTGTACAGATCTTTTACTTGTTTGGTTAAAGTCACACCGAGGTACTTTATATTATTTGGGTCTATTATGAAGGGTGTCGTTTCCCTAATTTCTTTCTCGGCTTGTTTCTCTTTTGTATAGAGGAAGGCAACTGATTTATTTGAGTTAATTTTATACCCAGCCACTTTGCTGAAGTTGTTTATCAGCTTTAGTAGTTCTCTGGTGGAACTTTTGGGATCACTTAAATATACTATCATGTCATCTGCAAATAGTGATATTTTGACCTCTTCTTTTCCGATCTGTATCCCTTTGATCTCCTTTTGTTGTCTGATTGCTCTGGCTAGAACTTCAAGAACTATATTGAATAAGTAGGGAGAGAGTGGGCAGCCTTGTCTAGTCCCTGATTTTAGTGGGATTGCTTCAAGTTTCTCTCCATTTAGTTTAATGTTAGCAACTGGTTTGCTGTATATGGCTTTTACTATGTTTAGGTATGGGCCTTGAATTCCTATTCTTTCCAGGACTTTTATCATGAAGGGGTGTTGAATTTTGTCAAATGCTTTCTCAGCATCTAATGAAATGATCATGTGGTTCTGTTCTTTCAGTTTGTTTATATAATGGATCACGTTGATGGTTTTCCGTATATTAAACCATCCCTGCATGCCTGGGATGAAGCCTACTTGATCATGGTGGATGATTGTTTTGATGTGCTCTTGAATTCGGTTTGCCAGAATTTTATTGAGTATTTTTGCGTCGATATTCATAAGGGAAATTGGTCTGAAGTTCTCTTTCTTTGTTGTGTCTTTGTGTGGTTTAGGTATAAGAGTAATTGTGGCTTCGTAGAAGGAATTCGGTAGGGCTCCATCTGTTTCAATTTTGTGGAATAGTTTGGATAATATTGGTATGAGGTCTTCTATGAAGGTTTGATAGAATTCTGCACTAAACCCGTCTGGACCTGGGCTCTTTTTGGTTGGGAGACCTTTAATGACTGCTTCTATTTCCTTAGGAGTTATGGGGTTGTTTAACTGGTTTATCTGTTCCTGATTTAACTTCGATACCTGGTATCTGTCTAGGAAATTGTCCATTTCCTGAAGATTTTCAAATTTTGTTGAATATAGGTTTTTATAGTAAGATCTGATGATTTTTTGAATTTCCTCTGAATCTGTAGTTATGTCTCCCTTTTCATTTCTGATTTTGTTAATTTGGACGCACTCTCTGTGTCCTCTCGTTAGTCTGGCTAAGGGTTTATCTATCTTGTTGATTTTCTCAAAGAACCAACTTTTGGTTCTGTTGATTCTTTCTATGGTCCTTTTTGTTTCTACTTGGTTGATTTCAGCTCTGAGTTTGATTATTTCCTGCCTTCTACTCCTCCTGGGTGTATTTGCTTCTTTTTGTTCTAGAGCTTTTAGGTGTGCTGTCAAGCTGCTGACATATGCTCTTTCCTGTTTCTTTCTGCAGGCACTCAGCGCTATGAGTTTTCCTCTTAGCACAGCTTTCATTGTGTCCCATAAGTTTGGGTATGTTGTATCTTCATTTTCATTAAATTCTAAAAAGTTTTTAATTTCTTTCTTTATTTCTTCCTTGACCAGGTTATCATTGAGTAGAGCATTGTTCAATTTCCACGTATATGTGGGCATTCTTCCCTTATTGTTATTGAAGACCAGTTTTAGGCCGTGGTGGTCCGATAGCACGCATGGGATTATTTCTATCTTTCTGTACCTGTTGAGGCCCGTTTTTTGACCAATTATATGGTCAATTTTGGAGAAAGTACCATGAGGAGCTGAGAAGAAGGTATATCCTTTTGCTTTAGGATAGAATGTTCTATAAATATCTGTTAAGTCCATTTGGCTCATGACTTCTCTTAGTCTGTCGACATCACTGTTTAATTTCTGTTTCCATGATCTGTCCATTGATGAGAGTGGGGTGTTGAAATCTCCCACTATTATTGTGTGAGGTGCAATGTGTGTTTTGAGCTTTAGTAAGGTTTCTTTTACGTATGTAGGTGCCCTTGTATTTGGGGCATAGATATTTAGGATTGAGAGTTCATCTTGGTGGATTTTTCCTTTGATGAATATGAAGTGTCCTTCCTTATCTTTTTTGATGACTTTTAGTTGAAAATTGATTTTATTTGATATTAGAATGGCTACTCCAGCTTGCTTCTTCTGACCATTTGCTTGGAAAGTTGTTTTCCAGCCTTTCACTCTGAGGTAGTGTCTGTCTTTGTCTCTGAGGTGTGTTTCCTGTAGGCAGCAGAATGCAGGGTCCTCGTTGCGTATCCAGGTTGTTAATCTATGTCTTTTTATTGGGGAGTTGAGGCCATTGATATTGAGAGATATTAAGGAATAGTGATTATTGTTTCCCTTTATATTCATATTTGGATGTGAGGTTATGTTTGTGTGCTTTCATTCTCTTTGTTTTGTTGCCAAGACGATTAGTTTCTTGCTTCTTCTAGGGTATAGCTTGCCTCCTTATGTTGGGCTTTACCATTTATTATCCTTTGTAGTGCTGGATTTGTAGAAAGATATTGTGTAAATTTGGTTTTGTCATGGAATATCTTGGTTTCTCCATCAATGTTAATTGAGAGTTTTGCTGGATACAGTAACCTGGGCTGGCATTTGTGTTCTCTTAGGGTCTGTATGACATCAGTCCAGGATCTTCTGGCCTTCATAGTTTCTGGCGAGAAGTCTGGTGTGATTCTGATAGGTCTCCCTTTATATGTTACTTGACCTTTTTCCCTTACTGCTTTTAATATTCTTTCTTTATTTTGTGCGTTTGGTGTTTTGACAATTATGTGACGGGAGGTGTTTCTTTTCTGGTCCAATCTATTTGGAGTTCTGTAGGCTTCTTGTATATCTATGGGTATCTCTTTTTTTAGGTTAGGGAAGTTTTCTTCTATGATTTTGTTGAAGATATTTACTGGTCCTTTGAGCTGGGAGTCTTCACTCTCTTCTATACCTATTATCCTTAGGTTTGATCTTCTCATTGAGTCCTGGATTTCCTGTATGTTTTGGACCAGTAGCTTTTTCCGCTTTACATTATCTTTGACAGTTGAGTCAATGATTTCTATGGAATCTTCTGCTCCTGAGATTCTCTCTTCCATCTCTTGTATTCTGTTTGTGAAGCTTGTATCTACAGCTCCTTGTCTCTTCTTTTGGTTTTCTATATCCAGGGTTGTTTCCATGTGTTCTTTCTTGATTGCTTCTATTTCCATTTTTAATTCCTTCAACTGTTTGATTGTGTTTTCCTGGAATTCTTTCAGGGATTTTTGCGATTCCTCTCTGTAGGCTTCTACTTGTTTATTAATGTTTTCCTGTGTTTCCCTAAGTGTGTTCATGTCTTTCTTGAAGTCCTCCAGCATCATGATCAAATATGATTTTGAAACTAGATCTTGCTTTTCTGGTGTGTTTGAATATTCCATGTTTGTTTTGGTGGGAGAATTGGGCTCCGATGATGGCATGTAGTCTTGGTTTCTGTTGCTTGGGTTCCTGCGCTTGCCTCTCGCCATCAGATTATCTCTAGTGTTACTTTGTTCTGCTATTTCTGACAGTGGCTAGACTGTCCTATAAGCCTGTGTGTCAGGAGTGCTGTAGACCTGTTTTCCTCTCTTTCAGTCAGTTATGGGGACAGAGTGTTCTGCTTTCGGGCGTGTAGTTTTTCCTCTCTACAGGTCTTCAGTTGTTCCTGTGGGCCTGTGTCTTGAGTTCACCAGGCAGCTTTCTTGCAGCAGAAAATTTGGTCTTACCTGTGGTCCCGAGGCTCAGGTTCGCTCGTGGGGTGCTGCCCAGGGGCTCTCTGCAGCAGCAGCAACCAGGAAGACCTGTGCCGCCCCTTCCGGGAGCTTCAGTGCACCAGGGTTCCAGATGGTCTTTGGCTTTTTCCTCTGGCGTCCGAGATGTGTGTGCAGGGAGCAGTCTCTTCTGGTTTCCCAGGCTTGTCTGCCTCTCTGAAGGTTTAGCTCTCCCTCCCACGGGATTTGGGTGCAGAGAGCAATCACCTTTCAAAGAGGAAAGGTCTGTGTTGGCTCACAGTTTCAGAGGCTCAGCCCACAATAATTTGACCTGTTGCTGTGGGTCCATGGTGAGGTGTAGCAAGGCGAGGGGTGTGCTGGAGAAAACTGCTTCCCTCACAGTGGGTGGAAAGTGAAGAGAGAAAGGACCCAGGTTCTCAGCATCTCTTCAGGAGCATGACCCCAATTACCTAACTTCCTCCCATTGGATCCCACCTCCTGATGGCTTTCCTCATCCCACAAGCACCACAAGTGGACAAACCGACTCTTTAACACATGCCATCAAGGGGCGTTCAAGACCCAAACTCTAGCAATACTCTAGCAATAGTCATTATATAACATGCCCACAGTAGGTTGTCCTTTCTTATATCAATGATAGATTAAGAAAAATGTCCAGTAGATATGTCTACACACCAACCTGATAGAGGCAATACATCAGCTCTCTCTTGCCAGGTGTGGTTTAGATTTGTGTCATGTTGACATAAACTCTGACGTCATAGTAACATGAGGGCTGGAGTTTGGATCTACAGGATCTGAATAGATTCTACACAGGCTGATGCCTGTAATCCAAGCACTCAGGAAGTGGAGGTGGAATCCTAGACCTCCTAGATAGACTAGCTCGATTGGTGGACTCTGGATTCAAGTGAGAGATCTTAACTTCATATATAAGGTGGAGTGCAGTGGAAGAAGGTGTGTAACGTCAGCCTCTGGCCTCCACAGACACACATTTATGTAGATATGTGCCCCAAACCTAAGGACATGAACACACACACACACACACACACACACACACACACACACTGTATTAGTCAGGGTTCTCTAGAGTTACAGAATGTAAGCGATGTCTGTCTATATTGAGGGAATTTATTATGATGACTTAACAGTCTGTAGTCCAACTCTCCAACAATGGTCAGCTGTGAATGGGAAGTCCAAGAGTCTGGTAGTTGCTCAGTCCAGGAGGCTAGTTGTTTCAGCTGCTCTCCTGTAGAAGTAGGTTCCTACAGATGTGCTGGCAAGTGAATTCAAGCAGTGAAGAAGAGTGAGTCTTCCTTCTTCCAATGTCCTCATGTAGGTCTCCAGCAGAAGGTGTGGCCCCGATTAAAGGTGTGTGCCGCCATGTCTGGATCTGGGACTTGTATTTTCCCAGGCTGACTTGAACTCAGAGATCTCCTTGCCTTAGTCTCCTGGGATTGAAGGCATGTACTATCTTGCTGGGATGTACTATCTTGCCTGGGGCTAAACTTTTCATGGCCACTATGCGTCAGTATCTCCATGCCAAGATCCAAGTCAGACACTTGTATCTTTGAGCCTCAAGATCTGGATCACAAGTGTGCCCTCCAATTCTGGATTGTAGTTCATTCCAGGTATCATCAAGTTGACAACCAGGAATAGCCATTGCACACACACACACACACACACACACACACACACACACACACACACACACACACATTGAATACTGAATACATGGTTTCAAAAGAGATAGGCCAAGGTGTAGTTATTACACTGTTTGCAAACACATTTGAGGAGCGGATGTATAATCCATCAAATGCCAGTGGCAGGTCTAATTAAGCTCAGAATTCTGAAGGAGAGAGGACTAAAGTATGCTGTGTGTCCTCAGCCTCTCTTGAGACATAGGATGCCTAAGATTCGTCTGTCACAGAGCCCTGAGTTCCGGGAAGCTGCCCCA
The DNA here is from genome assembly GCF_021556685.1 of Rattus norvegicus. Classification (NCBI taxonomy): domain Eukaryota; kingdom Metazoa; phylum Chordata; class Mammalia; order Rodentia; family Muridae; genus Rattus; species Rattus norvegicus. Next base: position 170,529,437 of record NC_141538.1, on the reverse strand, counting down.
TGCAATTGGCAATAGCTGTGTTCATGATGGAAGGAGGTGCTGTGTGCTGGCTACAAGAGAGTGAAGGTTGATGTGTGATTTATTACCAGACCTCTGGCTAAGAACTCTGCCTTGGCCCCCTCACTATTGTTGGCCCATGGGGAGGGGGCAGAGGAAAGGGGTGTAAACCAGTGTCTTAGTTACTTTTCTATGGCTGAGATGAGACGCTATCCAAGGAAACTTATAGAAGGAAGAGTTTATTGAAAGCTCCTGGTTTCAGAGGGTGAGTCCGTCACCATTATAGTGGGGAGCACGGTAGCAGGCAGGCACCGTGCTTGCATGTGAGACAAGGACCAAATGGCAGAAGGAGACTGTGATGATGGTTTGTATATGATTGGCCCAAGGAGGGGCACTACTAGAAGGTTTGGCCCTGGTGGAAGAGGTGTGGCCTTGTTGGAGTAGGTGTGGTCTTATTGAGTAGGCGTGGCCTTACTGGAGTAAGTGTGTCACTATGGGTGTGGGCTTTAAGACCCTCATCCTAGCTGCCTGGAGGCCAATATTCTGCTATCAGCCTTCAAATAAAAATGTAGAACTCTCATTTCCTCCTGCACCATGTCTGCCTGGATGCTACCATGTTCCTGCCTTGATGATAATGGACTGAACCTTAGAACCTGTAAGCCAGCCCCAATGAAATGTTGTCCTTGTAAGAGTTGCCTTGGTTACGGTGTCTGTTCACAGTAATAAAATCCTAAGACAGAAGTACTAGGAAATAGTGTTGGCTCCTGAAACCTTAAATCCTGTTCCCAGTGACACATCTCCTCCTACAAGGCCACACCTCCTAATCCTTCCTAAACAATTCCATCAACTGGGGACCAAGTATTCCAACACATGAGCCTGTGAGGGCCGTTCTCCCTTAAACCACCACAGCTTACCCAGGAGGATACATCTCACTGCCACCCACGGTCTATTCACAGGGCACAGAGACATGACTAGCTTGGATGTCAACGGTTAGAAAGGGGAACCCTGTATGGTGACTGACTGTTCCATGGGAGGAAATGAAACTTCAAACTGCTTTGATGACCCATTTGAAACCAGAGCAGAGGGACTAATGTCCCCATTGACCTGTGACCTTTCTGTGTGGTCACAGGGAATTCTTGGTGCAAAACCAGGGGTTCTGTATCATTATGGCCACAAGAGCGGGGCTGACACTAAGAATGTAAACCCCCATTTTCTCTGGCATTGTGGATTGAAACGTTATGTTGATGATTTAGTCCTAGCCCTCCTGGGTGAGCTGAGTCTGGAAATGGGGCAGTTATGGTTTGGATTTGAGATGTGCCCTTTGCCCCAAACCCTAGCTGAGTTACTGTTGTGGGAGGTTAGGGAAGCTTCTGGAGGTGATAGCTGATGAGAGGAAGGAGGTCTTTGCGTGGGTTCTTGAAGATGCACCACCCCCTATGTGCCCTCTGCTTCCTGACTGTCCCTGATGTGAATGTCACATTCTGTCATGGTGTCCTGCTCCAGATCACAGGAGCAAGTGACCAGCAAACCTCCCAAAATCACAAGACAAATGATCCTCCCTTTAAGTTATTCTCAAGAGTTTGGCCACCGATACACAGAAACAAACAACACAGTTAACAACAGAGCTAGGATGAGGTCACTGGAGGGAATAGTAGTCCAAAATGACCAGTATCCTCCTAGGAAGAGAAAAATGCTGGATTGACAGAGGCACGTGGCAGAGTCATGTGGCAAGGCTGCAACTGGGAGGATACTGGTGCAACTGAAGGATGTTGAGGATTTCCAGAAACCACTGGAAGCAGGGAGAAGCCATGGTGGACTCTCCTAGCCAGAGGTCACCACCTCAGTAAGCTGGAGGGACTCCTGTCCATCTGCATTCCACTCTAAACAGCTGCCATTGCCACTACACTCTCCGTGCTCCTCCTCTATGCTCTCCGAGCACTCTCCGTGCTCCCCCTCTGTGCTCCCCCTCCGTGCTCCCCCTCTGTGCTCCCCCCTCCGTGCTCCCCCTGTGCTCCCCAATCCATGCTCTCTGAGCACTCTCTGTGCTCCCCTCTGTGCTCCCCAATCCATGCTCTCTGAGCACTCTCCGTGCTCCCCCTCTGTGCTCTCTGACCTATCTACCATAGCCCTGGCGATATCTCCACTGTACCTGTGACTTCAAGACCTGCCGAGACCCATATTTTAGACATCCAGTTCCCAGACCCAGGGCAAAGTCATCTCCTGTTTTACACTACTCAATCTGTGGGACTCTGTTACAGCAAATACAGCTAATGCATCCATGGTTGCCTGGCGGGATTCTCTGCAGATATCTGTTTCTCACGCATCTCCTTTTCAAGCAAACGTGCCCAGCCCATCACACACCTGATATGAGCCCTGAAATGTGCTGCAGTCAGAGTTACAGAGTGTATGAGAGACAGTGAGATGGGTATCTAAGGTCCACATGCTAAGTCCAGAGGTAATGTGATACTGTTGCCACGGTTACCACAGGTAGGAGTCCTGGGAACAGTGGCACATCCTAGCAGAGGCAGCGTCAGTGCACCTGGAGGAGATCAGGCTGTAATGTCCCAGGTAGCACAGAAGGTGAGGCAGCTCCTCCAGGTAGCTGCGTTTGTGAGGTATAATGAGCACTGAGTTGCTCTTCATGGCTGGATATAGAGTTCCAGAAACCAACGAGGAAGGGGAATGGGGGGCATAGATGTTAAGGAAGGGCCACTTTGGGAATGATGTGTAAACCTAGGTTGAGGGACAGTGAAAGATGCCCTGGTTCCTGGTTGAGGAGGCTTGAACCCCAGAGACACTGAAAGGGACGGTAAACATTTCGCCCGACTCCCAGGAAACCAGGCTGGTCACTAGCCCGCAGCCCTCCATAGATTTGTGATCATCAGTCATGTAAGGGCAATGCCCCAAGCCCCTTAGCAGGTAGAGGACATGACCACAGGTCCTGTAGGCTCAAGACAGTTCTCCATTATAATGAGGTACCTAAAGGCCTGGAGGTTTAGCCAATGAAACTTTCCTTCCCAGACACTCCTCCCTGCAAAAGGTACTTAATCTCAGGCCCACCCTGAGAAGTGGGGTACGGTTTTACTCATTCACTTTCTGCCATGACAATAAATGCCTTGAAACCTTGGACTGCCTCTTTTCATGGGATCTGCCATGGGATCTGCCAGGGAAGCTCCTCCCCTACAGAGCCGCCACCTAATCTCCCACAGAAGGCCTCCCTGTTTTCCCAGTGGCAGCTGCCTCCAAGCTCAAGCCCACAGCAGTCAATCCAAGGACTCCAGTGGGACCAGCCAGCGTGCTCCCTCCTATTTCCCCCCTCGGCTCCAGGCTAGACCCAGCACCACAGGCCCCCACTCCATTATCAGCTCCTCCGTATCATTCCAGCAGTGCCCGGATGCCCAAGAACCTGAGGACCTATGGCCCTGGCCTCCTTGCAGGCCTGGGGAACCCTGAGCCAGCTCCGTCTGTGTCCCGCATTCAGACCGCCCTTCTCCATCCCCGGAGCAGTGTCCTGTGGCTTCTCACAGCCCAACACCCACCTGTCAGTAGGCACACTCAAACTTCCTGTATCTGGCCTCCCCAGAAAGGGGGATGATGTAATGTCTTACTGTGTTTTAAATCCTTGAGAACATTCTAAAAGAACATAGGACACGTCCTGAATTATTGACACCATGTCAGCCTTGACCACCTGGGTTGCCTAAGACACAACCCCCTTTGCTCTAGACATCCTGTCATAGACACTCATGCTCTGGGTGGATGCTCACTGTGGAGAGAAGCTTCATCAGCTTGTTTATCTTCCAGCTCCCAGGCATCCCCTTCTGAGGGTTCTCCCTAAGTGCGGGGCATTCTACGACATTGCAGTGGACACTGGAACAGAATGTGGAGTCAGAAAGTAGCAGAGGTAGCCGGAACCTGCCATGCCCACAGAATTGATCTCACCCAGGGAACCATCCACGCCTGTGGAACTGTCCACGAGAGCAGTGCTGAAATCTCTGGCCAGTGGGCTGCTTGCTGCAGTTCACGCATTGGCGGACTTCAGAATCACGTGTGTTCCAGATTTGCCCCAATTCGCCACTGTGGTGCCCAAAAGGCACAAGCGCACAAGATGCAGAGAGACGTGCGAATCAGCTAACTTGGCTGCTGTCCCTGGTTCTGAGAAGTGGGAACTGAAATCTGGCATTTCTGTCCTCCGCTTGCTCTGGGTCCCTCACAGCCTTCATGGGCTGTGCTGCTGGCTGACACCAGTGCCTGACTTTGGGGTAATGAGGCGAAGCAGAGAACACTAAGAGGATGGAGCATCACCTCCCTCCCTAGCATCAAGCGATATCAGTGTCAGCAATTAGGAGCCTTCCTGACTCGTGAGGGGAGAGGGACCTTTCTTTTTCCTGCTGGATGGTTTGGCAGACAGAGTCAAAAAGTCTTAGATGCACTCACATAAATGTCTCCTTCTCCAGACCCAGGGTCTCAATCTTTCCCCACCAGTTTTCTGCAGGGGCCTAGGAGACCCGTTAGCGTGTTCAGCCTCTTTGGCAGGCCTCCCACCCAGTTATGCAGGCCTGATGGACAGCACCAATCTGCGCTTGGACTGTTGATCTCATGGAGTCACTCCCACATTGAGGGCAGGCTCTGGTAGGTCACTGGTGGACGTGGGTAGGTCTTCAAGTCTAAGCAGTTAGAGAACCCAGCACACTCTTTCACTCCAACAATTCTCCTTGCTTCCGCACACTGGTTGCTCCAAAACCAAAGATCTCCTCATGCCTGTGCCTCCTAACACACTGCCACAGGAGAATTCCCATCAGCTACGCAATGCTCACACATCACATGTAACTTAAGTGACATCAGTGATGACATTATGATGGGGTCTTTGCCGATAACTGGCCAGATCCACATTGATAGTTCCACGCCAAGGGTTTAATGCTAAATAGTCTTGAATATTCTGGTGTGTGTGTGTGTGTGTGTGTGTGTGTGTGTGTGTGTGTGTGTAGCACTCTGGGACTCCATGGGAGCAGAGCCCCAGCTTAGAACTTGAGTGTAGCCACTGTATGGTAACCATTACAGATGAATAGAGGCAGGGAAGTCAAGGGTAGACCAGGGCAGGGTGGTAACTCATTGAGTTGACTGCAGCTACCTAGTGGACTTGGTCTAATGATTGGTAAATAAAAATGTCAACAGCCAATAGCTGGGAAGGACAGAGGCATTTTTTTTTAATTTCCCCGGCTTGGGACCAGGAGAGAGGAAGAGAAAGAGAGGAGATCCTCCACTTGGGGAGAATGTGGAGGAGAAGAGAAACCATGCCTGAGAGGACAGAGAGGCATCACTTCTATGGAGAGGAGCTGGGAGAGCGTGACCCAGAGTACAGCCCAGATGGGCAGCCCTCTGAGTCCAGAGCAGTCAAGATAGAATATAGAGCTTAGTAAGTAATAACTCGGGATTATTGGCAGGAGGTAGATTAACTGCATGGAGGTTAGGGAGTGACCCGGCTATTGTGCTGATTAAGGTGTATCAACATATAAAGTGTGTGTGTGTGTGTGTGTGTGTGTGTGTGTGTGTCTTTCATTCTGGAACGGAAATCATTGAGACGGGTAGACAACCAAGCCTCTGCTGGGATTTATTTATTACTTATTTAATTCAACACAGCCGTTTGGATGAGTTTCCGTTCAAGGGAGGACCCTGTGCGCACCATGTATTCCCTCGAACTAGTGCCTCTGATGGAAGCGAGGCTGGGCCTTTCACCCAACAATTCCTACCCCAGTGTTCCATCCCCCCGCCCCAGAACCCAGGGAAATCTCTCCCTTACTTCCAGACTGTGCCAATATGAGGTAGAGTAAGTCTCTCCCAAGAAGGCTGCAGGCCCTCAGAGAAGTGGGCCCAGCGAGAGGGGTGGGGATCTGTCCACCGCCATGGTGCTGAAGTCAGGCCGCTTGGGTTGTCCTTCAGGATGTGGGTCTGTATCCCAAAGCTTCTACATGTTTCTCACTTCAGAAGCCTGGACCTTCCTCACCCGCTCTCCAGGTCTTTACTGGTCAATGATGATTTTCCCACCCATGGGCTTGAATTATTAGGGGCACTTAGCTTATGTACCCAGATAGCAGAGGGTAGCACCCAAACTGGGCACCTGTTGGCAACCTGTTGTTGACTCCTGCTTGTGTCAGAAAGACAGAAAGGTGCTGGCCAACCACTGCGTGGCCCATGAAAAATGCCTCCCATTCGAGCCCCGATTTTGTATTTTGGTTGAGTAGTCAACCAGATCCCCAGGGGATGTCAGGCCAGGATGCTGTAATCCCTGGCTGGGATAAAGAGCTGCTGCCCCAGTTTCTTCAGTCTGGGCTCCTGGAGACAAGTGTCAGCTGTTTCATCAGAAACAAAGCGCTCCCCTGGGGGACAGTCGGCAGTTCACCTGTGAAGGGTATCTCGGGCTCCTCCACGTCTCCAAAGCCTGTCCTAGTTTATTCTTCACCGGCTTCGCCCTTGAGTGATACATCTCCCAGCCAGAGAAGAGATGGGACTCTCACCCCTCACGAACAAAGGGCTGAGGAGCTCCTGACGGGCTGCAGACAGCTCTCTGAGAAATGAGCCGTAGGTGTGACCTTGCTGATGGCAGATCCTCTTCACTGATAGGACAGAGAAGGCTGTGGGGGTAACACGTGGGCACAGGGGATACTGGTGAGCAGGGGCGCCACGTGCAAGGGTGGTGGCGGGGTGATTCTGGTAGCAGTGAGGGAGCAAGGCTGGGTGGAGGGTGTGAGAGTTCAGATCAGCCCCAAGTGGAGGGTGTGTGTGTGTTTGTGTGTGTGTGAGTGTATGTGTGTGCCTTGCATGTGCGTTTGTATAGGTAGATGCACGCATGTGTGCATGTGGAGACCAGAGGTTGACCTTGGGTATTTTTCAATAATAATAATAATAATTTTCATTAAATAATTAATTTTAAGAATTTTGTGTGTTTTGCCTGCATGTATGTCTGTGTACCAAATGTATACCAGGTCCATGTGAAGGTCAGAGGAACATGTTAGATCCTTGGAACCGGAGTTACAGATGATCATGAGCTGGGAATTGAACCTGGGTCTGTAGAAGACCAGTCGGTGCTTTTAAGCTCATCTCTCTAGCCTCTCCTCCGTGTTATTTATTTATTTTTTTTGAGACAAGGTCTCTCACCAGCCTGGAACTTCAAAAGAGGCTAGTCTGGCTGGCCAGTGAACTGTCTGCCTCCTCAGCTCCGTGGCTCCCTTGCCTGGCAAGCACAGCTGTGATGATTCACCCCACATCACCTGGCACCTTCAGGCAGCAGGGAGGGATGAAAGGGTGGCTTCAGACTTGGGGAGCTCCAGGAGCAGCCTCCCTCTTTGATCTGTCTGTTTAAAAAATTCTGTCCCTGCTGTAGCCTCCCTTCAGGTTCTTTCAGTTCTGCAGGATTTCCAAATCCTCCTTTAAATAAAGATCAAAAAGGGAGCCAGCTGCTGGCCTCGGTCTCCCTTTCCTGCTGGCCATCAGTCTGTCGGGATTTGAGTTGAAAGTTCTGGCGAAGGTCCCCTGAGGAGGAGGAATACTAGGCTGGGGATTCTGAACCCTTCAGAAAACCTGATCACCGGTTGACAGTCCAACCCCAGTCCACCTTTCTCAGAGCCTCTAAATAACTTGCTACGGTGGGCTAAGCACAGGGATGTCTGTGATTCCTTCAATGCCCTAGAAGGTCGGGTGGGGGGAGGGAGACACAGGGATTGCTTTCTTTTGTAGGCTTGGAGCTGAGACGCAGAGAAGCAAAAGCAAGCTGTCTAAGATCACACAGCGAGTCTGATCTGGGGGTCGGATCCTGGGAATTTGGATTCCAACTCAGGATGGAGCCACTCTGTCTCTTTGCCCAGGGAGTGATGGCCCCTCTTCAGCCTGTCACAGGTTCCTGCATTCAGTGTTGCCTGGCATTTTGGATTCTTAGCACATTTTGGGGGACAATGCTACATGCCAGGTCTGGGGGACCCAAGGCAAGGAAATGGAGCAGTCCATGGGTAGCTGGTCACCCACTGTGTCTGTGTACAAACAAGGAAGAGATCCCGGGTAATTTTGTCTCAGGGTTAGTAGCAGGTTAGACATGGAACTGAAAAGCAGTTTTTCCCTTGGTTTTAAGAGAAAGACAAAGAGAACTGAGCTCACCAGCCTGAAAGGCACAGCTTCTGGCTTGCTCTATACAAGGGGAACAGGGGTTCCAGCCTGGCTGTGTCATGAGCAGTGGAGGAGGGGAGTCAGAGGAGGCAGATGCTGGCTTGCAGTCACCGGAGAGAGTCACTCACAGTGTGGCCTTGAGAAGTGGGAGGAATGCTGGGCTCATGCTTTCTGCACATCTGGCCAACTGATGTTGGTACAATTACTCCTTGGCCAAAATCTACTGAGCACCTACGCCCCACACTCTGCTGTCCAGATAGAGTTGGTGGACAAATAGGGTGCAGAAGTGTGCTTCAGGTTTCAGGAGGAGCAAGGAGCAGAGAGCTGGAACTGATTGGGGATGAGACACAGTGCTATCGAGACTATGGTGCTTGTGGGGGCCACACCCCAGGGACACAGATGATGCCCACACCGTTTCCACCCGTCCCCCCATCCACACATCTGCAGGACTTTGGCCAGAAGCCATGATGGTTTTGATCAGAGGAGCAAGGCCACGTGCTAGGCTACAGGACCTGGGGCCTCCACTAGCAGGGATGAGGAGGGTGTCAGCTTCGAGGGCTAGAATAAGGGCTCTGTGTGGGCATGTGCAACGCAAGAGACTTATCAGACCTCCAGGGAGAGGGGCCAGGAGTTGGCAGGAAGGAGCTGATATTGGAGAAGATGGGACACGGAGTTGAGAGATTTGAGAGCAGGACCAGGCTGTATGGTCCCTCCATGGGCCCAGTGTGTGAAGAGGGCAAGGAGCTTCAAGAGTGAGATCCGGGGGACTCCATATCAGGACACAGGGTAGGAGAGTCTGGAACTGGTACTTGCCTTTGCCATCGAAGGTGTGTTCCTCTTCTCCGGAGGGGCTTCTTGACTCTGCTCCTCAGTTCTGCACATTCTCAAGAAGGGTTATTTTCCTGCCTCCAGCCTCAGGGCCATTGATCTCCTGAGTCTGGCTAGAGGCCTCTTGCTTTGTACTGTGGCATTCCTGTGTATCTGTCAGCTTCTGCTGCGTAACAAGTGGCCTGGAAACACAGCTGTTGTAAGATCGAGAAGCACAGCATTGGTTGTGTAGGCCGGACTGGCTCCTGCTGGCTCATATACCCCTTGCCTATGCACGGCCGGGTGTGTGGCTCTAGCTTGGGCAGACTGACATGGGAGGAAAGGCATGCATGACTGGATGTTGAACGAGCCCCCTTGCTTTTCCTAGACTTGACTCTTGTCTTTCAGAACCCTTGCTCGGCCTGGATGCAGAATGGCCTTAGAGATGGCAAGACCAAGAGTGGGGAGGGTTGGGTCTGAGGTGTGGCTCAGCTGGGAGAGTGCTTGGTTCATGAAGCCCTGGGTCCAATCCTCAGAATTACATAAACCAGCCACCGTGGCATGCACCAGTAACACCAGCCCTTAGGTGGCAGAGGCAGGAGTATGTTTGATATCATCTTCTACATAGTTAGTTCAAAAACTCTGTGTCCCCACACTCCCAAAAGTAGTAGAAGGGTTTTGAGAGAAAGGCAGGGACACCCTCCCTGGCTTTGAGAATATGGGTTGAGTGTGGGCTTCCCTAGGAGGCTGGGATCCAAGGGTTGACAGTTCTTAGCAAGCATTCAGAGTAGGCCAAGGCAATATGGATTCACTCCAGCTCTGCACGTACAACCCAAGCTCTCTGAGGGTCAGGGCCCACAATACCACTGTGAGACCTAGGCAGCATGGGTGTGGTGCTGCTCCCAGATCCTGGTAGCAAACACGGTGAGGCTCCCCAGCCACACTGATAGGAGCCATTCATTCGGCCCATAACCATTAGCACACGGGGTCTCCTCCTCTATGGGGATGTGTCATTGTTTTGGTTTGTATATGCCAAATTGAATCATGTTCGCCAAGCAGAAATCTTGGTGGCTAACTGTTTATTCGGCTAGACAAAGGGTATCTGGAGGGAGGCTAGAGACACAGATGCGTGGAACTATTGGCTCTCTCTCTTGCTTGGCTGGGAGATGGGGACACTTTTACTAACTACTCTGCAGGCTCATAGTGTGCACGCCAGCTTTTATTAGATTTCAGAGCCCACATTTGTGTCCTAGTAATTGGATGCAGTGAAGTTCCTCTACTCTGAATGGCACTAGGAAGACGCTTATCCAGGATGATAGAGGACATGTGTGAAGTAGAACTGCATGGCTTGAGCCTGCAGCCAGAGTCATAGCTGTTCCACGGACCGAGAGAAGCCTTGGCTAGCATGTCCTACCTTTCTGGGTCTCCCGAATTGGAATGCTGATCCCGGGCTCCCTCCTGAACCAGACTTGTCTGTCACTCCTTGCTCAGAGCTCCTGTACTAGTTGGTTCTGTGTGTCAACTTGACACGAGCTGGAGTTATCACAGAGAAAGGAGCCTCAGCTGAGGAAATGCCTCCATGAGACCCAGCTGTAAGGAATTTTCTCAATTAGTGATCAAGGAGGGAGGACCCAGCCCATTGTGGGTGGTGCCATCCCTGGGCTGGTGGTCCTGGGTTCTATAAGAGAGCAAGCTGAGCAGGCCAGGGGAAGCAAGCCAGTAAGAAACATCCCTCCATGGCCTCTGCACCAGCTTCTGCTTCCTGCCCTGTGTGAGTTTCAGTCCTGACTTCCTTTGGTGATGAACAGCAAAGTGGGAGTATAAACTGAATAAACCCTTTCCTCCTCAGCTTGCTTCTTGGTCATGTGTTTTAGAAACCCTCCTAAGACAGATTCTAAGATAACCCTGGTCTGCAGGGAAAATGGGATTCAGGCACCATACTGCTGGTGTTTAAAGGTCTTGGAGCTTATCGCCTCGAGTTTCAGAATGAACAGGCTTTCTGTGCCACTGGCTTGGGAAAACAGCTTTGTCTAAGTCAATTGTTAAACACTGGATTTTAGAGTCCAGCAATGCCTTTGGACTATTCCTTGATCCACCTGGGGGAACTGAGGCTCAGAGAGGACCAGCAGCTGGTTCGTTCCAGTTTTGGCCTGTGTTAAAGGTCATGGATGCTTCCCTCTGTGCCTCCAAACTGGAGATGGAACCCCTTGTTTTGCTACTATGTATGAAGCAGCTACTGCCTTTATTTAAACAAGTTTCTATTTGAAAGGCAGTGTGATCTGAAGGAAGGTCCCTGGACGTCATCTACCAACCCTTTCCCCACCCATCTGCTTATTCTTCCTTCTGTCCATTTATCTATCCATCCATCCTTCCATCTGCCCACCCACTAATCCATCTAACCATTCACTCAATTTCCTCCATCCCCCTATTCACGACGAATCATTCATATCTGCAACCACTCATCTGAATTCCACCCACCCATCCACCCATCCACTCATCCATCCATCTATCCATCCATCCACCATCTTCCCAACCACCAGTCACCTGTGTATCATCCATCCACTGGATCTGCCTCATCCATCCATCTACCCATTTATTCATTACCACACGCTCTCTGTCTGAACAGCAGAGAATGTGGTAGGGGGAAGTAGAGTGTCTCTGCTTCACAGAATGCACAGGTTTTGGGGATGCTGACTAGGATGATCTGGAAGGGCTTCTCTGATCAAATGCTGTACCTTGAAGGGTTTGAAGAACAAGAAGGTGCTGGTCAGTCATTTGGAGACAGGAAACCCTCTGAGCAGATCCTACTCTTTGGCCTGGTAGAGCATTCGGCAGGCTCCTTGTCCCTCTGACTTTAGTGTTTCCTTTACCTCACCACTATCCCTGTCCTACTCATTCTTGCCATCCTGAGGCGAATGTTGAGAGGCAGCTGGTGTGAGTGGTACATAGCTCTTGCTCCTTCCACTTTCTTCTTCCTCCTTATAGCAGGTGAGTTCATCCTCAGGGTCACTGACTACATTGTGGCCAGCTATCATACTATCTCTCTCTCTCTCTCTCTCTCTCTCTCTCTCTCTCTCTCTCTCTCTCTCTCATACACACACACACACACACATACACACACACATATATCACACACACAAATGCACATGCACACATGCACAGAGACACAGACATGCATACCAGGCACACACACACACACACACACACACACACACACATCAGTTACACAAACACCAGACATGCACACACCAGACACACACACACATGCATACATATACACATAAACACACACACCACACATACATGCACACACATGCTTTCATCATACACAAACACATGTATGCACACACATCCATACACATATACAGACACACAAACCAGGTGCATACACACACACATCCACACATGTATATATCATAGGCAGGAGTTAGACCCGAGAGGCGAAAGCTACCAACTTTTGTAAGTTTACCCTTTGAATTTGGAGAGACACATTCCTTACGAATTCTGCCCATATGTACTCAATCAGGTTAATGTCCACAATCCTTTCTCTGCTGGCTGCAAAGAAGGCAAATTGCTACCCTCATTGTGGGGAGTGCAGGATCAGCCACTGGAGGATTTCTAACATACAATAATTCCCAAAATTAGGATGCTAGGTTCTATGCCCAGTGATTGTGTTACCTAAACTAAGATTACGCCGTGTTTTCCTTCTCTTAAGGACCCACCTGGGTTCCAGAGAAAGGTATGGCAGTAAAGCGCGGTGTGCAAGGGTGTACCCCAGCCAGCTAAGGGACTTCGGAAGTGTGTGGCATGCGTGGCAACAGCCAGCCATGGGAACTTATTGAGCCAGGAGGAGAGAGTGATTTGGGAGCTCTAGAGAGACAGAGCCAGCTTGGGTGAGACAGGCCCTGGGTAAAAGGAAAGAATGCAGTCTTGGCCTGTCTGCTGGGCTGGAAACAGACTGAGGCTGTTGGCTGGTGCCTAGCCGGAGTTAGTGTGGGGTGCAACAGACGCTCTTCATGGCCATGCCTGCCCTTCTGCTCCAAGGTATTTACCACAGAAAATACTGAAGCCACAAAAACATTGATAGGAGAGAAGGAAGGCATGCCCTAAGCCTCTCTAGTCACATGATCAAAATATATTATATGTGATCATATATTGTACAAAATATGTGAAAATGCCTAAAGAAACCCATTATTATGTATAATTAATATATGTTAATGAAAAACAAGAAATAGATTAAAGTAAAGCCCACCAGAGAAGCATTTCTTACCCACCAAAAGAAAGCCGTGCGAGCGAGCCTGTGATGTTGAAAAAATTCACTGGGGGTGGCTTCATCTTATTGTTTACAAGAAAACAGTTTCTTCAGTCTCTTCATTAGGCCTTTTCCAAGTGCAAACCCATTTTCAGGATATTACTTGTATTATCAATGTTTTCATAAGATAATTTTGTCTTTGTGGAATGACAGTCATTTCACGTTCGTTTACGTTCTACTAGGACAAAACAAAATTCAATATTGAACGCGACAAAATCAAACCAAAACAACAACAACAAAAAAAAAAATAAAAAGCAAGCAGCTCAGACTTGGGGCAAACTGCGGCCTCGGGGTTGATAAGACTTTGTGGCTCCAGGCTTAGGAGGCAGAGGGTGGAGAATTTCAAGTTTCAGGGAAGACCTTGTCTCAAAAACCTAATTAGTCTTCCTCTCCCTTTCCCTTTCCATTTCCCTTCCCCTCTCCCTTCCCCTCCCCCCAATATAAACAGCCCCTCCCAGCAGCAGCAGTAGCAGCAGCAGCAGCAGCAGCAGCAACCCAAAAACAATGGAACCTTATGGTCCAGTGGTTAGGAGTGAGGACTGCTCTTACAGTCCTGAGTTTGGTTCCTAGAACCCATGTCAGGTGGCTACAGGGGATCGGATACCCTCTCTGGCTTCCAAGGGCACAAAGGAACTTCCTGTACACATATGAACACACTCACACCATACAGATACAGACATATGCACACAGACGAAGACACACAGACACACACATTGAGAGAGACAGAGAGAGGCAGAGACAAAGAGAGACAGAGAGAGAGAGCTTTTGATTAAAAAAGACAATGAAACAAAATATAAAAAAAGAGATAAGTTCCAAGACCCCTACTAGCAGATGCAGGTATAATTAAATTGTCCCCAGGGCTAAAGGAAGCCCCACAATTGAGGTCCCCCTGGCCACACCTGGAGCAGTTTCTAGAAGCCCCAACCTTTTTCTTCACTGTTTCTTCTGGCGCCTTCCAGATGTGTCAGACAATACTAGTGCAGGAACTCTTCCTGCCCAGGGGAGGCAGGCTGGGGTTTGGATTATCTCCTCCCCACAGTCAGCTGGACTGAGGGCTCCTCTGCTAGGGTTGTGCAACAACATCCCCCCTACCCACAACCCCGGGCCCACCGCCAACTGTAGGTCACAGGAGGTTAGGACTTAAGGAAATGTCTTATAAAGCAGCCCTGCCTCGCATCTTCCAGCAGGAGGAGGTGTGCACTCTGTAAAGAAGTTCTCCGTCTGCTTTCTCCAAGCCTCCTTGGGGGACCCTCCAGACAAACCATCATAGGAACACCCAGGCAGGGCCCACTGAGCTCAGAAACTCTGCCAGCTTGTCTTTTGGTAATGGGCTGGCGCAAGGCTCATAAAACCTGCCACCTTAAGGCAGCTTGGGGACCACTCTTTCTCCATGCCCTGACTCCTGCGTAGGCCCAGCCACAGTCCTGCCGCCGAGTTGACTGGTGCAGTCTGAGAGCACTGGGCAGCCTGGAGTCAGTCCTGTCCCCCACCTGCCCCAGCCTCCGCACTTTCTAGCCCGACTCCAGGGCCTGTGTGGGTCCATGTCCTAACCAAGGAGCCGGACATCAGTGTGCTCATGCTTGCACGAGCTTTTCTCTATGGTGACAAAGTATCATCATAAGGAGGAAGGTCAGTTTGCTTCACAAGTTGAGACGTCAGTCCCTCCTGGAGCAGGCACTTTGTGCCAGGAGGCAGGGCAGGTGAACGCCAGCACTGGGCTATGCCTCTTCCCATTTCCTTGCATCTGAGCCGCAGCCCGTTAAGATGACGTCATCATGCTTGTGGGATGATGTCACCACACTCACAATGTCATTCCCTACTCAGGTAACCCTGCCAGGGCTGTGAGCTACCCACCTCCTGGGACGATCTAAACCCAGTTTGCTTGCTTGGCCACAGGACAGACTGTCACAGGGCCCTGTGTTCCTGGGATGCTTCAGAATGCTTGGCATTCTGGGAAATATCTGGGGGTTCCCATGGAAACAGACCTGTGCCCCATGCCCCACAGCAGACAGCCAGAGGCAGAGTCAGGCGAGCAGACAACAGTGCTCCTTTTGTTTTCTCAAAGGACAGCAGGGAAACTGAGGCCACAACTCTGGAGAGCACAGGTTGGTGGTCGTTCGACTGACGGAAGCCACTGTGGGAGCTGCTCCCTGTTCAGAGGCTGCTTCCTGTAGCTTGCTGCCGAGTGGACTTCCTGCCTGATGTATTTCCCTCCTAAGATGAATAAATGTGACTTTATGGGAATTTAGTAACAGAATAAACCACAGATGGAAAATCAAACACTTAGAAAAATCATTTAATGTTTTTATTTACTCCGTGTGAGAAGCCACCAGCTCGGGCTGCAATGGGAGCTGTTACGTAATTTATGGCCACAAAACCGATCCCTAACGCATCATACTCAGAGGCTTTGCAGGTCCCCGAGGCGCCCAATTCATATTCAGTTCTAGTTGGGCAGGATGGATGGCAGAGGGTGCAGAGAGGGGAGCTGCCTTCTGGAGTGAGCTGAGCTGAGCTGAGCTGAGCTGGCAGGGACCGGAGGTAGGCGCAGGCTCGCAGTGGCGAAGCCCTCTGCCAGGGGCGGGTTGAAGTTTATTTTGACATTGGCGGTGTGTTATACAGCCAAAGTAAAAATAAACCTATTGCTCAGGAAAATAGACCTCTTGCCTCACACCATCGTGATGCCATTTGCAACACAAACGTGAGAACTCCACCGCAGAGATATTTGATCAAATGTTTTGACCACATGCACTATTAAATCCTTCCTGAAGAGAGGTTGCCAGCACTCTGGGGCAGCTATAAATGAGCTTATCACCTGAATTGAGTTTGTAGTTCCCACTGGGGACTGTGCTTGGACAGGTGGTCTTGGCTTGGGTGCAGCTGGGCACCTCATTTGCCAGCCCTCTCACCCCCAACTCCCCTTCCTCTCCCTAGCTCCCTCCCCATCCCCCTCCCCCTCCCCTCCCCTCTCTCCCTCTTTCTTCCCCTCCCCCCTCCCTCCTCCTCCCCTTCCTTCCTTTCTTAGCTCCTCCTGGCTTCTTTCCTTTGTTTCTCCTTACCTTGCTTTTTCTCTCCCTTCCCCTTTGCTCCTTCCCCTGGCTCATTTCAGCTTCCTCCAGGGCTCATGCACACAAGCTTCTAATGGTTTTTACAAACCTGTAAGACGAGTGTCATTGGTCTTAATTTTGCAGATTACAGATAGAAGGCTCTGAGGCTGAGAAATATGGCTGTATGTTTAACATGTGACCTCCAGTGCCAAGGCTGGCTTGAATCTCCCCCCATCTTGCTGACTTCTGTGTGGCCGGAATAGTGTTCCCCAAAGTCAATAAGGGTCACTGTGAGGCCATTAGTTGGAAGGAGGTCATAGGGGAGTGGGCTGGGCCCTAAATTCAATGTCTGGGGTCTTTGGAAAAGGAAAACAGACTATGCATCCAGTGAAGGTAGAGATCAGATAACCACATATGTCCAGCAATGACAGAAGCCAGAGGAGGCATGGAATGGACCCTCCTTCATAGGCTTCAGGGGAACCAGCTGCCACCTGTTTTCTTGCAGGCTCCCAATGGGACAAGGCTGCCCTGGTGAAGCCTGGCTTGCGGATACAATCTCTGTGTGGTTCCTATTCATCTGTGACCCATTCCCCCCAAAGTCGCATGGCTTAAACTGGGCAGGAGGCAACTGGTTCTTGAAAGATTCAGGGAAGACCTGAGATGGGCCATCTCACCAGTGAGAAGGGGCAGCCATGCTCTGACTCTGGGTAGCAGCCTCCAGGTTGTAGGTAGGAGAGAGAACAGAGCTAGTCTTGCATGTTGATGTATGAAACTCACAAGGCTGGGGCATGTCCGCTCAGAGATGGGGACAGCCTAGAGCAGTTTTCTTAGCCTACTTTGGGGAGGTTCTTGTGTGATTCTGTGATCCCTGAGAGGTCTTAGGTGAGGAAAATGAAAAGATGTTTCAGAGTAACACTGAACTCAGATGCGCCACAATGTTGCAAGGGTCTCCTTAGTGTTTATAGTTGCAAAGTTAGATTGTGATGAAGTCTGGGTTCAGCCTGTTCCTTGGGTCACCTGACACACAGGAACCACTTGAGTGGTGCAAAGGTACCTCACATCCTGCTTTTGCCTTAGGAACGGCGTCTTCTCTAAGTCCCCTCCTGCCACTTCCATGGCTCTCTGTTCAGTGCTCAGGGGCTTGCACTGTTGAAATTCTCAATTTAACCTATCTGACCTCCTCCAGGGCAGGGGTACAGGGAGGGGACATTGGCAGCCATGAAAATGGACAACTGACCAGATCTGAGGAGCCAATGCAGACACACAATTGTGCTCCTGTTGTACAGAACACAGCCCCTGGGGATGATGTTGGGGGCACAAGGAGCAGTGGCTTGTATGGTTGTTGGGGTGCCTTCCTCTCTGGGCGAGTGTGTCAGTGATTGCCCTGCAGTTGCTTCTCTGAATGGCCACAAGCTTGGTGGTCTAAGCTAGTAACCTTGTATTCACTCACTCTGGAGTTCACACATCCAGTTGTGATGAGTGGTGCTCTGAGAAAGAAGCCCTTCCACCACCTCCAGACCCTGCTGGTTTATAGTGGCTAACGTTCCTTGGCTTGTGGCTACGTCACTCTGGTCTCTGTGTTCAGGGTCACATGGCCATCTCCCCACCATCATTTATCTTATGAAGACACCACCCCTGGACTTAGGGACACAATGGCCATCCAGTGTGACTGCATGGTTTCCTTAATGAATCTCTTTGCTTACCTACTTCACATCAGCCCCCTTTCACAGGCTTTAGAGGTTGGGACTTGACAGATTTTTGGGGGCCACCTTTCAGCTGCCTTGTCATGTTTTGACAAAGCCTGTTGGGCCTTTGTCCATGATGCAGAAATCTCATCCTATCGAACAGGTCCGTGGAGGGGCTCAGCATGGAACCTGGTGGGCTGGTTGGTTTTTGTCCAACTTGACACAAGCTAGGGCCATCTTCAACTGAGAAAACACTTCCTTCAGATTGGTGTTTGTCTGTGGGACATTTTCTTGATTAACAATTGATATGGGAGGATCCTGACCACCGTAGGCTATGCCATCCTTGAGCAGGTGGCCATGGATTGTATAAAAAGGGGCTGACCAGGCCATGAGAAGTGAGCCAGCGAGCAGGATTACGCATGATCTCACCTCTGCTTCAGCCTCTGTCTCCAGGTTTCTGCCTCCCCTTCATGATGGGCCACTCACTATAAGCTGTAACCTGAAATACACCCTTTAATCTCCAAGTGGTTCTGGTCATTGTGTGTGCATCACAGCAGTAGAAAGACACCTAGGAACTGCAATTTTTAAAAAAGGTTTCCTCTGGCAAATCCACACATGTGGGAGCTTGACGGGAGTGACTTACAGAATCAGAGACAGGACACAAGCAAAACAAACAAACTTTTAGTAAACCAAAAACCAAAACCAAACCAAACCAAAAATAACAAACACCCCCCCCCCCAGATAACAATGACAAACGTCTCTCCCTCCTTCCCTTCTTCCCTCCCTACTTCCCTCTCTCCCTTTCTCTTATAGCTGGTCTTAGCTACTTTGTGGGTTCTTCTTTTTCCCACCCTCTATCCTCCCCACTATCAATCCCTATCACTAGATAGGAGAGAGAGAGAGAGAGAGAGAGAGAGAGAGAGAGAGAGAGAGAGAGAGGAGGGGGAGAGCTCTGAATCTTGTTTCTTCTTTGAGAACAACTACTAACAAACCACAGCCTTCCCTCCACCTCTCTGGGCCCTAGCATTTATTTATACACCCCCTGAAAAGTTCCCAGAATTCCAAATGTCACCCAACGACAGAAACCATCTTCCCTTGGCAAAACCACACCTCTGCTAGAGCGTGAGGCAAACCATAGTCAGCTGCTGCAGACAGTCTGAAGCAACCCCTTATCCCCATACTTGGGACTAAAACGAAAATATGTTCTTATAATGTTTCTGGTTTTTTTTTTTAAAGAAACCAAAATTCCGGAATTGTCACTACTTTCCCCTCCCCCCTCTCTTCTCTTTAAGTCGGGGTCTTGCTCTGTAGCCTAGGCCTGATGCTAAGATTCCGGGCACATACCATTTGACGTCGATTACATTAAACGCGCAATCATGTCTTACTGAAGGTTTCTTGTTGTGGCTCTGTGACTACCGGGGAAGTCTTTGCTGCTACAGCCAACCAGCTTCAGAGTCTGAAAGTAGTCTTGGGGAAAACTTCCAGAACTGGAAGAGAGACACACAGACCCATGGGAATGGAGGCTGAGAGCAGAGACGTGCCTGTAGGCAGAGACATGATCAGCTGGGATCCCGAGTCCGAGGTGGGGTCAGCTGACTCCAGCAGCCCACACTGGCTTCTGACTGTCCTGTGATCTCTGAGGTAGGTAGCTGGTGCCCCGTAGCCCATGGACACACCCCGGGGCCAGGGCCAGGCTGACTGGAGCCAGGACAGAGGGCTTGGGCTTCTATGCAGGAAGGCATAGGCACACAGGTGTGGATTTATTTTGCTTAACAGTTTTTATGTGCGTGCAGCACGGTCATGGCCAACACGGATCTGTGTCTAATTAAGGTCAGATGAGCTCCTCCAGCCAGCGGAAGATAAAATCTCTAAGTGATAAGAAGGCGCCCTGCCGATTTAATTGGCAGCGTTTTTTCTTTCTTAGTGGTCCATAAAACAGCAGAGTGTTTTCCCATCAATAGAGCCCTACCTAGAAATATTCTAGGTAGAACCGAGGGCTGCGCACAAGCTGCATGGGCTCACTTTTTCTTCTTGTCCCAGCCTTAGAAGGTACTGGATGAGAAGGGAGAGACTTAACCAGGGGCCTCCAGGAGGCGGGGTTGGAGGGAGGCTAGGGGGCGGGGCCTGAACCTGAAGAGAGACCTCTGCACTGGGGGGAGAAGATGTTTGGTTACAAAGTGTCCTGGTAGATTCAGTTGTCAACAGGGTCAAGACACACTCGAGGGATTCTCAGGGGACTGCACAGATCAAAGTGTCTTAATGCAATGCCTGTGAGGAATTGTCCTGATTGTTGATTGATGTGGGAGGGCCCAGCCACTGAGGGCAACACCATCCCTAGGCAGGCGGACCTGCTCCGTGTAGGGAAACTGGCTAAGTACGATCCTGGGGCAAGCCTTGGATTGCTCCAGTAAGAGGTGTTTCTCCATGATTTCTGCTTGGAGTTCCCCATAATGGACTGTGGCTTGGTGGTGTAAGGGGAAGTAAGCCCTTTCCTCCGTAAGTGGCTTTTGGTCATGGTGTTTAATAAACAGCGACAGAAAAGCAGATTAGAACACGGGCCACTGGGCCACAGCAGCAGCCATGATCATCACATGTCAAGTAGTCCACACAGCACGTCCCAGTGGTCCTGGGAGAAGCTGATACTTCCTGGATAGACGTGTAGCAGAGAGAGCAGTAGGCAGTTGCCAGAAAGGCATGGAGCTGCACTGCAAGCAGAGATTCTCTCTCAGAGTCTTAGATGCTCGCGGCTCTGAGATGAGGAAAAGGAAGGGTCAGATTGTGGGTGCTGTGCGGTCCCACTGTGCACACTGGGTGTTCTGTGTTCCCACTGTGCACACTGGGTGTTCTGTGGTCCCACTGTGCACACTGGGTGTTCTGTGTTCCCACTGTGCACACTGGGTGCTCTGTGGTCCCACTGTGCACACTGGGTGCTCTGTGGTCCCACTGTGCACACTGGGTGCTCTGTGTTCCCACTGTGCACACTGGGTGCTCTGTGGTCCCACTGTGCACACTGGGTGCTCTGTGGTCCCACTGTGCACACTGGGTGCTCTGTGTTCCCACTGTGCACACTGGGTGCTCTGTGGTCCCACTGTGCACACTGGGTGCTCTGTGGTCCCACTGTGCACACTGGGTGTTCTGTGTTCCCACTGTGCACACTGGGTGTTCTGTGGTCCCACTGTGCACACTGGGTGTTCTGTGTTCCCACTGTGCACACTGGGTGCTCTGTGGTCCCACTGTGCACACTGGGTGCTCTGTGGTCCCACTGTGCACACTGGGTGCTCTGTGTTCCCACTGTGCACACTGGGTGCTCTGTGGTCCCACTGTGCACACTGGGTGCTCTGTGGTCCCACTGTGCACACTGGGTGTTCTGTGGTCCCACTGTGCACACTGGGTGTTCTGTGGTCCCACTGTGCACACTGGGTGCTCTGTGGTCCCACTGTGCACACTGGGTGCTCTGTGGTCTCACTGTACATTCTGGCTGCTCTATGGTTCCACTGTTCACACTGATCCACACTGGGTGTTTTGTGGGCCTACTGTCCATACTGGGTGCTCTGTGGCCCCACTGTGCACACTGGGTGCTCTGTGGTCCCATCGTGCACACTGGGTGCTCTGAGGTCTCACTGTACATTCTGGCTGCTCTATGGTTCCACTGTTCACACTGATCCACACTGGGTGTTTTGTGGGCCTACTGTCCATACTGGGTGCTGTGTGGTCCCAGTGTCCATACTGGTCTCTCTGGCCCCTGTAGGTGGCTATCCTCACATTCTGTCCTAATCACCTGGTGTGGTGTCAGGAATCTCCAGCTGAGTCCTCCTACCTCTTTTGTGAGACAGGGTCTTACTCCAGCTTCTGATGCTTCTGCTTCATTCTCCCAACATGCTGATGTTACCGATGTGAGCCACCATGCCTGGGAGGTCATTCTTACATGTGGAAGGAAAGAGGGACCAAGGACTCCCATTTTTGAGAACTTAATTACCTTCTATAGCCCCTCCCCGTCACACATGGGATGGTGGTGGTGGATATGAATCTGTGAATCAAGGATCAAACATTTAGTCTTTAGCAGATCCCAGGGACTGACAGATCCTCCTGACTCCCTGTGATGGCTTGTATAGGCTTGGCCCATAGAGTGGCACTATTAGGAGGTGTGGCCTTGTTGGAGTAGGTGTGTCACTGTGGGCATGGGCTTTGAGACCCACATCCTAGCTGCCTGGAAGTCAGTCTATTGCTAGCTGCCTTTGGAACAAGAGGTGGAATTCTCAGCTCTTCCAGTCCCACATCGTCCTGGGCACCTGCGTGGATGATAATGGACTGAACCTCTGACCTGTAAGCCAGCCCCAATTAAATATTGTTCTTGTGAGAGTTACCTTGGTCATGGTGTCTGTTCACAGCAGTAAAACCCTAAGTAAGACACTCCCCAAGGACCAACAGACCCCAAGTCCCACTCCCACAATGCCATTCTCTTTATGGTCTCCTTTCTCTTTTGGAGTGCTTAGGCAGACAGAGGGATAGACCTAGGGTCTTGATCATAGGACTGCAAAGTCTCGGAGCATTCAGAGACTGCTCATTTTTTTTCTGGTGGGGACACAAAGTCCAAGTTACTTCAGGGTCTCAGGTATCTGTAGTGCATCAGACCCTAAACAAGGTCCTGGCTTCCATCCATACTTTCCATCAGAATCTGATTCCTCCCTAAAGCAACTGGGGCTGTCCCGGCTTGGTACCCTGGTAGTCTCTGGATCATCACTGATGGGGCTTGTGTGGGGTTTGTGTGGGGCTTGTCTCCTTGCGTTTTGCTCATGCACGGATGGCTGCAGCACTGCCCCATGGGGTGCGGGAGGTGACAAAGGTGGTGTGGTCATGTAATGGACCCAGGGCGGATTCTGCTACACACAGTCCACTCAGGGCTGTTGTCCTGGGTCAGTTCTTCATCAGTACGTCTGGGACAAGATGGCCTCTGGGCCACCTGGAAGTCACTCTGGAGCCCCGGGAGCCTCTGACACTGAGAAGACAACTCAGAGACTCCAAGCTCCCACAGGTGGTGAGGAGAGTAACCTGCTGTATCTTACAGCTCACATTCTTGTTAAGATGCTCTGCAGTGGGAGGAAGCGGTGACCATCTGTGGCCGTGCACAGAGGGTTGTAGGATGCAGGGGAGGGACGGAGGGCTGGCGGCCACTGTTTCTGGCAGAGTAGTCCCAATTTGGCCCTGATCCCAGACCCGAGGCCCAGGAAACAAGATGGTACTGTATGGCGCACCAGCTGATGTGGATTCATTTGTTTGCTCATGCTTCCTTCCCTCCTGGGCTTTGAATGTTGTCCAGAATCAAGCTCAAAGCACAGCCTTTGAGTAGTTACAGGGAGGGCCACATAGAGAGTCTGCTTCAGCTGTCTTTCATGTTTACCACCAAACTCCTCCAGAATGAAGCCCCTGCTCCAGTGAGCCGTGCTGTGTGCCTAGACTGGAACCCCCTGTGCCCCTTCCCTTGGACCCATATCTTCCCCACTACCCCTCTTCCCATGCCGGGACCAGGGTCCTGGTCTTTCACCTGTCCAGTCCACCAAGTTCTGGTTTCCTGAGCTGTAGAGACCTACATTCAGCAGTCAGTTGCTATGTGGAGGATCCCAGCTAGTGACATCGTATTTCTTTATAGAGAAGAGGTGTCAGTTGTTCTTGGGATGTATAAGGGACTCCTCTGTGAAACCTGCTGAGTTGGTGCGCGCAGAGGTCAAAGACAGCTGTGGTGGCATGGGCTTCTTCCTGCCTGTGTTGCTGGGTGTCTGTGGTTTGGCCCGGGCTTAAAGTTACAGGGGCAGCTTATGCCACCTGTGGATCCTCTCAGAACCTGGCCACCATCTTTTACTCCAGAGAAATGTCAGTAGGATTTCTTCCTCAGGGTGTGGGTATCATTCCAGGACAGCAAGGGACAAATTGCAGCCATGTGGGACAAGCTCTTGTTCACTCTCCAAGTGCCCACTGAGATCACCCTGGGTCCCACTAACTCAACATAGCAACTGGCAGCTGTGTAAGACCAAAGTTCTTTCTCTATCAGAAACATAAACCTGGGCCCAGAGAGGTTTACAAAGTCCAGTAGCTAACACACAAGCCTTGAACCCAATGCTGTCAATTCTGGGCAGGGTCATGGCTCTTTGGATTGGACTCGGGTCTCTTGGAACAGGGCCAGTGCTGTCCGGGATTGACGCTGATGCATCTCTGAGGGCCCATCCACATACCTGATCTACTGCAGGACAGGTAGACACAGATACAGACACTCAGACTGTGTTTGGTGGCCAGGCCCAAGTCTCAAGAGAATAAATAGTTTTACAGCATGCCAGTGGCAGGGGACGGGGGGGGGGGTAAATGTTAGAGTAAAGCTTGAATTATTCACATTATAGAGACATACTGTTTAGGACAGACAAGGCTAGTGACTGGTAAGTGGTAGGCATTTAACAGAGGCTTTGGGCCATAGAAGAAGTGGGAGGTACACATGTCCCTGAGGAGAGAGAAGGAATAGAGAGGGGGGAGGGAGGAGGGGAAGAGAGAGAGGGAGGGAGAAGGAGGTGGAGGTGGAGGAGGCAGGGAGGCAGGGAGGTAGGATAAGGGTTCTCATCTTCTTGGCCACAGTCTGCAAGGTATTAGGGATGCTGTGTGAGGGAGACATCTCTACTCTGGGGCTGAGGGGGTCAGGGTGGAAGCTAAAAGTACAAGATCCTGCCTCCTTCTAACTCTCATGCCAAAGAGCAGTGTGTCAGAGTTGGGACCCCAGATCAGTGTTGATTGACACAGGTGGGACCCCAGATCAGTGTTGATTGACACAGGCCAAGCCTGCTTCACAGGCTGCTGGAGGTTGGAGCAGTGCTCAAACCCTACAGCCCCTGCTCCTGCGGACTTCCCCAGGTTTGGGGTAGTTCTCGAGAAGAGCTCTGTCTGGTCCTATCTGGGGTCTTCTCATCAGACACCTGCTAGAACACAGACACCAGCTGACTCTTACAGTCCCCCAGAGTAGTGATTCCAGTCCCGGCTCCGGTACTCACAAAACATAGCCATCAGACTGTCAATCGGGGTGGAGTTGGGGCTGTGAGTGGCAGTGGAGGAGCAACAGGAGCTGATAGAGGAGTGTGGAGAGAGGTGATGGCAGAGCAGAGCTGCTCCAGAGGTTTGGGGGGCTGCGGTGCCCATCCCCATAGTCCTGCTGTGGCCCCCAACTGCTCCTGGCTTCAGCTCTTTGCTTGATGATCTTTTGTGTGAGGATGATCACCATGTGGTGGTCCAGTGTGTGTGTGAGGGGGGAGGGGGAGAGGGAGGAGAAGGGGGAGACAGAGGGGGAGGGAGGGAGAGAGAGAGAGAGAACTCAGTCTTGGGCATGTATGTGTGATAGAGAGAGAGAGAGAGAGAGAGAGAGAGAGAGAGAGAGAACATAACATCACAGTTGTTATATGCCAATGCTCACACAGACTAGTCCTGTTGCAATGTGTGTGTGTGTGTGTGTGGGTATGCAAAGATGTGGGTATCAGGGAGTGGCATCATCGAAGGCAATCTTGCTGAAGGATATCTGCTTACAGGTCCATCCTGGAATGATGCTAATTCCAGTCCCTGTGACCAACATGTACCCAGGCAGTGGATATCACATGACTGAACCTCTGAGGGACCATCCATAGGGGTTTGGTAGTCCCCACGGTGGACTGTGATGTGAAGGTAGGGATGTCAGAGTATGGAGTATCTCATTGCCCTGCTCTGCATATCCTGACCCCTAATTACCACACCAGCCAGCCCTTCTGGAGGGCTTCATCCCTCCTGCACTACAGCGGTACGATTTCTCTAGTACCGGACAGCTGGCCATGAACCCTTCGCTCTCCGTGGATAGAACTGTGTGTTGGCAAGGATAGGCTCTTCCTTGCTGGTCCTCGGCAGCTCTTGTAATCTTTATCTTCAGCTGCAGTGGACAGAGCAGCAGTGGGAAGCACCCTCTGGTGTCCCAGCTCTGTGGCCTCAGTCACTGGGACCTTAGCCCACACCAACATGAGTCGTAGCTTTCCTGAAGGTGAAGGGAGTTGGGGTTCCACAGTTCTGGACAGCAGCACAAGAGCTTCTGGTGTTGGGGTGTCTTAAGACTGTCAGCCTTTAAAGCTATTGCCTCCCACTGTCATTGTTGCTGAGGTGGCTGACATGGTGGCCTCTTCTCTCTATTGTTAGCTCCTGCTGTTGGTCAGCAGCATCAGTGTCACTCACATGGATGAAAACTCTGCTAAGGTAAAGTCATCTGTTGTTCTGGAGCTCTCGCCTTTTCCACGGCTCTGCCCCTGCTATCCTGTTTTCAGGGCTGAAGCTGCTGCTTTGTTTGTGTTGACAGCTTAGCCAAGATCACTGGAAGCAGGCAAGAGAATGTCACTTGTAAGGATCCTTTCCTGGGGTCTAATATAACACAGTAATAATGCAGGAAAAAAGGACATCTCCAAGGCAGTGGAGAGTTAGCCAAACAGCCTGCTTACATAGTTAAGAAAGGGTGTTTGTACCAATCACAGCCGATCTCCATGCAAGCCAAGGCTTGCAGTTCCACTAACCACAGCAGACCTTTATGCAAATGAAGGCTTGCTGCTCCACCAACCACAGCAGACTTTTATGCAAATGAAGGCTTGGAGCTCCACCAACCACAGCAGACTTTTAGGCAAATGAAGGCTTTTGTTCAGGCTAGTGATACATTGTTTTCTTTGTAGCAGTCCTAGCAGTACCTCTGCTGGGCCAACAGGGAAAGTATTCTCACTGTGGCCCAGGTGGAAATGGTTACAGAGTCTGGTGGACACAGTTGGAACAGTCCCTCTAAGGGCTGCCCCTTCAGGAGCCAGAGCTGTGCTAAGGTAGCTGCAATTGTTGTGGAATCCTTGAACAATAGCTTCCTCAAGGCATCTGTAGAGTATCCGGCATGGTAGTGTTAGCACAAGGCTTTGGGTGACTACTTGACAGATGGTCCGTTCCTTAAGCCAGACAGGGCACCAAGGAGGAGGGGGTCCAACAGCTGCCAATTCTGGAGTCGAATGACCTCATTGTTCAAATCTTTGCTTATTCACATGAAAGTAAACGTGAGAAAAATGCTTATAGTGATAAATTGTTAACACTGGTGTTGTTCTCGGCAGTACTTGACAGTACTTTAAAAACACCGATTCCTGGTCAGTGCCTCAGGGAAAGGCGGGCCCCAACCTGTCCCAACTGCAAAGTCTAAGGGAACCTTAACCTCTGCCAAGAAAAGTGACAGGAGGGTGCGGATGCAAAGCATCCAGTGTCCCCAGCCTTTCCTGATCTCGCTCTGTGTTAAGTGTGGGTCTCAGGCTCTACCTACATGTTGTGGCTCCTTCTAAAGGCAAAGAAATGAGAGGAAGACATGTCTCCTTGGAGCTGCCACAGAGTGGGAGAATCGTGGACACACATGTCTGCAGGGGTGAGGTGCTGGGGAATGGAACTCTTGCCTCTGGAGCAGGCTGCAGCTCTGAAAAGGAGCCATCATGAGAGCGTGTTGGTCTATCTGGCAGAGCTGGTTAACTCAATGTCTTGCCTTCTTAAAGGTAGACTATTTGCTATTTTGTTTGCTCTCCCTCACCAATGTCACTACATGGCAGACAAGAGGCAGGGAGGCTGGCTTCACCACACTCACACCCTTGGGGTGGCTCACATACAACCCCCACATCCAGGGTGAGCTCTACGGCTGCCCAAGGGAGGTGCAGGGTCTGTTCTCCCGAGTGCTACAGGTGATGAGGGGCAGGGCCAGTTCTCCCTCTCTTATGGCCCCAGGGTCAAGTCTCCCACCTGCCACAGGTGGTGACCGATGAAGAGGGAGGGGACGAGAGTATCTCTTTTTTGTCCATGCCACTGGATGGGAGATGAGTGGTAGGGCCAGCTTACATCGTCCGAGCTGGATCACTTGCAACTCCCACAATGTGTGGCTCTCCTGAGTATGGCAGTTGGGTAGGGGTGGGGTCAGCTCTCCTGCTTTTAATAAGTAGGTTTTGAATAATAGGACAAGTCTACGTGTTGTCCAGTCTGTGTTATCGATCATTTGGACTCTCCCTTTAGAAGCTGATGGGAGACAGTCTGTGAGAGTGAATCACCCAGGCTTGTTTTGCTTTGTGAAGACATTCATGTCTCAGCTGACGAGAGGTTTTCCCGGGTCAGATCTAATCGTTATAGTTTTTGTTGGTATCCGTATCTTTTCATTCCCTGTAGATACATAAGCACAACCATATCTTCACCTTAAAACGATTGCAGGTTTCCATTCTATTGTCAACACAACCTTAGAGTAGGTTGGGTGGCTTGGTTCCTCAGGTTTTTTGTGATAACCCAGTGTCTCTCAGCTGCTGCTGTTCCTTTTCACCAGCGTTAAGAAGATCAAGAGTTAACAACCCATTATTTAGTCCATCCTTGGGGGGAGGGTTACTTTCCCTCTTTGACTAATAAGCATCTCTTTAAAGGTATAATTGGCTTTTTCTGTAACTGCTCGTCCTGTGGGATTGTGTGGTACACCAGTAACATGCTTGATAATTTAACATGTAAAGAGTTGTTTCATTCTATTAGGTGCGTATGAAGCATCATCAGTTTTAATTTGCACAGGTATCCCCGTAATTGCCATTATTTCCAATAAGCGCATAATAACACAATCAGTCCTTTTTAGACCTTAAAGCGGTTGCCCATCGAAACCCTGAGTATGTGTCAACGGTATGGTGCAATAAATTCTGCAAAATGGAAAACACCCATCTGCCAGATGTCATTTCTTTTAGTACACCTAGGCTGACAACCATCAGGTGACAGAATTTGGTTCTATAAAGAACCCATGGGGCCTTTTTAAAAAAATTATCTCTTTGTCTTGTTGCCAAGCGATAGAATCTTTTTTCTTTAATCCTCTTCCATTAATATGATTTTCATGAAATTCTGAGGCGTCCAACACATTTTCTATTGGTAATTGGTCAATTTCATCATTTCCTTGAGTTAATGGACCAGGCAAACCTGTATGAGACCAAATATGAATAATATATAATGGATAATTTCTGCTTCTGATGACCTGTTGTAATTGTGTAAGTAGCAAAGCTAATTCTGAGTTATCAGGTACAAATTCAGCAGTCTCTTTATGGAGGACAACTCTTTCTGCGTATAAAGAACTAGTGATTATGTTAAGAGATTCAGGATAATCTAACAATACCACAAGGATTGCATATAATTCTGACTTTTGGCCTGATGTATACAGACTTTTGACCACCTTGCTTATTTTGCCTGATTTAGAACCTACTGTTCCTATCTTGCTTGCATCCATTTAGAATGTTGCTGCCTCTGGAACTGGTGTTCTCTTTACAGTATGTGGAAGAATCCAGTTAGTTCTTTTTACAAACTGTATACATTTGCTTTCCAGATTGAGTTCTTAAATTAATTTGGCTCAAATAGTTACTACAATCTCTTTGCCAATCTTTACTGACCACCCACAATGACATGATCTCAGTATCAGTAAGGGGTACTATAATTTTGGTCAGATCTATTCCTGACAATGGGCATAATCTTATCAACCTTTTATAATTAACTCAAATCTTTTCTATATATGACCTCATTTTTTTCTACTTTGTTTAATCCATTCCATAATACTATCTTCCCTTTGCATGATGAGCCCAGCAGAAGACTGAATTGAAGGCAAAAAATGACCAAAATACAATCAAGTTTAGAATCAATTCAGTCCACATAAGTTTCTTGCAGGTTTTGTTCTACAAGAATTAACTCGTTTCCTGCTTCAGCTATTAGACATCTTGGACTGTTTAAATTCGACTCTCCTTGTAACGTTTGAAACAAATTACTTAACTCACACATACTTAATCCAGTTGTAGACCTCAGCCAGTTAATCTCTCCCATTGACTTTTGAAAATCGTTAGTTTTTTTTCAATTGGTCTCTATGGATCTGTACCTTTTGTGGTTGAATTTTTGTTGATTGATTTTTATAACGCAGAAAACTAAGTGAATCTTTGCATGTTGCAGGGGAGCAATCTGTAACCCCCAGCCCGGCAGAATTCTTTGTGTTATCTTAAATATATTCTCTAAAACACCTCTGTCAGACTGAGCCAGCTGGGTAGCACCCATGTAATGATAAGTGATAGACTGAGGGAATTGCTTATAAATTATTTATAACAGTTGATGCATAAAATACTGACATAAAATTGGACTATTTAACATTCCCTGTGGAGTACCTTCCAGTGGTATCACTTTAGGGGGTTGACTATAATTCAAAGTAGGTACAGAGAAAGCAAATCTTTCCTTTCCCGCTCATGCAAGGGTATTGTGAAAAAGCAATCTTTCAAGTTAATTATTATTATAAGCCATGATTTCGGTAACAAAGATGGTAAAGGAAGTCCGGGTTGTAAAGAACCTATTGGTTGAATTACTCTGTTAACTGCTTTTAAATTCATTATCATTCTTCATTTACCTGACTTCTTTTTTACAACAAACACAAGGTCATTCCATGGGCTGGTAGACTCTTCTATATGTTGAGCCCCTAACTGACCTTACCAGTTGTTCAAGTGCCTGCAATTTATCTTTTGTTATGGGCCACTGCTCTTTCCATACAGGTCTGTTTGATAACCATTTGAGGGCAAAGCTGTTGGTATGTCAGCAATAGCCCCTTTTATAGATTTGGAAATTCAATCTCTGTTTTTCGACCATGAGCACAGCTTTTGACTTTTCTTGATCACCCATATCAATACCTTCCCCAGGAGCATCTATCATATACCTCTAATTTCTTCATTTGCCTTCCCTGGTATTGCATGGGTATTAATTTGAATACCCCATTATAGTAAAAGAGCCCTTCCCCATAAATTTTTGGGCATGTCAGCTACATATGGTTTCTATTTCCCTGTTTGCCCTTCCAGTCCCACAGAGGTAATTCATTGGAAAATTTATCTTATTTGTGATAACTTACCAATTCCTATAAATTGTGTGTAAACCTTCTGAGGTGGCCAATCTAGATCCCAAGACTTTTGGGAAAGTTTATTAACATCTGCTCCTGTATCCACCAAACCTTTATGTCAACACCATTCATTTCTACTATTAATTTAGATCTTTGATCATTAAACACTGTTTGCCAGAACACACCTTTTCCAGCACTCCCAGAAGCCCCTGTCCTTTCTATTGGAGCATCACTGTCCTTGATGTACACAGACACCAATTGAGCAATTCTATTCCCTGCATCAATTTGCATCTCCTTTATCACACTTGCCATAATTTTTATTTTTTCCTTGCTATCCCTATCTACTACACCTGAATGCACAGTAAATCCTTGAGAAGTTAATCCACTTCTTCCCAAGATTATTCCCACAGTCCCTGAAGGTAAGGGAACGTACACACCAGTGGTTAACTTATAACATTCAACTTTTGGGGATAGGGTAAGAGGCATACCTCTGGCCAGATCCAAAGCTGCATTCCCTTCTGTAGCATGTGCGAGATCAGAAATACTTAATTTTGATGTTCTTGCCTGCTTGGTACTTTCTGGTTGACCAAAGGAAGATGGTTTGGGTTTTTTTATTGCTGGGCCTTGAGCTGACAGACCCCTCTGCTCATTTCCCCAGGGCAAGAGGTTACCTTGTATGTCCTTCTCAGACTGGCAATCCTTTGAGCAATGTTTGCCCTTTCTGCCATAGTCACAATACCCAGGAAACCTTAGTGGTTCTTAGTGACCAGAACCAATTGTTCCCTTTTTTGAATACTATATATTCTCCAGAGTCAATGGTATTTTGAGCTCTGAATCTTCTAGCCTTACAATTTCTTTGGAAACGGCCAAATTCACCACAATTAAAGCATTGGGTATTTTGATTGCTAAGACTTCTAGCTACGGTTTACCCTATGATATTAGCACAATGCTCCTGAAAACCAATACCAGTTCTCTCTCTCATCCATCCATCTACTGGAGCTCCTCATGCTTTCAACAGTCTGATTGCTCTCTTACATTCAGTGTTTGCACCTTCAAAGGCAAATATTTCTGCTAATGACTGTCTGGTTTCAGGGTCTGATGTGGCCCTATTTACAGCTGAACCCAATCTCTGTAAGAAATCCCAGAATGCTTCTCCAGGTCCCTGTATTACCTTTGTGAATGAGGTAGTTTCCTTTCCTGGCCCCCCAATCATAGCCCAGGCCCTTGAAGGTGCAACACGACATTGTTCAATTATACCTTTATCAGATTGGATTTGTTCTTGTAAATAAGCATGATGCCCTTCACCACACGGTTGGTCTTTAGTAACATTTGTCCCCCTTGCTTAATTCCATCGTTCTGTTTTTGTGGCTTTCTGCTTCCACCAGGACAACCCTTTAATTGTTGTCCAGCTTCTGGAACACCTGACATTAATCAATTCCAATTTGGGGGGATAACCCTATGCTGTGCAGCCCAGTTATTTAGTATTTCTTTAACAAATGGAGAGTGCAATCCATACGACACCATAGCCTCTTTAAAATGCGTTAGATCTAGCATTTTTATCAGACACTAGGTCAACTCATTATTGGCAGGAATACCTTTATTAGCAGACTATGCTGTACCACGCCTGGGAAGGCCTAAGGTGCCTGTGTAGCCCCAAGCAAATCTTCTGGTGGCACACTCAGCCCAACACTTTTCAGCCGTACAATTTCCTGCTCTTCGTGGCCCCGGTTTCACAGAGGTGCTCTAGGTGCATGGCAGTGAAGTGTGGGGCAGTGTGAGATGAAACTTTATCTCTCAGCCTACTTCCCTTCCCCTTTTCATCTTGTGGTACATTCTTGGTCTCAGACATCAAGTCTGAACCCTGTTTTCTCCTTCCACTGGCTCTTTTTTTTCTTTCCCAAGCACTTCTACCTCTATTCATAAACTCTCTGCATGCTCAATCAACTCTGTAATCTCTTCTAACATAGGAGAATTATCAGCTTTCTTTTCAATCTTTTTCAAAAGTGTGTATGTGAAAACCATGAAACAAAACCAAACTTCCCCCTCCAGGAACAAGGTGGTGGCCCACCCTGCGACCATAGCTGCTATTTTGCTAACCTCCTTGAAGAACATTGCTAACCTCTCATAACCTGAGCTTTCCTCTAATACATTTAAAGCAAAATTACCCATTATGTCTAAGTCCTGTTGGGTGCCACGTGTAGGCTTAGATTTTTCAAAACCTACTTTAATTTTTTTTTTTTAGTTTATATATGTGACTATACTGTAGCTGTCTTCAGACACATCAGAAGAGGGCATCGGATCCCCTTACAGATGGTTGTGAGCCACCATGTGGTTGCTGGGAATTGAACTCATGACCTCTGGAAGAGTAGTCAGTGCTCTTAACCATTGAGCCATTTCTCCAGCCCCCTCAAAACCTACTTTTGATAAGGATTCTCAAATGCTTCAAGCCCCCTTCTAGTCCACCATCCAAAGGTAGGGGACAAGAGGTGGTAAATAAGACAAGGGGATGTAGACCTGTTCAGAAGTAGTCCTACAGGGGGCTTCTAATCTCAATTTGTCAGGATACCAGCAATCCAGTTCAGTAGTGTCACCAAACATGAATCAGCAACAGTGGCATGACTCAGCAGAAACAGCCAAGACGGCAGGAGTCAGCAGGAGTCACCAGGACCAGCAGGGACTCTAGGAAAATTTCTCTGCTATGTTCCCTCAATGAAGCAGAAGTCAACAAACACACAAGAGCAAGAACTGTTTATTGAGTCCTATTTATACTCTGTCCAAACCTTTCCTCCCACAGGTCATGCCTCAGCAAAACACCATGTGAGTCTGCATCCCATGACATATCCAGCAGCTTCCACTTCACATGAGCCATTGGGCTACCTCTTCCAAGATGCCCAGGTGAGGCATGGGGCCAGTTCTACACAGCCCTCAAATATCAACATGTGCCAGGGAAATAGCTCAGATCAGGGATGTCCACCTGGCCTTTGGTGATAACAGACCCCTGCTGCTGCAGGGCCACAGACCCAGATGTGGCCCTCAGTAGCAGCATAGGACAGGACTACACCATGGTTCCAGGTGACATCACAGGCTACTCGAATCAGGCTGTTCCTCACTACCCTTGAGTCTCCAGATCTGCCTCTCTTCATTGTGCCCACATCCTTCTGTTTTTCTTTCTCTTGTATTTATCCACCATTTACTTGTTCATAGTAATGGTGCCCAGGGTCTCTGAGTGTCTGGGGTCATCTCAGGAGTGGTCTCAGGAGTGTTAAACCCTGCTGGTGCATTATGGTGCCATGCAGGGGCATCTAAGGCATGGTGTGTCCCTCAGGCCTGCATGGTGCTGGCCTTGTCTCTGGTTGGCTCCCTGTCTGGGCCCCATCTTGGGCTTGCTCCTCACCCAGTCCACACCAGTGGCCCTTTGCAAGGAGTGTCTGGCCCAGGCTTACTCCTGTCCTGGGCCCATGGTCTCAGGAGAGGTTCTTCTAGACTCTGGCTTGCTGCCTATCCTAGGAGCTTGTCCTGCCCTGCCTGCCTGGCACTGGAGTGATGATCACCTCAGACTTACCTTTCTCAGGGAGTAGGTGTTCAAAGGTCTGAACACTGAGTGCAAACATGGCTTCTCTCCTCTCTGACAACTACTGATGTATGTGTGACACAGCAGTAATACCTGCAATGTCTCTGGGGACAGGTATTTTCTTTTTTTATGCATATGAGTATTTTATCAGAGCATATGTAAGTATGTATGTATGT
Source organism: Rattus norvegicus (assembly GCF_021556685.1). Classification (NCBI taxonomy): domain Eukaryota; kingdom Metazoa; phylum Chordata; class Mammalia; order Rodentia; family Muridae; genus Rattus; species Rattus norvegicus. The sequence continues at coordinate 170,494,769 of NC_141538.1, read as the reverse complement.
ATGTATGTATGTATGTATGTATGTATATACAGTAAGTGCATACCTGGTGCCCTCAGAGGCCAGAAGAGGGCATTGTGCTCCTTGGAATAGGAGTTATAAACTATCGTAAGCCACCATGCATATGCCAGGAACAGAATCTGGGTCTTTTGCAAAAGCAGAGAGGGCTCTTCACTGCTAAGCCATCTCTCCAGCCCCTTCTTTTATATTTCGAGTCAGGATCTTCACTTGCTAGTCTTTTATGTCAACCCGACACATGTTAGAGTTACTTGGGGAGAAAGAATATCAATTTAGAACACACCTCTGTACGATTTCCCACAGGTAAGACCGAGGGACATTTTATTGACTAACGATTGCTGTGGGAGGGCCCAGCCCGTTGTGAGCAGCGCCACCCTTGGGCAGGTGCTCCTTCAGCATATAAGGAAGCAGTCTGAGGAAGCTGCAGGGAGCAAGCCAGTAAATGGAGTCTCTGCTTCAGTTCCTGCCTCCAGGTTCCTGCCTTGAGTTCCTGCCCCCACCTCCCTAGGTGATGTGTGTCTTAGGGTCTTATTGCTGTGAACAGACACCAGGACCAAGGCAACTCTTATAAGGACAACATTTAATTGGGGCTGACTGACAGGTTCAGAGGTTCAGTCCATTATCATCAAGGCGGGAGCATGGCAGGATCCAGGCAGGCATGGTGCAGGAGGAGCTGAGAGTTTTACATCTTCATCTGAAGGCTGCTAGAAGACTCACTTCCAGGCTGCTAGGATGAGGGTCTTAAAGCCCATACCCATACTGATACATCTACTCCAACAAGGCCACACCTCCTCCAACAAGGCCACACCTCCTAATAGTGCCACCACTCTCTGGGCCAAACATATTCAAACCACCACATCTCCTCTCCCCCTCAGTCCTTCTCCCCTCCCCAATCCACTCCTCTTCCCTTTCTCTTCAGAAAAGGGGAGGCCTCCCATGAATGTCAAACAGCTTTGGCATATCAAGTTGCAGTAAGACTAGGCCCATCTTATTCTTTTGAGGCTAGGTGAGGCAGCCCAATTAGGGGAAAATGTCCCAGAAGCAGGTGACAGAGTCAGAGACAGCCTCTTTTCCTGACCTTAGGGTTCCCACATGAAGACCAAGCTACATCCCATTCATGCTATCTGGTTGGCAGTTCAGTCTCTGTGAGTCCCCATGGGCCCAGGTTAGTTGATTTTCTAGGTTTTCTTGTGGCGTCCTTAACCCCTCTGCATCCCTGGCTTTTTACATGGGTGCTGGGGGGTCTGAACTCAGGTTCTCGTGATTATGTGCTAGGCTCTACTGACTGAGCCAATTCCCACGGCCTCATATTTCGTTTATTAAATTAACAGAAAATTGGGGTTGGAGATTTAGCTCAGCGGAAGAGCACTTGCCTAGTGAGTGCAAGGCCCTGGGTTCGGTCCCCAGCTCCAAAAAAAAAGAAAAAAGAAAAAAAAAAGAAGAAAAAAATTAACAGAAAATCATTAGTGTAGTCTATAATAGGAAATTGAGGGTGAAAGAGAGAAGCCTCTTTTTCAATCTTGTTGGATTTAAAAAAAAGAATCTAATCCAAGCGTTTGAGATTCTAATTGCATTGCTGTGGGCAACTCTGAGTCTGTGAAGAGTTAATTTATGCACTGCCAGAGTCTCACATCAGAGCTGTCTCACTGGAGGGTGCTTGGTGACATCCTGTGGTTGAAGTTGATGGCTCCGGTGGCACCGGCTTTTTTATGCCTGCTAAGAGTGGATGGTATTTCTGTCCCTGAGTCCTCTTGGCCACTTCCATGTAGAGTTTCAAGGGATATGTTTGTACAACAGCTAATCATTTGAAAGTGCTGTCCAGGGCTGGAGAGATGGCTCAGCCATTAAGAGCAGTGTCTGCTCTTCCAGAGGTCCTGAGTTCAAATCCCAGCAACCACACAGTGACTCACAAACATCTGTAACTGGATCTGCTGCCCTCTTCTGGTGTGCCTGAAGAAAGCAACAGTGTGCTCACATATATAAAATGTGCTCACAAACATACAATAAATAAATAAATAAATAAATAATAAATAAATCTTTTTTTTTAAAAAAAGGAAAAAGAGTGCTGTCCATGCCATTCATAGCAGGGAGCTGCTGACTTTCTGAATTTTTTTGGGGTGTGTGTGTGTGTGGAGACATCAGCTATGGGAGGAAAGCAATTAAGAATGTAAGAAAAGACCAAAGCCCCAATCTGACATTCTAAATAAGGAAGATCTAGCCACCTGACGTGTGAATATGCCTGCCAGTACAGCATCTGTGAACATACAACGAGGTAAAAAGAAAGGGGACAAACATAGATTGGTCACTGTGACAGCACAGTCAGGGAACAGAATGAGGGGACGTGAAGTCTGAGCCACACAGAGAGAGCCCTCCAGACAGGCACAGCACCTGCCTTTTCCTGTGCACACACCCAAGTCCTAGAAATGGATTCTACTTTCACAAGTGGGCGAGGCTCAGTGAGTGGTTAGGAGCTAACAAAACAACCATGTTGTCTATGCACAGAACGGGACATCGGAGAGCCCAAGAGCTGGCTCAGGAGCTAAGACTGCCTCTTGCTCTTGCAGAAGACCTGGGCTAGATTTCTAGTACCCATGTGGCAGCTTAAAACCTCCTGTCCCAACTCCAGTTTCAGGGGGATCTGCTGCCCTCTACTGGCTCCTTCAGGCAACACACACACACACACACACACACACGAGTACTCATGTAGACTAACATTTATGTACACAAAATAAAAATAAATAAAACTTGAAAAAAATGAAATTCGGCCCAAGAAAAGAACATTTTTTTTAAAAAAAATTGGTTTCTGAAAGAACAGAAAAATTTATCAATAAAATTGTTTTTTATAAACAAACACTTGTCTTTAAGGGAAAGAAGAAACTCATAGAATATATGATAATAAAATGGGATTGGCTAACTCAGTGACGCACACTGGTCAGGAAATGAAAGAGGAACTGACAGGAGCTGAGCAGTTAGCAGGCAGAGCAGGAGGGAGAGCCAGGGAGGCTCCCGACCCTAACCCACCTGGTGAACTGAGAGAGGTGATCACAAGGGAACAGTGAGAGTAGGCAAAACCTACTGAATAAACCCTAAATCTAGTGTAAGGAGTAAACATGTTTCAGCCTGGGCAACTCTGAGAAATACATTCCTGTGTTTCACTTCCCTATCCTCCCTCCATCTTCCCAGGACCCTCGATTCCCTGCCCATGCCTCTGTCTCCCCAGAATTTTACTCTTATACACTTTAAAGAAGATTGGACTTCTGAGAAACGAAGGAGAGAGAGGGAGGGGGAGGGAGGGAGAAAGGGAGGAAGGAAGCAAGAGAGAGAGGGAGATGAAGAGAGGGAGGGGGAGGGAGGCTGAAAGCACACAGGATCTGAAATGGCACCACAAACAGACATGACATTTTTATAAACTTGACCCATGATATGGGCAAATAAAGCAGATGTCTGGAACACACGGGCAAACCGGAAAAGGGTAGATGGTAGCCAGAGGCTGTCTGCCAGGGAAGGCCTAAGATTGGAAGGCTACAGAAATTTCTGCAACATTTCCTTTCTTCCTTTCCTTTCCTTGCTCCCTCGCTCCCACTCTCATGTAGGCGGACAGGGTCTCATTAGCCCAGGGTAGCCTTAGACTCTCTGTAGCTGAGGACGACCCTGAACTCATGGTCGCCTCTGCCCTCCACCTCTGTAGTGCTGGGATTTCAGATGTGCAGGGCCACAACTGGCTTCCGCAGTCTTTTCTAGGAAGAGCCGATTTCTATTTCTATACAGAACATTTGGACAGCATTTAGACGTAAAAGTTCTTTTATTAAAAGTAGTACAAAACATGAGTTATTAGAACCTGAGAGTGGTTCTGAGTCAGGAAACAGAAATGATGATGCAGGGGCAGCTGAGAACCTCTCCCTGTGTTTATTCTCCACAGCCCCAGCCAGGCAGGGAGAGCAGGGGACAGGCTTATTGCCCATGTCTTGGTTGGAGCGCCACGGATAGAATAAAAATTAACAGTACCATGGCTTGAATCACAATCAACAGAAATTCGTTCCTCAGTCCTGGGAGCCTGGCGTCCAAGGTCAGAGTGCTGGCAGGCATCAAGGGCTATCCTGCTGCCCGATTGCATGGAAGAAGGACGCTGACCCTGTGTGGCCTCCTCATCTCTTAAAGGTCCTGTTTCCTGACACTGCACCCTAGTTTCTTTTCTGTTGCTGTTGTAAAATACTCTGACAGAAAGCAACTTGAAGTGGGAACTTCTGCTTTCTTTGGACATGTGAAAGAGTGTTTCACTGAAGCAGACACAGGTGGAAGGACGTTTTGCCGTAGCAGACACATAAAAGGATGTGTGATGTTTAGAAGGAATATAAATATGATGCCAGAGACAGGGACAGCTGGTGCACTGGTTCACTTTGCCCCACCTTGCTAGTCTTCACTGACGACAGGCATGCATTGGCTCTCCCTACATTACACTGCTGAACTTTGCTTGTGGTGACTTTATAGAGGGGGAGCTCCCCAAAGAGGTTCCTGTAGCTTCTTGTTGCTCCCTTGGACTCAGGCGATTGGTGAGCCTTGTGGTTTCTTCTGGATTGATTGCCCTTGCTGATTCGTGTGCAGTGTCTGCCGAGCGGACAGGAGTGCAGTTGCTGGTCTATGTTTAGAGTCTGCCTAGTGTACAGGACTGAGAACAAGAAAGACTGGAATCACACCAAAGAAATATTTTTAAATAGGTCCATTTTCCCCATATTCTAATAACCTTTCTTTTCTACCACCTCTGGTGAGTGGTGGGATAGAGGGGAGGTTGAACCCTTATTAAAGTAGGTTGGGGGGTTGGGGATTTAGCTCAGTGGTAGAGCGCTTGCCTAGGAAGCGCAAGGCCCTGGGTTCGGTCCCCAGCTCCGAAAAAAAGAACCAAAAAAAAAAAAAAGTAGGTTGGAAAAAATATATGCCTACATCGACTCAGGGCAGAAGGGTTTATTTTAGACCACAGTTCCTGGTCAAACTCTAACATTGTGTGGAAATCATAAAAATAGAGGCTTGAGATATCTGGTTGCATCACATGCACAGCCAAGCGTGGAGAAAGAATGAATGCATGCATGCTCACTTCCTTGTTCCCGAGTCTACTTTACCAGTCTAACACCATTCAGGGTATTCTGGCTAGGGAATAGTGATGCCCTCAGTGGGCCAGTCTTCCTAGGGAATAGTGATGCCCACAGTGGGCCAGTCTTCCTAGGGAATAGTGATGCCCACAGTGGACCAGTCTTCCTAGGGAATAGTGATGCCCACAGTGGGCAAATCATCCCACATCAATTAACAATCCTCCACAGTCATGAAGGAGGTCACCCTGGCCTAGGCAATCCCTCACTGAGACTCTTCCTAAGGTGATTTTAGATTTTGTCAAGCTGACGATTAAAGCTATTAGCATAATTACAGTGATAGCTACATTTCTGTGTGAATTCTGAAGAGGATAAGCCCCACAATCATGGCAGTATCTGTTTATATAAAGACGTGGAGCCCCTCAATTCCGCACAGTACATCCATCCTGAACCTGACATGACACCAGACACACAGCTGTATCCTCCATGGGTAGGAAAAATAAAGCTAAAAGAAAACGGAGGAAGGACTTGTACTACTCATGACTAGGAATGTCTTCAACAAAGTAAAAAGGCGTCTGTTTTCCACAAGGAAGCAATAGATGTGTTTCAGAGTTCACTTCTATTAAGTGAAAGACAAAACAAAACAAAGAAAACAAAACAAAACAAAACAAAACCAAAAAAAAAAAACCCCACAGGAACACAGCCAAGCACTTGAGAGAAGGTGTCTGCAGTTAAACACTGACAGGGTAGCAACACCCACAACATGTGATTGGCAGAGGTGAAGAGAGAAACCTCTCTGGAAACCAAGGATGAGGTATGGACTGTTGATGGTGAGGTAGGGAGGCTGCTGCACCCATGAGGAGAAGCTTATAAGCATTACTGATCACATTATCATAAATCAGGCTGCAGACAGCTCCAGAACTAGGTGAGCCATGACCTATCCTGGGGGCCATAGGAGAGGTCATGGCAGGGAGAGCATCAGTGTGGAAGATGTTCTGGGAGGACCCTGGGATATTTTCACACATGCCAATTGTTCTATGTGGCTCAGAGACACAACTGTGGGGCAGGAGACCATGGGGTTAAGCCGGTATGTCGGCAGCACTAAGGGTCCCCCAAGATGTGCCGTCAGTGGGGATGTACTCAGGGGAAACATGGCTGCCGTGGTGTGCAAGCCACACATGCACAGTTGAGACAAGAACCTGAGGATGTAAGAAATTAGGAGTGGCCATGTGGCCATTCCACAAGAGCATGTCTCAGAGGACAGAGTGACATTGCACAGGAGAATGTCTCAGAGGACAGGGTGACATTGCATGGGAGCATGTCTTAGAGAACAAGGTGACATTGCACAGGAGCATGTCTCAGAGGACACGGTGACATTCCACAGGAACATGTCTCAGAGGACAGGGTGACATTGCACAGGAGAATGTCTCAGAGGACAGGGTGACATTGCATGGGAGCATGTCTTAGAGAACAAGGTGACATTGCACAGGAGCATGTCTTGGAGGACACGGTGACATTCCACAGGAACATGTCTCGGAGGACAGGGCGACATTGCATGGGAGCATGTCTTGGAGGACAGGGTGACATTCCACAGGAACATGTCTCGGAGGACAGGGTGACATTGCACAGGAGAATGTCTCAGAGGACAGGGTGACATTCCACAGAAACATGTCTCAGAGGACAGGGTGACATTGCACAGAAACATGTCTCAGAAGACAGGGTGACATTGCATGGGAGCATGTCTTGGAGGACAGGGTGACATTCCACAGGAACATGTCTCAGAGGACAGGGCGACATTGCATGGGAGCATGTCTTGGAGGACAGGGTGACATTCCACAGGAACATGTCTCAGAGGACAGGGCGACATTGCACAGGAGAATGTCTCAGAGGACAGGGTGACATTCCACAGGAACATGTCTCAGAGGACAGGGCGACATTGCATGGGAGCATGTCTTGGAGGACACGGTGACATTCCACAGGAACATGTCTCAGAGGACAGGGTGACATTGCATGGGAGCATGTCTTGGAGGACAGGGTGACATTCCACAGGAACATGTCTCGGAGGACAGGGTGACATTGCACAGAAACATGTCTCAGAAGACAGGGTGACATTGCATGGGAGCATGTCTTGGAGGACAGGGTGACATTGCACAGGAACATGTCTCAGAGGACAGGGCGACATTGCATGGGAGCATGTCTTGGAGGACAGGGTGACATTGCACAGGAACATGTCTCAGAGGACAGGGTGACATTGCACAGGAACATGTCTTGGAGGACACAGTGACATTGCACAGGAACATGTCTCAGAGGACAGGGTGACATTGCACAGGAACATGTCTCGGAGGACAGGGTGACATTGCATAGAAGAATGTCTCACGGAATGGGTTGAGAGTGGGACAAGGAACAAAAGCAGGAAGTGCTTGTCTGGAAAGTGAGCTGGCACATTTTCAAGGTTGTGATAAAGACCAAACAAGAAATGGCGAGGGAGTAATGACCTTCACCCTCTGCATCTGAAGTCTCAAGACAGGGGAGTTGACTAGCAGAGAAAAACAAAAGGTAGAGGGCTAGAGAAATGGTACCTCAGTTAAAAGGACAAACGACTCTTTTAAAAGGACCTGAGTTTGGGCACCGATGTCAAGTGGCTCACAATTGCCTAGACTGTAGCTCCAGAGGATTCTGGCGCCCCCTTCTGGCCACTGAAGAAATTGCATTCATTGCACACACACGCACGCATGCACGCACGCACGCAGGCACGCACATAATTAAAAATAACATAAATATTTCCAAAGGGAGAACAAAGGGTCCAAAATAGGCTGTCAGGATTGTTATGGGTTTACTTACATCAAACAAACATATTTTTGACAACGGGTAATTTACCCAACTATCGCACTGCACGTTTTATATTTCTCGAACCGATTACAAGGCAATCACAGGACTTCACAGCTATCGCAGGAACACAGTGAGATGCAGGGGGATCGGAGGGCTGGATCCCTCATTAAATGAGTCACCGCCTCGTTGGTGTATGTTTCTGTAATGATGGCACAGCCTTAATCCTTCCGACCTCTGTGAATGTGAACCCACAGCCGAGGGTCACATGACCCCCACCATGTCCCTGTTCTCAGGGTCTGGTGGTTTCTTGGCCTATGAGAAGGCCACCCCAGTGGCCCTTAACCCTTCATAGGCATGGCCAGCAAGAGTGAGGAGTTGGTCCCTGGCTTTGGAGGGGTCCTAGAATGAACACACGATCTAATCCTTAACAAGAGCCCTTTGACAACCATACTGACTGTTACCTTCACCCCACACTTCAGCAATGCACAGACCTTGTAAACAGTTCTCCAGGGACCCTCATTGCCCCCAGTATCAGTCCTCGAGGGCAAGTGGAGTAGAGACAAGGGATGGCGGAAGCCTTGTGAGCATGCCTGGTAATGGCGACACTGGGATGGGTTGTGGGGAGACAGATCGACTTTACTTGGGGCGAACCGAGGGTTACATAGTTTGGGAGACAGGGGGCTGAGTGGAATATCCAGGATGGGCTAAGGCCATTGGCTGAAGGCTGAAGGAACCAGAAATGCCTTATTATCGAGGGGAGGCCTTCCAGGAATCTCGAGTGCTAGCTGAATGGGTTATTATTCAGAGAAAGGAAGTTGAACCTGTAATCTAATTAAGGCTATGTGACACTCTACAGGTAGATTAAGGTCAGTGAAGGAGAAGCCCTGCTGGTAAAGGGAGTTCTCCATTTTGCACCAAGCCCAAAGGCCATCCTGACAACGGTAGATTTCAACCTTAATTAGCAAGGGTTTCCCACAGCACAGCACGCGTGGGACTCTGCCTAGTGTCTGCGGCAGCTTACCATCGGCTACAGCACTCAGCAGCGACGGTGGCCGAGTTTCAAGGCTGGAACCTGGACACATGGGTGCTTGAAGACTTCCTTGGACAACTGAGCACTGAACTTGGTTTCTCTTCACAGGAGGTCCTGACTAGGAATCATTTGTGGGCTAGGAAAATGGCTCAATGTTTAAGAATGCTTGCTGGCGCCATCACACGAGTGCCTTTTACTCCAGCTCCAGGGGATCTGATGCCCTCTGCTGGTCTCCATGGACATTACACACTTATGTACACACCCACCCACAGACACATCCACACCCACCCACACACACATCCATAATCCAAACGAAATACACGTTAACAATGCTCATCACGGTGAATACACGTCTATGTAAGTGCACACGCGGGCACACACGCAACGATACGCGTATGTGCCAGAGTGCACACAAAGCACCGGTCTGCAAATGCACACACACACACAGGAAGCCATGCACAGCGCGTCCTTCTCCCAGCTTGGGGGAAGGGCATGGAACTCAGCAATCCTTCCTGCTCTACTTCTTGAGCAGAGATAAGATAATGTAGATAAATTCGTTCATTATTTAGTCTCTTTGATCGAGCACGCCAGACTCCAGAAGATGAATTATGGACAAGGAGACCTTCCATTTTTCACTCAGAGTCCAAGAACTTCCAGCCCCGGGCTCTGCCAGAAACCACACGGTGATGGGCGGCTTGTTATTCTGCCTTCGAAGGATGCCTTCCCTGTACCGCTCTGCGGATGTGTCTCTCAGATCCGTTGCTTGCCAAGACTTCAGACAGAGGGTACTTGGGCGCCCATTGATGTGCTCCGCTTACTTAAAGGCCATGTTTGTGAGTGGCAGTGTTTGCGTTTGCCTGTGGCTTGGTGTCTGTGGCAACTCGAGAGAAGCTGGCAGTGCGTAGAGGGTGGAGCAGGCTCAGGGATTCCTGCTGTCACCATCCTCTTTGCTGTCACGCAGCTGCGTTAGCAGACCCAGAACGCAATGTCTGTATGATCTAGGGTGGCCGGCAATATCCGTCCTTGTGGATGGCCCCGATGCCTCCCTGAGCTGAGGAAATGTTGCAAGCCTCACCATGGGAGGTAAGACTGAAGGCAGACATGGCAGTGTCCTTATGCCCTCAAAGCTTGCCTGGTGGTAGGAGCCATTCTCCTAGCTGTCCTTGAATGCACCTCTCTCTCCCAATGACCTTATGACCCATGGACCTATTAGAACTCCAGAAGCCCTGGTCACTTCCTCAGAACAGTGCCCTCTGCCCACAAACGGGCCTGAGCTGTAAGTTTATGGGCCGCCACACCCCTCTTCCACCTTATCTAGTCGTCTTCAGTTTCACCTCGAGTCTGTCAAATGCCCACTTCCCGCTCAGCACCTCCCCTGGCTGGACTCAGCATCACTCCTGGCTCAAGTCCCCACCCTTCCTGGTCTCTTTTTTTGGTCCTGACCCATCCGTTACCCACTCCCCACTCTGAGTCCTTGGATACATGGATACTGTTATCTGTCCAGTAATATCTACACTGTGAAAGTCCTGGCCTCCTTCCCAGGCCTGACTCTGCACTTGCATGACTATGCAGGCCATTCCCGAGTCAATCAGGTTCCATGAGAGCTGCCCGGTAGCCAACACAGCACCCAGCTTGCCCTCTGGTTCCTTAATCTTCTCAGCCCATCCCACAGCTGTGGCCTCCCATCCCACGGCTCCAGAATGTCCCTGAGGCTCAGAGGACAAACCCTCACTACTGACCTCACACTCCACACCACAACCTCTTCCCACAGCCTTGGACACACATCTGCCTTCAGTTTGGCTCTCCAGGACCCCACTCGTCAGTTCCCTGCCCTGTATCTGCAGCCAGGGTCCTGGTTGAAGTCTGCCCCAGACAGACAAACATCCTATGAGGGTCTGGCCCCTTCTTTTACCTCCTCTCCTGTGAGAGTCTCCCATATGATCTCCTCTGCACTGCACTCTACAAAGGGCCACAGTGGTTGGAATCCAGATAGAGCCACCTTTTTGCTGGCTGCCTCCCTTGCTGAGGGGGCTAACCCAAACCACTGTCCTGGCCTTCGAGGTCCCAAGAGCCTCCTGCTCTTCTCTCTGTGGAGCAGATGGGGAGGGTAGGAACATGGAGAGGCACCTCTGTGGCAGCTGGAGTCTGAAGTCCATTCGGAGGTAGAACTGTCTCCTTCAGAGACCCTGACTCTTCTCTTAAGTCGTCCTTCACCTGATGGGATGGGGCCAACTTCACTGTGGAGAGCTACCTGCTTTACCCAGAACACAGTGGTTCAAATATCAGCTTATCAACTTGTCATAATTGTGTCGGGGACATCCCATCCAATGTTTAATCAGATGTGCACTGTGGCATTGGGAATCAACCACGGCACGAGCATGACCCTCAAATGGGGAACACACGGAATCCTGGGGCTCCCCTTCCCCTCTGTAATGCTTTTTGTGGCTCAGTCTGACCTCGAACTTGCTGGGCAGCTAAGGATGTCCTCAAGCTCCCACTCCTTCTCCTAGTTCCTGGCTTTGCAGGATCAGCACTACAGCAAAGTACTGGGGAATCAAACCCCTGCTCTCTTGGGGGTCTTGGGGAGTGTCCATTGTCAGGAGTCTGCTTCCTGGTGGGTACGGGCAGTGAAAGACACATCTGATAGGGTCAGGAACAGGGTACAGACTGGGACCCTGCAGGCCTGGTTTCCCTTTTTGGATGTAAGTGACATTGCATTCTTCTGCACCGTTCTGAACTGAGGACCAGCTCTGCACAGCCGAGGCAGAGACAGCCCCGCTCACAGGCTTCTCTGGAATCTGATTTCCTGTGCACATTTGGTATAAGTGATGTCTCCAGGATAGGCTGAACAGGACCGGCTTGTTCTGCCCATGAGAACACTCAACTCCAGGCTGAAAGTCAGAACGAGTACATAGAGATGTGTCCCCATCTGCCTGCTTGGATTCCTTGGGGGTTGGCTCAGGGTCTGGAGTCAAGGTGATGAGTACCCAGGGAGTGGAGAGGAGCCTCTGATGAGTGGGCAGGAGGAGGCAGCCAAGGAGAATCTGGCCCTTAGGCTGCTGAGGGATGAAGAAAGAGATGGAAAGGCGCCCTCAGGATTCATCATGGAGGCAGAGGAGGGGAAGGGCACCTTGGGAAGAACAGTTGGGAAGGGCGCTTGAACATCAGAACCACGTGTGAGAGAGCTGCCTCAGGAGCAGGAGATGGAGTTGGGCGCTGAGACAGGGTCTCTCCTTGTCCTGAGTGGGCTGGGGGTGGGCGCTGACACCGGGTCTCTCCCTGTCCTGGGTGGACTGGAGCTGGGCACTGAGACAGGGTCTCTCATTGTCCTGGGTGGACTGGAGCTGGGCTCTGACACACGGTTTCTCCCTGTCCTGGGTGGGCTGTCCCTCTGGCTCTCGGGGCCCAGACTGGTAAGGCTAGCAGATCTCTTCTTGATCCCGCCGCTGCTCCTCCGCTGGAGATGGTGACATTGCGTGGACTCGAGTTTCTCCTGGCAGCTCGAATTAATTTCACTTTATTTGGACCATGATAGATTTTAGTGGAAGATAACAGCAAACCTTTGGCAACCTCAGGCAGTTTAATAACCAAAACCTTTGATTAAAAATTTTAATAGTCTGGAGTGATGGAATCACATGAGACAGAGAAAAATGAGGCCTGGCCACATGCTGCGGCGCTCACACTTTCTGCCCGAGACAGACAGGAAATCTCTTCTTAATTTTTCTCCCCAAAGGAACGCCAACCTCAGAAAACCTCTCTCACAAGGTTTTCTCACAGAATCACCACTCACTTCTGGGGCTTCCTTCTTTGGCTCTAGCCATAGCCCTGGCTGGTTTCTCCAAGAACAGGTTGGGGTGAGGCTGAGTCTCTGTGGACATCCATCAGACTGTTGGGTGGTCCGTGCGGTCGCCAATAGAAGTCACCTCAGACTGAGTAGTTCTCTTTCTGGTCTGGGAGTTCCTGAGGAGTTGGGAGGGAGGTGACCATGGGCTAGGCTCCCTCAGAGGACGTTCAAGAGAACCATCACCTCTTTGAGCTTCTGGTGGCTGTTTGGTGACACTCCGGGCTCCGTTGGATCCTTCTCTCCTGTCTCTTGGAAGGGCACTTGTCAGTGGGTATACAGCTGTCCATGGGTACACAGCCTTTGGGGGTGCCATTCAACACACTTGAGTTCTCCAATCACCTTGGGACAAGGGAGGACTCCAGACTTCTCCTGTGTAAGAGAAGCATGGCGGGATTCACAAGGCTCCTGCACTGGCTGGCTTTGTGTGTCAACTTGACACAAGCTGGAGTTATCACAGAGAAAGGAGATTCCCTTGAGGAAACTCCTCCATGAGACCCAGCTGTAAGGCATTTTCTCAATTATTGATCAAGGGGGGAGGACCCAGCCCATTGTGGGTGGTGCCATCCCTGGGCTGGAGGTCTTGGGTTCTATAAGAGAGCAAGCTGAGCAAACCGGGGGAAGCAAGCCAGTGAGTAACATCCCTCCATGGCCTCTGCATCAGCTCCTGCTTCCTGCCCTGTGTGAGTTCCTGTCCTGACTTCCTTGGTGATGAACAGCAATGTGGAAGTGTGAGCTGAATAAACCCTTTCCTCCCCAACTTCCTCCTTGGTCATCATGTTTGTGCGGGAATAGAAACCCTGACTGAGACAGCTCCCATCTGGAGTTGCTGGGGCTGCTGACCTGGCCCATATGGAGGAAGAGGTCTTGAGGACATCTTAGGCATCTGCCTGGCTGGTGGAGAGGGGCAGGCATGCAGAGGGATGGGTGTCCGCATCTCCCAACCTCATGTACTGAACTGCAGTGTGGTCTGTGGAGACTGAGGCTGTCTGAAGCGACAGGGGTGGTAGATGAGGTCAGAGGAGTCCACACTGGGGTTCAGTTGCCACAAAAGAGGCCTCTCCATGCCTCTCCTATGTGGGAAACAGAGGGAAGTGTCTGCTTGTGACAGGAAGAGCTCTACTAGGGACTGAAGGTGCCATGTTTTCTCTGGACATCCAGGGGTATGGATTCATGAGGTTCTTGGAAGCCATATTAACCAAGAGGGAGGAGGTCATCTTTCCTGAAGGAGAACAGATACCTCAACTGCCTTTCAGTTTAGGTCACCTCAGTGCTCTCTCTTTCCCCTTACCTGTCTGTCTGTCTGCCTGTTTATCTATCTATCTATCTATCTATCTATCTATCTATCTATCTATCTACCTACCTATCTATCTATCTATCTATCTATCTATCTATCTATCTATCTATCTATCATCTTCCTATCTATCATCTACCCACCTGCCTACCTATCATTGGTGACCCAGGTGACCCTCCAGTAACTCACTTACCCCGAGGGGCACCAAACACAGGCTCATACCCTAGCTGCCAGCAGCACCATGGACTTTAACACTGAGGAACAATTAGAGCTGGAGTGGGTCATCTCTGATGTCACAGGACACTCGATGATCCACACCGATGATCCAGGCAGAGCATGCACAAGGCAGGATTTGGTGATCCACACTGATGATCCAGGCAGAGCATGCACAAGGCAGGATTCGGAAGCAGAAACATGTTAACGACTGTCCATCCTCAGGGGAAGTGTGGTCACAGGTGGTAACTCGAGGTTCGATTTCTCCCATCTCTGTGTTCACATTGATGAGGAGTTGTGTCACAGGGCTAGGGGTTTGGCCTCAGAGAACCCCAGTGAGGCGAGGGTAGGGAGGATACACTAGCAGTGTTCATAATGCCACTAATCGGAGCAAAGTCATCTGAGGCTTGGACCTCTGTAACAGGTACGGTTGACATCCTTCAGGGTGGGGTGTGGCTCTCAGGACAGTCATTCTGTGCTCTGCGGGGCTGAGGCTGGCCAGGCTGTGAGGACACCGAGTGACTGAGGCAGGGGATTGAATGATGATTAGTGGTCATCTGGGTGGGTTAGGGTGTGTGGGAGCTTGCTGTGGGGTCTGATGTTCTGCCTGGAGTATTTGGTAGTTAGTGTGTGTGTGTGTGTATGTGTGTATGTGTGTGTTTGTGTGTATGTGTATGTATGTGTGTATATATGTGTGTGTATGTGTATATGTGTGTGTATGTGTGTGTATGTGTGTGTTTGTGTGTATGTATTTGTGTATGTGTGTGTGTGTATGCGTGTGTGTGTGTATGTGTGTATACTGATGCTGCTTGTGATGGTTATGAGACGAGTGGACCCACACACCATCATCTCAAGCTTCCCTGAAGCCTCCTTCAGTACAGACTGAGTGCCACCTTGCTAAGCGTTGTCCCCACAGGCATTAAACGGCACCCACGTGCCTTGCACGTATAGCTGCTCCTTTGTCTTTCCTTCTCTTGCAGTCACTGGTTACTCTCTGTCTCTCTGGGTTCCTTTTGTCTCTAAGTTTCCATGCACAGATTGAGGACATCATCCTGGGCCGTGGATGGAAGGGTGACTTTGTTTCCCTGGTCAGGGCAGCTGGTGGCTTTCTTTCCCCTTTGTTTCTTTTCCTCTCTTTCATCCTTCCCTATTTCTCTCCCTCCCTTCCTTTCTCCCTTCCTCCCTCCCTCTCACCTTCCTCTTCCCTCTCTTCCCTTCCTCCTCCCTCCCTTCCTTTCTTCCCTCTCTCTTGCTTTCCCTCCCCTCTGTCTTTCCCTCTCTCTCTCTTTCCCTTTTTTCTCTCTCCTCCCTCCCTCCCTCCCTCCCTCCCTCCCTCCCTCCCTCCTGCGTATCCTTTTACTTTCTCAGGGTCTCATGAAGCCCAGGCTGGCTCTGACCTGCCTATATAGGTGCTGATAACTGGAAGCTCCTCATCCTCTTCTTCCCAAGTGGGATTTTAGGAAACCACCACCAGGCCTGGAAAACTGTTGAGTTCTAAGTGGCGACATAAACACATCATATCCAATCCCTGCAGAATTGGCCTCATTCTAGTTTGCTTTCTGTTAATGTGATAAAACACCAAACAAAAACAACTTGGGGAAGAAAGATTTGTATGTCTTATACTCCCATCATTGAGGGAAGTCAGGGCAGGAACCTGAAGTCAGGAACCGAAACACAGGCCATGGAAAAACACCTCTTATTGGCTTGCTCCTCATGGCTAGGGTGTGGCTCCCCATGGCTTGGGCATGGCTCCCCAGTCTGCTTTTTTATACAGCACAGGGATGGCATCTCCCACAGTGTATTTGGGATCTTTCACATAAATCATCCTGCAGAAAACGTCCTGCAGACTCGCCTACGGGCCATCTGATAGAGAGATTTTCTCAACTGAGATTCCCTCTTCTGGATGACCCTGGCTTGGGTCGGGTTGACACAGTCTACCCTGTGCAAGGCTGGAGGGGGCATCTCTAAATCAGGGCACAGAGCGGAGGCTGGGCAGAGAAGCCTAGAGCCTTTTCTTCCTTCTCCCTGGACAGACCATTTTCTCTTCAAATAAATTTGAAATGTCCAGAGCACTTCTCCTGGAAGGAGATGCTCTCTCTACAGAGGTGGGGTGGGGGGTCTGGCCAAGAACAAGCTGGCTGCGGTGCCGGCTTTCAAAGCAAGCACATTGGTCCCTGTTGTGGGAGCTTCAGGAAGCCCTGCAGCCTTGTCCCCAGGGAGATGGAAAGCCGTGGTCCCCGTGGATCACGCACAGCTTGACTGTCACAAAGCCTTGCTCGGTGAGAGTAGACCTACTTTAGCTGAGACTCCAGAAAATCCTCTCAACTCCCACAAATGGATTCAGGGACCCGGTGACCTGAAATCACCCTCAGCTCTTGTTGGGAAAAATCACTTTTCTGTGAGAGACTGGAGCGGCTTATGGTGCTTTATTCTGTTGACTCTGTGAGGCAGGATGGGGCAGCAGAGAACTGGGAAATCAAATGAGCTTGTACTTGGGAATGGGTTCGGCAGAGTCTGTTTGTCTAGGGCTCGGCTCTCCATGCCTCTTCCCTAGTGCTCAGTTAAGGAAGGGTGGGGGAGACCGTACTGGATGGTGTTAAGAGGCAGGATGGAAACTCAGCTTAGCCGTTTTTTGTTTGTTTCCCCTTTTCCTTTGAGTCTTCACGGTCCTCTTGAAGGGCTGTGTGTGTGTGTGTGTGTGTGTGTGTGTGTGTGTGTGTGTGTGTGTGTGAGTGTGTGCACACGTGCGTGTGCCCGCCCTGTCTCCGGCCATCCTTCCATGACCGGGCTCAGAATTTCCCACAGTTGTGGCAAACTTAGCCTGAGGACATTGTTGTCTATGGAGATGAGGGTGGCCGGACCAAGGTCATGATCTCTCTGCAGGGCCCTTTGCTATATGCCCATTTGAGGACAGGGTCTGTGTGGCAGAGAGCTAGCCTAGGATGGTTGTAGCCAGGGGTGCTGTGTCTGTGGGTCAGTTTTCACATGGGACCCTTCCAACTGGACTGAAATTCTTCATTGTCAAGACACCATGAAGCAAGCTGCACCTTCCAGGTAGGGACAAGAGCCGACCTTAGGATGCAAGGCCTTTATATTTCTTTCCAGCATCCGTGGTGGTGAACCTTACCATGTGTTAAAGGCTCGACCTTGTAGCCTATACCCTTCCAGCCTGTCTGTGACCATTGAAGGGGACTGAGCATGTAGAATTCCAGGTAAAAGCCAGAGAATATCTTTGAGTGGACCACGAGGACCTAAAGATACCCGAAGAAGCCTGGGCAGGCATAACATCTTCCTAATATCTAATAACCAGGGTTCAAGGAAGTTGCCCACGAAGGCACCGAGACCCCTGCTGGCCATAATCTCAGCCCTGTCAGACACCAGCATACAGGTTTGGTTGATGGCATTGACTCCATTCCCCAAGGAGCTGAGATCATCCCTTCCTCTCTCCCTGCTGGGCTAATTCCTGACTCCATCAGGGGCTACCCTCTGCTCATCTCCTGGAAGATGTCGTATCAAACAGGCTACCCGTAGCTCGTGCCGACCACGGCTTTCCATGACATGGCGTTGTACTGTTCTTACCGGGCACTGTGTTTTTGGGTGAAGGAGTGCCGGCCTCTCTGTTGCTTCCTTCTTGGCATCTGGGAGCTGCACACTCAAGCCTCATCATGTCTCTGCTCAGAGCCTAATTTCTCTTCCTCAGTCAGGAGCCTGTGTTCTGGGTGGGATGAGAAGGCTCTAGGGGACAGACGCTGGAGCTCTGAGTGTAGTTTGAGAAGTGCGATGGCTCAGTTAAGCCTAAACGGTACTCTCAAAGTCAATTTTGTCTGGGTTTAAAACGGGTCCCGTGCTGTGTGTTTGCAGTGGGCCAGCCTCCTCATCATGGTTAATTAAGCTAATTTGAGTTTAGCTTGTCCTTACCAACAGCCCTAGGTGATTCAGAGCAGGAAGGAGTCAGCTTGGTGACTGAAAGCACTAAGAGGGGGGTGTCACTGATGGGTGATTGGGGTTCCCAGGCCAACTGGCCTGGAGCTACCTCGTCCCTCTGCTTCTGTTCTGCTGCTCTTCTGTGAGAGCCAATTGTTCTTCCACACCCAGTCCAGCCATTCACAGCTCTGAAAAGCACAGGGGCTGAGCGATGCTCTCTTCTGAGGCTCAAACATCCAAATCAGGAAATTTAATTTTGCCAGCAAGTGAACTCCTGCCCCTGGGGTCCCCTTCCCCCACCCCCGCCTCTCTGAAAGCTTTCTTTGAAGAACAGGACACTTCTTCACATGGGAACTGCACATGGGGACGGCCATTGAGCTTCCTCCTTCAGTGGTGCACAGTCCCAGGAGAGAGGCAGAGAGCAGGAACGGGACACAGGAGCTTCAAGGCTGCCACTGCTGGCAAGCAGAGGGAAGAACTGCTTGTTCACAAGCACCTGAAGAAGCCTCCATTGCTCAGAGAAGCCAGGCTCTCAGGGCAGCCTCTGGGCTACCAGCTCCTGGAGGTGACCTGATGTCACTTTATGCAGTGAGCCCTAGAATATATGCTTCTTTGCATCTGTGCAAGAGCTGTGGGAACAGCAGCAATGCCTCTCACCCCTCTCCTGAGGGGATCACGGGCTTTCTGTAGCGCACATCTGACCCAGGACAGAGGTGAAGATTTGTGGGGCTTTGAACAGCACCTTGAGGTGGTGTGATGGTTTGTGTATGCTGGGCCCAGGAAGTGGCACTATTAGAAGGTGTGGCCCTGTGGGCGTGGTCTTACCGGAGTGGGTGTGGTCTTATTGGAGTAGGTGTGGCCTTGTTGGAGTAGGTGTGGCCTTGTTGGAATAGGTGTGGCCTTGTTGGAGTAGGTGTGGCCTTGTGGGTGTGGGCTTTAAGACCCTCACCCTAGCTGCCTGGAAGCCAGCATTCTGCTAGCAGCCTTCATATGAAGATGGAGAACTCTTAGCTCCTCCTGCACCATGCCTGCCTGGATGCTGCCATGCTCCCACCCTGATGGTAACGGACTGAACCTCTGAACCCGTAAGCCAGCCCCAGTGAAATGTTGTCCTTTATAAGAGTTGTCTTGGTCATGGTGTCTGCTCACAGCAGTACAACCCTAACAGACAGGTGGTATTGCTGACGTTGAAGCTCTGGCAGGCGAATATGACCAAAGTGAGCGGTGATAAGTACTCAGGTCTCCGTGGTAGGCAGCCGCCTGGCCATGCTTCTCTCTTTGCCTGGGCCTCATTGTGCCCCCTGGTGCTGGGCCTAAGCTTCGCATTTGGAAAGAGGATTGGCATGGATGCTTTTGTCTCCTGACCCCCGTGACCAGTAAAGTAGGCCCTGTGCACAGAGGTCCTCTCAGGGTCTGGGCATCGGGCCATGTAATTGGAGGTTTGGCTGGCTAGCCAGGCCTGGTCCTGACCTGGGAGCTGAGCTATGTCAAGAGGAAGACCCATCATCTCTCCTCAAAATTACAAGCCCAGGACACAGGCAAGCAGAGTGAAAGCTAAGCTTAGCCTGAGACACACATGAAAGATCCCACGCAGAGAGACCCTTACTCAAGTCTTGGGAAATCTCGGACCCCAGACACAGAGCATTGAGTCCCTGTATCCACACTTCCCTTCTATCTCTGTACATAGCCAGCACTCTAGGACCAAGAAGCTCTCCAGTGGCCCCTCTTGTTCTTTCTTGGGCAGTCCCTGACCCAGTGTCCTTTTTCTTTGCATTAGGCACACTGATCTTTAGCCAGGAATTCTCTTCTGTTGCCAGGTACTATCTTCCTAGGTTCTCTAACTACTGTGGCCAGTATATGTTCCTCTCTTGTCTTTTATCTCTCTTTAGCTCTCTAACTTTTTCTCTTTTTTTGTCTCTTTTCTTCCCTAGCTTCCTGTTCTTTTTACCTCTTTCTCTGTAACTTGTACTAACTCTCAGCAACTTAACTTAACCCTTCAAATTTTTGTAACATTCTCTTTATATCTTTTCCTTATCTTAGCCAGATTGGTGGGGCATTTTCTAGCCCCTCAGAGACCCACCCTTGGAGCCTGGTGGCAGACCTGGCACACCCTACCTTAAGGCATTTTGAAGTCAACAGGCAGAAGTGAAGGCCTTCCATCCGTGTCTGGAACATTTTTTCTGGCCTCTAGTAGGATTCCGTCTTTCCTCGGTGGTAAAGAAGACCTGTAACAGCTACTAACAAGCATCTTAAATGGGATGGTGAGAAAACAAGGGAATCTCGAGAATAGAGGTCCACTGAAGAGGGCAAATAGCATTTAGTCACACAGCTAAGCCAGGAGGCTTTCTTGGACAAAAAGACCTTGTGTCTGTGAAACAGAAAAGTGAGCAGAGGGGCAGTCTATCTGTTACAGGTTGTCTCTCTGGACTTAGATTTTCCCTTAAGGAGTACTTCCCTTTAGTGTCAGCTCCGTGGCTTTATTGCTCAAGAGACCCATCCTCTAAATGGCACTAGGCTTCTAGTAACAACTAATAACAAAAGGATGGAGAGATGTTAGAACTTGGGTGTTAGATACTAAGCAGCTGACAAAAGAATTGTAACCAGTTCACCTGGGGCTTTCAGGACCTCAGTAGCAGCCCTTTACCAAACTTTTTCAGTGGGCTAAAGGCCCATGGTAAAGAAAACATTAATCCTGACCTTAGCCACAGCCAAAGCCTGAATTTTAAATTTTGACTGGCAAAACAAAACAAAGTTCTTTACAGTTTGTTGTAGATTTTTTGAAACTATTTTAGGGGCTTCTCTGTCCCCCAACCTGGGACATTTCGACCACAGGGGCAGGAACTGGCTGCTGTGGGGATAGGATCAAAGGCATTCTCCATGCTAATGATGACCAGTGAGAAAAGTAATTTAATGTTGGAGACTGACTCCTCTCTTGGAATAGGGCCAGCAGATAAGGCAGGCTCCCTAAAGAACTTCTCTTAATGAGCGCTCTCTTTCTGTGAGCAAGAGTTGAAGGTCTGGTCACTAAAAGCAGAAATTCCTTTCTTGTTCTTGTTTTTCTTAGAGTCCCCTACCTCACTTTTAGCCTCTTTAGATCATTCTTCATGTAGCATTTCTAACACAGCCTGTCCCTTTTTTATAGCCTGTTGACAGCATTTCTGATCTTTTAGGCAGCTATGCACTAAGTGCCATACCGGCTGAAACTCCGCCTTTAAGATTCCTTGTTCTCAAGCAAAATTTAAATCCTTTTCTAGCTTATCTCAGCTGTCCACCATGAGATTCCCAGAGATCGCGAACCAAGGTGTAGTAATTCACTAAGAAATCTCTCTATAGTGTTTCTTTTTACCTTAAGCCTTTTCCTTTTAAACAGCTCCTGAAGAGCCAGAAAAATTGGGTGAGACTTGAGAAGTCCCCATGTTCGCTGTAGCAGCTCCGCAGCTAATTTTGCTCCCTCCTACTGTGTGTTGCGAGCACAAGCACAGATAAAACACTATGTTTTAAAAATTAACGTTGGCTATCAACCAACACACCTCCACTAGAGCAGGGTCAATAAAATTAAGTTTTTTACTCACTATACTTGTTTTATAGCAGAAGGCCTAATCTGGGGAACTTTTTTATTTACGAGCGGTTTCTTCCTCAAGGTTTTTGTTAATGTCTGTTTACACAACTGTTAACAGCAGCTAGGTTGGTCAAAGGGAGTAAAGGGAGGGTCCTCTCTCCTTGGGGAGGAGGCTCAAGAGAGAAAGACAAAACTCCCTGGCAGAAAACAATTTTTCTCAAGCAAATTATTTTTAACTTTTAACTTAAGCACCAGGAGGACCAAGTAAAACTCTTTGACGAACAAAGCAAACAGTTTCATGATTTCAAACACAGTCATCAGTCCAAGATTTCAATTTAAACACAGTCATCAGTCCAAATTCAAACACAGTCGTCAGTCCAAAATTCAAAAACGAAACAAAAGCCAAAAAGACACTCGTCAATACCACAGAAAACAAACCAGACAAACAAGACCAAGACAAAGCATCCTATAACCAATTTTCACAGATGCCTGGTACCTTCAGTACCTGGCCCAAACTACAGCTTAACCTTAGCTGCTTCTGGGATACCAAACACAGAAACAGAATACAGACAACAGACACTAACACGTATTCCACTTCCACTCTCTAAGCACTGACCAGAGTGAGACTCTACGTCCACTCTCTAAGTACTGACCAGAGTGAGATTCCACTTCCACTCTCTAAGTACTGACCAGAGTGAGACTCCACGTCCACTCTCTAAGTACTGACCAGAGTGAGACTTCACCGGTACCGAGACACACATATATACACACACGGCGGAACCAAAACAGAGACAGACACAGACTGACAATTGCGGTGCCGCTCTCACAGAAACACTCAGACAAACATCCAACTCACCTCCAAGGGGTCTTCGGAGTCTGGGGTCATCACGGAGATCCCGGACGAGCCCCCATTATGAAAAATCCCACGCAGAGAGACCCTTACTTAAGTCTTGGGAAATCTCGGACCCCAGACACAGAGAGACCATTTTGGATGTAATAAGCAAAGGCGAGGTTTATTACGGAGACCTATTACAGAGATCTCCGGGCCGACACGTATCCCGCGCAGGAGACAGAGGTGTCGGCCCGGAGATCTCTGTAATAGGTCTCCGTAATAAACCTTGCCTTTGCTTATTACATCCAAAATGGTCTCTCTGTGTCTGGGGTCCGCGATTTCCCAAGACTTAAGTAAGGGTCTCTCTGCGTGGGATTTTTCAACACACACACACACACACACACACACACACACACACACACACACACACACACACACACACAAAGTTCTTAGTAACCTGGAGTCCCCATCTACAATGGGCCTGCATATACATCCCTTCCACCAAACCCTTCTGGTCACTGTGACAGAGTGCCCTAAAACCCTCCCAAGTAACTCCTCTCCTATGGTTGGTTTCCATTCAAACCAGTTCTGATCAGCTGGAACTGGTTTCAGGTGCATGTTCAGGAGGAGGGTGAACTGTGTCCTTGAATTGGACTTTGAGGGGGAAACCCCCTCTTTGTTGCCTTACGTTTATGGCTGAGCCTGTGTGTGGGGCTCAAATGCTGATACATTACAGGACAAAGGCGTTCGAGGTGAAGAAAGGCTTACAGAACGCAAGCCTATCAATTACAACAACCACTCGCTCCTCCTGGGCCCACAGGAAGAAGTCTAAGGGAGTGGCCAGGTCGCTTGAGCACTCCAGGTCTTGTAACCCGCTGCTCCCTTGTATCCGGCCTGGACTTGGTTTTGTTACTTTGTGATTTATGCTAACTTCAACTCTTTCAACAGAGGCTGTGTTAGTTACTGTTTTGCTGCCTCGACAGACACTGTCTTAGGGTTCTCTTGTCGTGGTAGACACCATGAGTAAATCAACTCCTAGAGCAAAAGGCTTGTGTTAACTCACGCTGCCAGCTCACACTCCATCACGGGAGGGGGGAGCGGGGGGGGGGGGAGTCAGGGCAAAACTCAGGCAGAACCTGAAGGTTGTACGTGAGGTAGAGGCCGTGGAGGGGGTGCTGCTCTCTGTCTTACTCCTCAGAACTTCCTCAGCCTGCTTTCTTGTTTATCCCAAGACCACCAGCTCAGGGGCGGCACTGCCTCCAGTGAATTGGACCTCCCTCATCAAGCGTCAGTTAAAACATTGTCCCACAGACTTTTCCACTGCCCAATCTGATGGAGGCGTTTTCTCAGCTGAGGTTCCCTCCTCATAAAGCTTGTGTCAGGTTGCAAAAAGAAATACAGACCCCTTGTCAATTAGTTCCCAGATGCGTTGTCTAAGGACAACACACACACACACACACACACACACACACACACACACACACACACACACTGCTATCCAACTGTGACTTTTCCTTTCTTGTTCATCCCCCAAATCTCACATTAGTAACACTATAAAAACATAGCATGACTTTTAAACGTCTCACAGACTTTAAATTTTTTTTTTCACTTAAAAAGCACGAGATCTCTTTAAAATCCAAAACTTCTTTAAAAGCCCCAAGTCTCTTTAAAAATACTCCAAGTCTTTTCCCTGTGGATTCTTTTAAAATAAAGGAATGAAATAAAAGTGAAATACTTAAATAAAAGGAAACCGATCTCCACAGCGTAGATAGCTAATTCCCGATATCTGGAACTCACCATCTTCTGGGTCTCAAAGATGTCCTAGACCAGTCCCTTTGTGTTCTGGTGACCCTCAATTATGAAATTGTCACCACTGCTGCTCCATAGCTGTAGTTTTGCTACTGTTCTGAATCATAACTTAAATATCTGATATCAGATACGCGACCCCTGTGAAGGCTGAGAACCAATGTCTTAGATGGTTTCATTTCTCCGGCTCTGCCGACCGCATCACACAGAGCCTGCCTCATAGGCTCGGACTAGTTCCACTCCACAGTTGCCGCTGTCCCCGTGGGCGTCGCATGCCACTGGCTTCTCCACTGCCACTGGGCTGCGCCTTCACCAACAGTCTCTCCTGGGCTCTCTTCCGGGATTCTTTGCTCCGTGGCTTCTGCCTCAGTTCCTGCCCTGATTTCCTTCGGTGTGACCTCCATGTTGTAAGATGAAATAACCCTTTCCCCGAGGTCGCTTTTGGTTATTGTGTTTTATCACAGCGAGAGAAACCAAATTGAGACAAATACCTCGAACAAGGGCAGCTTAGTGATGGAAGTGTTTATTTTGGCTTATGGTTCTGGGGCGAGAGTCCATATGAGCAGAGGAGGCCCAGCATGAGGTGACCTGGTGGAACAGAGAACTGGCTGAATGAATCATCTACAGAAAGGGAAGAGGGAGGGAAGGAGGGAGGGAGGGAAAGAGAGAGAGAGAAAGAAGCCGGGTTGAGGTTATAGACTCTCAAAGCCCGCCCCTGAGGATGCCCTCCCTGAAGCAAGATTCTACCTCCTGAAGGTCCCCTGACATCCCAAACAGGCCACGTGTTCAAATACATGTAACGAAGGGGCACATTTCTCATTTAAACCGCAGCATTCCATCCCTGATCTCCTGTAGGCTCATGGATAGATCATGATGCAAAATGTGTTTCGTCCAACTTCAAAGGTTCCCATAGCCTTGATGGGGTCATCACTGTGCAAGAGACCCAAAGTCCGAAGAACCTGGAAATACCTAGTCTCAATACAGCATGAGAAATTCCACTGCCCCAGCTTTAGCAGCTACCGAAGGGAAATGCTCATCCTGAAGGCATGTCATGCGATTCGATCCCAACTATCGGTGGCCATACAACTTTCTTTTTTTTTTTTTTTTTTGGTTCTTTTTTTCGGAGCTGGGGACCGAACCCAGGGCCTTGCGCTTCCTAGGCAAGCGCTCTGCCACTGAGCTAAATCCCCAACCCCGCCATACAACTTTCTTACTTAAGGGACCCAGGGAGTGTGGGACAGTGAAAGGCACTGTGGTTCCCGGTTGAGGAGGCTCAAACCCCAGAGACCCTGAAAGGGATGGTAAGCTTTTGGCCTGACTCCCAGGAAACCAGGCTGGTCACTAGCCCACAGTCCTCCATAGATTTGTGGCCATCAGTCATGTAAGACCAATGCCCCAAGCCCTTCCACAGGTAGAGGACATGACCACAGGTCAAGTAGACTTAAGACAGATCCCCATTATAATGAGGTACATAAAGGCCTGGAGGCTTAGCCAATAAACTTTCCTTCCCAGACACTCCTCTCTGCAAAAGGTATTTAATCTCAGACCCACCCTGAGAAGTGGGGTACAGTTTTACTCATCCACCTTCCGCCAGGACAATAAATGTCTTAAAACCGTGAACTGTTTCTTTTCATCGGGATCCACCCTGGGGGAGCTACAGAGAAGGCCTTCGCCTACAGAGCCGACACCTAATATCCCAGAGAAAGACTCCTTGTGCTCCCAGCAGCAGCAGCCACCAAGCTCAAGCCTACCACAGCCAAGCCAAGGACTCTCCCATGCGGGATCAGCCAGCCCTGGGCTAGATCAAACTCCTCAGCCCCCACTCCATTCTCAGCTCTTCCCCCACCAGCCCAGCAGTGCCTGGATGCCCAAAAGCCTGAGAACCGATGGCCCTGGCCTCCTTACAGGCCTGGGGACCTCCAAGCCAGCTTTGTCTGTTTCCTGTGCTCAAACTGTGCTTTTCCAACCCTGGAGCGGTGTCCTGTGGCTGCCCTATGGCCTGACACCCACCCTGTGGTGGTGTGGGGTAAACATGGTCAACTTCCCCAGTCTAGCCTTCCTGAGCGGCCTGAGCCCTGTCTTGGAGCAGAGTGGGACCCAAATTCATCCTACAGGGAAGGTTCTCCAACATCTGGCCAGACAGGTGCCAGACTTGCACGGAGCCATATTGGATTTGGGCCTAGCCGCTTTTTGACTGCATGGTTCAAAGTGACTCTGGGCTGTTTGGCCACAGAGACTCACCCCGAAGATGACTGCCATAAATCTTAAGATTGTTGGATAAAGCCTCTCCCATGAATTTACGGCACAGGAGTATAACATTCAAGGGATGCCTCAGCTCGAGCAGATACCAGTTATCTCCTCAGTCAACACCCAGTGTCTCCACCACCTGACCTCATCGCCTGACTTCTTTGCCTCCAGCTATCACTGCCTATACCCTCATCTCCCCCTCCTTCATATTTCACAAAGGTCACTCCCCCTACCTGAAAGCCTTAAAAGCTGCAATGTTCATCCCAATAAACGAGACCTTGACAACAGAACTTTTGCTTGGTCTCCTTCTTCTCTTCACCCCCATTTTGGCCCACAGGTAGAAAGCCTCTTCGGGACCCTGAATAACTGGGTCCCCGCGGGCGGGGACAAGTGGCGCCCGAACACAGGGACCCCGAAGCAAGGCCGACTACAGGACGATGGAGATAAGAGAGCTGCAGCGGGAATCAAGGACTCTTCAGGCCGCATCGCTCGTTCGTCGCTGGAGAGGGAGGTAAGGACCGGTCGAATAATTGTCGTCTAATTGCCATGGGGAAGGTATGGATTTAGGAGGCTTGTTTCATAGGAGAGATCAAGCGCTCACTCAGGGAGAGAGGATTAAGAGTTAAGAAAAAGGATTTAATCAAGTTTTTTTGTTTTATTGATGAAAGGTGTCCCTGGTTAATTTTAAGCAGTGTGGGGCTAGCTTAAGTAAAACTTGTAATAAAAAAGAGACAAGGTAATGGTAAAGTGTTTTTGCATATGCGTTCTTTTAGAGTTATATTTTAGTCTTTGGATCCTGACTAGAGATAGTTTACACCCTAGACATGAGAGAGAATGGGTTTGGGAAAAACAGTCCTCCCGGACTCTCCACGGATGCTTTGGAGAAAGAGAAAAACTTTTCAGGGCTCTCCTGGGAACAGAAGAAAGGCAGGAGACGTCCTGCCTCTCTGCTGGCTCCTATTGGAGAAATGCTTATTTCTAGTTCTGGGTTCCATAGGTAGGATATGTGGGTCCCTATCGTGGGACACCATCTAGTTTTTTCCCTCTATGTCTATTGTGTGTCCTTGGTGCACCAAGCTATCCATGTCTGTCAGTTTATGTCTGTGGTCTTTGTTTCTCGTTGTTTAAATGTTTTATGTTTCGTGTTCAAAAGAAAAAATGATAAAAACTTTATCTGCCAGTCGTTCACACCTTGACTTGGTTTTAACTCGTTTCAAGAAGGGAACAATGCATAAAGAACAGTTTCAATTTGCTTTTGGAGCCTACATCTGTAGCTAGAAGCCTAAGTCTGCTGGACAAGCTCCCCAGGGGCTGGCTAAATGTTTATACTAGCTGATCCTAAAGACACCAGGAGCTTCACAGCTTAAAAGGTGTAACATTGGTAACAGAAAGTTGGCTTAAAACTGTAATTTGGATATGAGCCAACCTAGGGAAACAGGTCCAAATTGAGGTAATATTTTTATGGAATTCTTATTCTAAAAACCAGGCTTCTAAAAGATTTTAGGGCAATGTCTCTTTGTTGAGGTATTGGAGACCGCACCATTGTGCGTTCACATGTAGGAATTGGCAGTCATAGCCAAAGGTGTGGTTTGCCCTAAAGTTACTGTATTTTGATGCTAATTCCACTGCCCCAAGAACAGCTGCCTAGTCACATACTCAGAACTCAGGTGACTTTCCAAAGTTGTGGTTGTGCTCTGGTGTTACAAAGAGATCTTAAAGATTGTGATTAAAGATTGTCAGTGTTACATTGACTAACTCAAACTTATTTATAATTAAGAAAAAAATCAAACAGGTAGAGATTGTTACAGGATTTAAAAAGGATTGATGAGGTTTTAAAACTTGTGAGAGCATTACAGCTTGTTTGCTTATCCAACTGCCATTTCAAGATAGATTTAGAGGATTATTTTTATACAATTTGTTTACGTCCTGGCGATTGTGAGTTTTCATTTTGTGAGCTTGCTTATAATTTTAGAGAGCCCATAAAGTGATATCATTAAAATTTTTACTAAAGAATGGCTAATAGCCTTATATTATGTAATTTTGTCGCTTCTTCAATGTAAGAAGTTAGAACTTTAAATCTTTAAGTGTATATAGAAATTTTTACTGCAAACTTTTGCTCTCTAAATGAGCTTTAATATTTGGGGAGTAGCTGTTAGACTACTCCAGAAAAGAGTATTTAAAACTAATTTTAAGCTACTAAGGATATGTTAGTTGGCTAAGTACCTCACCTTACCAGAGGACTTAGGTCTTTGTTTGTTATCCTCATTGGAGATAAAGCTTCAGTTGTGTTAATACAGAATTGTAGGCTAGAGTCATGGAAGTATTTTAAAAAGCCAAACAACAGTTAATTGGTTATTACAAAATACTGATATTTGGCCTATTACATATACAAATTTTTCAAGCAAAATTGATAATTTTACTCTTTACATGTTTTTGTATTTCCTGTATATTTGTGCATACAACCCATAGGAAATGCGCTTACTGTATTTATAGGTGGTTCATCTAATGAAAAGGCTACATGTATGATTGGATCACTTGTTTATTCTCTTGAGTTTCTGCTGCTTCAGCACAGATTATTAAATTCCTGGCTTTAGCCACTGTTTTTATAATGTTAAAAAAATCAAGCTTTCAATTCACATACTGATAGCCAATGTGTGGCTTGTGGTTTACGATTGATTTCAATTACTTAATGCTTTATTAGAGACAAGTTTTCTACATGAAATCAGTGAGTGATTTCAGTGTAAATTGTCTGACAACTCACTGTCCTTTCAGTGCTCTGGCTCAGACAACTAAACAAAACCATAGACCCAGCTCTTTGAAAATGGTAATGGAGTTGATAACACACCCTCTTGAAAAGAGGAAGACTCCATTTGCTTACTTTCAACTCCCAGCCTCACCTTGCCGGCTCAGGGATTTCTAGTACAGTATTTATAGGATTTGGCATCTCTAATTAATGCTTATGTTTAGGTAAATAAAGCTGGTGAGGGGCTGGAGAGATGGCTTAGTGGTTAAGAGCACTAAGTACTGTTCCTTTATAGGCCATTTAAGAACTCAAACTGGATTGCCTGGACACCTTACTTAGCAAGGGAGGACAATGATACCAGGCAGATTATAGGCCTTATATAGAAACAGTTAGTCAAAAAATCTCATTCTTTATATATCCAAAACAATAATGCTGGAGACAATAATTTGGTATAAAAGTCAATTTATAAATACAAGTGCTCAGTGTCCTCAATTTAATCCTCAAGGACTTATCTTAATAAATAATATTTTAACAATATTTTAATAAATAAAAAGGGGAGTTATCCCTGTATGCTAAAATATGCTCCTTTTATTTCAATTTTAAAATTTGGATGCCAAGGAACACTGAGTTTATGGCACCCTACAACTAGGCATACTTCTGCCAAGGTGAAATAGAAAGATCCACATATTGGCATGATCCTGTTCAGATATTTTATATGGGGAAGAGGGAATCTTTGTGTTTTTTCTACAGGATGCTACAGGAGTGTGCCAGCTGCCCGAGTGGCTGGTGAGACTTGCTGATCCTGGGAGCATGAAGATTCAGCTCTCCTGGTTCGGGTCCCTGGAGTCATTCCTGTGTCCTTGGAGGAATATGGAGGATTCCCACTCATCTTTTGTCATCACAGAAATTCTGGCGTTGCTGCAGTCATTGTGTCCCGTCCCACCACGGCCTGCGCTCCGACCCTCTGTGCACTGTTGCTTGGTGGAAGCTGCTGTGGACTAGGGAACTCTGCCCTGATTCTGCAGATCTCAGACATGGTTCCATTGCCTGCTGGTTGTTCCAGAGAAGAATGACCGATCCTGAACTGTCCTGGGAAAGATCTTGTTATTTTCGCTGCTATTGTAGCAGCCATTTACCGCTGCAGCCATTGTGTCTGCAGTGTCTGGAGCTACCCTCTCCCAATCTATTGTTAAGCAAGCACAGTGGGTGAACTTTCTGGAGTAGTTGCTAACAATTGGGAATTCTAAATTTTATTACAGGAGAGGCTTGACTAGGTCCTTGGTGGTATGGCCATAGCAGCTGAGGAGAACCAGATGAGGTGCCCACTACTTATTGGGAGAGGCACAATCTCTTATATTAATGCCATCTGGCTCCTGCTCCATCGCCCCTGGGCTCAAGTAAGAGGAATGAGAAGATGATCCAATGTAGCTTTCCTCAGTGACGGGCAACTTCCTCTGACCCTTGACCAATCTAGACATGGAGCCTTGAGGGCGACAAGGTGGTCCTATGACAGAGAGGCTGGGGTTTGAGAGGTCGATCCTAAGACAGAGGTGGCTACACCCCGTTTAAACGTGCGGGCCGGTCAAATGCTCCTCTGCCCAGTTTCTCCCCCAATAACACACACGTATAGCCCAGAACGGTGTGTTACAGCATAAGTTCATTCCTAGCCATTGGGGTGCAGTCCTAACTGCGAGAGTGGCTTGCCATGGCCGAGCTGGGCACTCTGTGAGGCATGTCTGATCTCTCTCAGACCACTACTTCCACCTAATGGTTTTTTTTTTAAAGAAAAATGGGGGAGATGCACGGAGCCATATTGGATTTGGGCCTAGCCGCTTTTTGACTGCATGGTTCAAAGTGACTCTGGGCTGTTTGGCCACAGAGACTCACCCCGAAGATGACTGCTATAAATCTTAAGATTGTTGGATAAAGCCTCTCCCATGAATTTACGGCACAGGAGTATAACATTCAAGGGATGCCTCAGCTCGAGCAGATACCAGTTATCTCCTCAGTCAACACCCAGTGTCTCCACCACCTGACCTCATCGCCTGACTTCTTTGCCTCCAGCTATCACTGCCTATACCCTCATCTCCCCCTCCTTCATATTTCACAAAGGTCACTCCCCCTACCTGAAAGCCTTAAAAGCTGCAATGTTCATCCCAATAAACGAGACCTTGACAACAGAACTTTTGCTTGGTCTCCTTCTTCTCTTCACCCCCATTTTGGCCCACAGGTAGAAAGCCTCTTCGGGACCCTGAATAACTGGGTCCCCGCGGGCGGGGACACAGACTGAAGCCTCTTTCGTTTGGAGATGTCATAGGGACCTCAGAGATCAGAGGTGATAGACTGAAACAGTGGGTGTCCATGCAGGAAGATAGTTTCCACTGGCATATACATGCCTGGGTTCACTGGAGGAGAGGGGAGATCCTCAGGGATCAGACATCAGGAGGAAGAACAGTATCTTCACTGCATGGTAATCATGGCCTGGTGAAGTTCAGGGACAGGGTGTGTATGAGGACTTAACCCTCACCCCAGCATCTCTCCTCTCTTTCAAAAATCCTGGGGTTCAATTGGGAAAACATTAACATCTACCTCAGGCACTTCTCTACTGCAGTAGAAGCTATGGTGCATCCTCAGAGCAGTGACTCTAGACAGCAGGTACGCCAGTCTCCGTGTCAAGGGACTACTCCCACCTGTTCTGTGGAACCTTCTTCTGCATGGTTCTGTTTTACATACACTGGTGAGTGGGAAACCGTGTCCTGTCTCCATGCACATGTGACCTGCTCCAGTTGGGAGACTGGCCCTTCTGTGTATTTCTTAAATTTGGCAAGTGTTCTTTCTTGTGGCTGAGCCAAGGGGGTTCTTGTGGGTTCAGGGCTGGAGCAGGAGATGGTAGGATGACAGTTGGACTCATAGACAGCTGTGGGCGACTGTGGGCCTCTGACGGGTTGATGTGCCAGCAGGCTAGATGTCAACTGAACTAGGTGACTCCCTTGGAGACGAAAGGGGAAGGGCCACAGGCTTCGAACACAGTGACGGACAGCACAGCAGCCAGGCCCCCTCTCCTCATTTGCTTTTGCGAAAATGGCACCAAAGGTGGATGCCGTGACTGTGTCTCCCAAACATGATGAAATCAGACACCAGGAGGATAGCATTGGAGATGGGAGCTTGAGGGCCGTGAAGTCATGGGGGTGGAATACACAGCCTCATAACAGACACCTCAGACTCTGTGCCTGGCCCCTTTACTCAGGGGGAAATGTAGGGAGGTGACCGAGGACTGAGGAGCCCTCTGTAGACTGGTTCTTCGGCACTCTGACTTTGAACTTCTGATCTGTGGGTTTTGCAGATCCGGGGTCTCTGAGTGGTGCACTCAGAGACCCCTTCAGAAAGGGAGACATCCACAGAAGGTACAGGGCACTCTGCACCCTGCCTTGTAAACAGCAGTGCAGAGATGATCTGTCAAAACACTTCCGGGAGTTGGTTACCAGGCAGCCAGTGAGGGGAGGCTGGCGATTTGCATATGCAAATTATGCAGGACCAAGCCAAGAGATCTCACTCAATGCCTTTACTTGCGTTTCAGAAGTCCTTGTAAGGGGGACAGCAATGCCCGTTTTGGGATTACAGTGTTACTAACAGTGGCAGCAAGAGGCCAGACAGTGAAGTCCACGGTGAGGTGATTTTTAAGTCTAGGCCTCTGCCACGCTTCATGTTGGATGCGACGAAACGGAAGCTGGGATTCTGCCTGGGTCTCAGAGCCCTGGGGTCTAGTGGGCACCCAGTCTATCCTGGACACGATGAAAATGCTGGAAGGCGAAGGTACCCTGGGCTCTCACCTCACAGATGTAGTGGGAGGCTCTGTTCCCTCTCCCTCCATTCCTGCAGAAGCCGGTTGGGTGGTATGGGAGTGAGCTGCTGAGCTCGGTGTAAGTCAGGGCTATGGGCGGCTGCCAGCGCTGGCCCCACTGTGGTCTCCACAAGGCAATTAGCTTGGAATTGAATTGGGAAGACTGATTTCCTTAATAAGTGATCGCAATGCCGTTGCTTGTCAGGATCTGGAGCTAGAAAGAGATATTTTGTCTGGCCTTATCCTGACTTCCTGCTGGGAATCACGTGTCTACCTCTAGGCTATGCACGTTCTCCTGGGCCAGGGCTGACTCACCCCAGACCCCTGAGGTTGTTCTCCAGGGCACAGCTGATCATTCCGAGAGAGGATACTTTCAGCAGTTCAGGCTGATTCCACAGTCCCGAGCCCTGCCTTGTGACTGTTCTGCCTTTGGTGCTAAAATTTGGTGCAAAAGTCAGAGGGGCTGTCCAGGTAGGAAAAGGGGAGGGCTCATGTTTCAAGACCCACAAGTCAGTGGAGATAGTAGGAGAAGGACTCCAAATCCCAGAACCCCGAAGCACCCGAAATAGGGAGATGGCCCACTTAGTAAATCACTCTCCTTGCAAGCATCAAGCTTGAGTTCTGGGATCAAAAGCCACTTAAAAAGCTGGTATACAGGCTGGAGAGATGGCTCAGTGGTTAAGAGCCCTGACTGCTCTTCTAGAGGTTCTGAGTTCAAATCTCAGCAACCACACGGTGGCTCACAACCATCTGTAATGAGACCTGATGCCCTCTTCTGGTTTGTCTGAAGACAACTTCAGTGTACTTATATATAATAAATAAATACACTTTTTTAAAAAAGCTGGTATACATCCGTGATCCAGTGCTGAAGGGTCAGAGACAGGAGAAGGCTTGGGGCTAGTGAGTGAGCCAGTCTACTGAAGACCAGTGAGTTCCAGGTTCAGTGAGTGATCCTATCTTCACACACACACACACACACACACACACACACACACACACACACACACACACACACGGGGACTATTCAGAGGTTCTCAGAGTGAGATGCTGGAGTCCTAGGGTACAGGGTTGCTGGTAGCCCACTCTGGACCAGCAGCTGGCCTGGCTTTCCCTAGAGGGTAGGGCCAGCCTGCCTTTGAGCAGTTTGGGCAGCAAAATGGTCTTCTGCATCTTGAGCCACGGCCTGAGAGTCCTCTACTGTGTGTTGGGGCAGCATGGTCTGGAACAGTTTCTTCTGGAGAGGCTAGATCTGTGTCAACCTTACTCTGGCATCCTCCTGCTCCTGAGACTTAAAAGGGAGGGCTCCAGCAAGGTTGTAGTATCAAGATGGGGGCCATCTTTTAGGAAGCCAGAGAATGAATGACATGAGTCTGTAGCTCTTGATGGTTAGAGCCAGAGCTGGGAAGGGCTGGAGATCTTCCCACCCCATGCTTTCAGATGTCAGAACAGGCCCTGGAGCGAAGGCTCAGCAGTGAACAGCGCTTGCTGCTCTTGCAGAGAACCTGGGCTCTCTTCCCAGCATCCACATGGCAGCTCACAAACATTGATAATACCAGTTTCAAGCATCTGATACCTTCTTCTGGCCTCCTCAGGTACCAGACATACACATAGTGCTCAGTGTACAAGCAGGCAAAACACCTGTACATGTAAACTAAAAACATCTGTCTTGGTTAGGGTTTCTATTCCCGCACAAACATCATGACCAAGGAGCAAGTTGGGGAGGAAAGGGTTTATTCAGCTCACACTTCCACATTGCTGTTCATCACCAAAGGAAGTCAGGACTGGAACTCACACAGGGCAGGAAGCAGGAGCTGATGCGGAGGCCATATAGGACTGTTACTTACTGGCTTGCTTCCCCTGGCTTGCTCAGCTTGCTCTCTTATAGAACTCAGGACTACCAGTCCAGGGATGGCACCACCCACCATAGGCTGGGTCTTCCCTCCTTGATCACTAGTTGAGAAAATGCCTTACAGCTGGATTTCATGGAGGCATTTCCTCAAGGGAGGCTCCTTTCCTTGTGATAACTCCAGCTTGTGTCAAGTTGACACATGAAACCAGCCAGTACAACGTCTAAAAGGGTTTCTGTTAGAACATCCCCCAAGGAAGAACCATCAATAAAGGAATCTCATGAGAGTGTGCTCGGGCTAACACATCCAGGCACAGGCACTGCCCACTGAGCCCAAGAGCCCCCAGGTTCCAGGCTGAAGGCTGAGAACCAGAGTTGGAGCTTGGAGCCTGTGGCCACGGGGCATGGGCAGGAGAGAGGTCTCAGATAGCCGTACTCAGACAGCCTCAGGTCCGCCTCCTCTTTGGGTCTTTCCGAAGGTTTCCTATTTCATCTCCAGAAAGAAAAGTCCTTTCTGGAAGATCCAGGTGGGCAGGAGGGTTGGAAGAGTAGCCCTGTCGGAAGGCACTGGCTCCAGGATCCCACACAGGTACCAAATCGTCAAATACTTAGAAATGATGTAGCTGTGCCACAAGCCCCCATGCCTGCCCCTCCCACTCCCCCACGATGGCGTGTACGCTTACATTGTAATCCAAAACAAATCCTGCTCTACACTTTAGTGGTTTTTGTTTTCTTTTGAGGAGAGGGGTTGCTACATTGTATTTGAACTGGACTCCTTCATTCTCCTGCTTCGACTTCCAGAGTAGCTGGGTTGACCGCCCTGCCCTGAAGTCTGTATCATCTATAGATTTTTCAATGCTGTCTGCTACAGTGAAAGAACTCTGAAGCTACCCTGTGCCTAGAGGCTCGTGTCAGGAGGAAGGGTCTCTAAGTGTTTGGGAGTATATGTTCGCTTCCTGAACATTTCCCATCTCTGGCTGATTGAGTCCACAGACGAGGAGCCTGATGGGGTGGAGGGTCAGCTGTAATTTGTCACAGCCACCGCAAGGAAGGCAGGCTTCATATTCATTCATTCATTCATTCATTCATTTTCATTATAGCTGCAGTTTGTGCTGCTAGTGAGCATCTTGTGCTGCAGGGTTCAGAGTTCATGGGCTCTCGATGAGAAGGTCGCTCTTTGTGAAAGGAAAACGCACGCCCTCTTGGGGTTATGTGATAGAAGGTGCCTGGGACGCCTCACAGAGCTGGTGAGACCCCAGGGATTTAGGAAGGGAATGGACACTTCTTTAAAAGATGCTCTCATGCCAGCAGCCAGAGAACAGCCATTACCAGCTGCCAGGCTAGCAAGAGCAGCTGTGATATCCAGCCAGGCTTCTCAAGAATCCTGCATACACAGTAAGGAAAGGTGGAGACAGTCCCCAGGAAGGCTCCCTGGTACAGGGGTGTTCATAGATCCTTCTCGAATCTCTCACAAGTCTGTGACAAACCCTTTGGTCTCTGACAAAGGGTTTTATTGTCTATAAAACTTTGGCTTGTCAGCCAATCAAGTTACAAGAAAAAATTACAGAAACAAAACAAAACAAAACCCCCAAAAAGGTCTGGTAATGCTTTAAGTGTGTCTGTGACTTTGTGTTGGTGTGAGTTGGACTCAAGCAAATGATTCATTTCTGGGGTAAGGTCTTGGGTGGGTCTTGAGCTCCGTGTCCCTCTTTGAAATCTAGGGGAAAGACCAGAGCTTGGGGCTGAGGGCCTGGAAGAAGAGCCTTGGGAACACCAAGGTCTTCCTTAGCAGGGGAGGGGCTAAGAGGAAGCCTTCTGGGGAGGGCTCACTGCGGGTTGGGGTGGGGGGCCAGTCTTGTCTGCTGAAGTGAGGAGTTTTTTGGCCTGTAGTGAGCGCCCAGCACAGCATGCCCCTTTGAAATACCACTGGGCCTGGAACATTCTAACCATTGTTCAAGAAAAAAAACCACGACCAAGCTCCATTCATTCATCTTGAGAAAATTGTCCCAGTTCTTGACACGTTGTATGGGACAATTTAATAAATAAATAAATAAATAAATAAATAAATAAATAATAAAAACACAGCTTTGAACCAAACCGCCCAATTTGTTGAAAGCAACCTGTGGCGTTATGACAGATGTGATTTTGACTAATGAGAGCTAACCGGACGGGAGCGGGGTGTTCAATTATGAATGAGCTAATTACAGGAGCACGGTGCGTTTAGATTGCCACCCCAGCTCTGCCTCTCTCCCTCTGACTGGGTCCAGCCTGCTCGTTAGGATAATTAATGAGACCTCAGCCTTGCGTTTATTTCGTCAGGTACAAACTACCACTTAATTTTCTGACCTGCTATGTACCATGTGGCTTGCTTGTGGTGGGCGGAGGAATCCGAGGGATGTGCTGTCCCCTGGGGTCTCGGGGTTTAATGAAAGCTCTTCCCCTTAGCTTCGCAGAGCAGAGTGCCCCTTCCCATTAGCAGGGGCGATTTTAGCACAGATTTCCAGAGCACCTTGTGGACACTGGCCAGGTGGAGACAGTCAAGGTTGAAGTCCTGGGGGTAGCTTTGTGAAAAGCCACCTCTAGACAGTGGCTGGGGTTGGGGGCAGTTGCTGGCACAGGGTCTCTGAGTTTCTGGCTGAGGGCTGACCTGTCTGGCAGTGTTAGCCTCTGGAAGGAGCTAACCGAAGGGCCTTTTCCTTCCTTTTCTTTACAAAGGTAAAAATAGCAGCCAATCACATCACACATTTATAAAGTTCGGGCACTGAGGCCTTTTACCTGAATGTGCTATTTAATCCTTGGAGCCTTCACGTCTGGTGACATGCAAATGACCAAATTCAGGCCGAGAGGAGCAGAATAATTTGTCTAGTCTCCCAAAGCTTCCAGCATCAGAGGCTGGAGTGGATCTGAGACAGGCAGACTTCAAAGCTCCCATCCTAACCACGCTGCCACACCACCTGCGGAGCGATGCGGCGGCGGGGGGGAGGGGGCGGGGGCGGAGGCAGGGCGGGGGGCGGGGGCGGGGCTCTAGGGAGCTGGCCTCGTGCAAAAGAACGAGGCTCTTCCCCGCCTGCATTTGCACCTTGGGAGTAAGTTTAACGCTGCTTCTGTGGCCGGCTGTGCTAGCACCCTCACCCCACACTGAAAGTGTAACCGAACTTTCAAGAGTCACCATAGGTTCGCCCTAAAACTTAAGGCTAAGGCTATCAGATCACAGCTTTTGTCTTTGCAGCTGAACAAACGTTGCCCATTACATAGGCAGGTAGTGGGCTGTGAGTTATTTCTGGTACAGAATTTCCTTTGAAGAGTCTGATTCCCTTTCTTTTGCTTGCATGATATGCTTATTAACATGCCTTTAAGATTCCTCCTGCCTCCCTGTGACTCTAAGAGGTCTCTGGGATTTAATTTAAAAAACCCCGACATAATGTCCTCCAGCTCGTCCCGTTTGGCTGCAAATGATAGGATGTTGGTCTTTCTGTGGCTGAATAATATTCCAGTGCATGTGTGTGTATGTGTATGTGTGTTTATGTGCATGCTTATGTGTGTATGTGTATGTGTGCATGTGTGTGCATGTGTGTGTATTTGTGTGTATGTGTGTGTAGGTATGTGTATGTGTGTATGGGTTTATGTATGTGTATGTGTGTGTACATGTGTATGTGTGTGTATACTTGTGTATGTGTGTATGTATCTGTGTATGTGTGTGTCTGTGTGTGTGTATGTGTGTGTGACTGTGTGTATGTTTGTGTGTGTGTGACTATGTGTATATGTATGTGTATGTATATATGTGTGTGACTATGTGTGTATATGTATGTGTATGTATATATCTGTGTGTGACTGCGTGTATATGTATGTGTGTATGTGTGTATGTGTGTATATGTGTATGTGTGTATATGTCTGTGTGCATGTGTATGTATATGTGTGCATGAGAGTGTGTGTATGTGTGTGTGTGCTCGTGCGCACACACATGCTTATTTGTTGTTTTGAGAAAGGATCTCGTGTAGTCTGAGCTGGCTTCAAATTCTCTCTGTAGCTCAAGAAGACCATGAATTCCTGATCCTCCTGCTTCCATGTTTTATTTCCCACGCTCCTGTCAATGACATTTAGACTGACTCAGAGTATCTGGCTGTTGTGAATACTGAGGCAGGAAACACAGGCAGCAGGTGTCTCTGTGACCTGTTGACACTGTGTCCTTTGAGTGCACACTCCAAGGTGACATGCTTTGATTTTTATTTTTAAATATTTTACTTTTTAACTCTGAGTCTGTGTGTGGGTATGTGCACATGAGTTTCAGAAGCCAGAAGAGGGCATCAGGCCCCTTGAAGCTGGACTTACAGGTGCTTGTAAGCTGCCAGTCATGAGTGCTGGGAAGCAAACTCAGGTCTTCAGCAAGAACGGTGTGTACTAGACTCTGAGGATCATGCACCCTTTAGTTTGAAGGGACGGACAAACTGCATTTGGTTGGTGGAGGGCGCTGTTGGTAGGAGAAAACACAAACAGGCAAACCAGATGTAGCTCTTCCTGGACCTGTTCTCACAGTGTGTGATGCTGTGGAACACGGGGAGATGTCACAGTAGCAAACGCTGTGGCTGCTGTGTTGAAAAGCTAATTAGAACTATCAGAGATGCCAGGCTGGGCCCCTGAATATCCGGCAATGCCTGCTCTTGGGAGTGATAATGACAGGACCCAGTTCTTAGCCAGTGATGGCTCTAAGTAGTCATAAAGGTGATGAAACTCCACAAGATCCCCAGCAGGATGGAACAGTTTTCCTACCCACCTTCCTTGAAAACAAACCCCACCACGAACCTGAAGGAGCGATCCCATGACTCCCTTGGCTCAGGGATCCCATGACTCCCTTGGCTCAGTGATCCCATGACTCCCTTGGCTCAGTGATCCCATGACTCCCTTGGGTTAGGGATCCCATGACTCCCTTGGCTCAGTGATCCCATGACTCCCTTGGCTCAGTGATCCCATGACTCCCTTGGCTCAGTGATCCCATGACTCCCTTGGCCCAGGGATCCCATGACTCCCTTGGCCCAGGGATCCCATGACTCCCTTGGCTCAGCAAGATGGTGAGTCTTCAATGCTCTCCCAGATCACCCACCAGAAGCTTCATGTCACTCTCAAGTGGGGCAGGGAGAGGGAGAGGAGAGAGGGAAGGAGAGAGGGAACAGTGTGTGTGTGGGGGGGGGAATGAGTCACACAATATAAAGAAAGAGAAGAGGGTGCAGAGACCAAGAGAGAAGACAGAAAAGACAGGGAGATAAGAGAGAGATACAGAAAGAGGGAGAGAAGGACAAAGAGGGAGAAAGGGAGAGTCCCGGAGACTAGAGATAGCGATTTACATGAAAAATACAGGTAGAGTAGAAGAGACAGAGAAGCAGAAGGAGACAGAAATAGATGACAGACAAAGCAATGCACATACACACATGCACACAATCATGTGCACACATATGATCACACATGTGCACACACATGCACACACATGCATACACATTTGCACTCATGTGTGTACACACATGCACACACACATGCACATGGACACACATGAGAGAGAGAGAGAGAGAGAGAGAGGCTTGTAGTGTGTACATCCCAAAGATTAGAGAACAATCAAGCTCTCTTCTTGAGTATGTGCCGTAGGGAAGGTCTCTGGGCCTTGGAGCAGCCTGACACACGTCTCTGTCTTTAGCCTCACCCCACATTGATACAGGTGGGAGGAAGATGGTTGCCCCAGGGCTTGTGTGAGCCTTACCTCTTGGTCATTTTCTTGCTGAGCCCTCTTGGGCTTCTCTTAGGTTCCTGTGGAAGGGCCAGGAAGATTGTGTTCCTGATTCCCGCCCGGTGGCCCTGACCCCTACCCAGCATCCCTCCTCTACACACCCAG
Organism: Rattus norvegicus; assembly: GCF_021556685.1. Taxonomy (NCBI): domain Eukaryota; kingdom Metazoa; phylum Chordata; class Mammalia; order Rodentia; family Muridae; genus Rattus; species Rattus norvegicus. The sequence continues at coordinate 170,453,790 of NC_141538.1, read as the reverse complement.
TTCCCAGTTCACTCATGTCCCCGAAGCCCGTGTGATTACATCCTCCAGACATGGGTGTTTTCATGGCTGTTGCTCATGGCAGTGGGAGTCTGGCAGTAAACATAATTTATCGGGGGAAGGGGCGATGTTGATGAATCCCTGCTTATTGCAAACAGTAAATTGAAGGTGAGTACTTCTACCTTTATTCCCCACCCGGGGAGCAATAACGGATCACGGAGAACTCCGGGGAGAAGAGGGACAAGATACGGAGCAGTCATTCAGTTTGCTGGTCTTTCCAGCCACCTCATAAAAATTAAGGAATAATTTTTCAAAGAGATAAGGGCTTTAGGGACAAGAAAATCAAAACAACCAAATTGTTCCTGCCCGGAGGAGGTACATGCGGGATGGGAAGGGATTTCTTTTCCCATTTTTAATTTACAAGAACCTTGTAAACTACAAATTAAAGGAACAACAGCAATTCCAAAGGCTTGATTCATTAAGCCTTTATTTACCCCAATGCCTCTGAAGAAAAATCATCTGCCTACTGAGTGTGAGTTATGGGCTTAGAGCTGGTGTCTTCCCCGGAGATCCTCAGACCCTTTGCAAGGTGGAGAGGCCGTGTGCCCAGCAGAGGTGGTGCCTCACAGATGCTCAGGGCATTGTCCTTGTGGGAGGACAGACTCAAGACCTCTATCCCAGACATTTACTCCTCGCCTTGGAGATTCTTCATCAGTTCTCATATCCTTGACTCAGTCAGCCTAACGCCACCACCGTCAGCCCCGTCCACCTCTCCTCCTCCGAACTCAATTATCTACGATAAGCCTTGGTCCAAAACTATCAAACGGAAAAAAATCCCATCTCTCTCCAGCGAGCTTGAGAGTGCTCTGAGCCAGAGTCTGCACCCGTGCCTTGCATCCTCAGATCCCGGCTGTGCAGGTGACAGAGCTGCAGTGAATGTGACTGGGTTCTGGCAAAGCCACTTTCTCTGTCCATCTCTAAAATAGAGCGATGTTCTTGTCTCTGGCTCAGGAGTGAGTGTGGAGTGCGAGTCTTTTGCCCGGATACACTGAGGGCTGTGAGGATGAAGATCGGGCTGGGCTGGAGAGTGGGGGTGAGCAGCTGAGCTTGGGAGGAAGTCCATGAGAAGTGATGCCTTGGATCAAGGTGTCAGAGGCTGTGGGCTGCATATTGTAGGCAGATGCAGGGTATAGCCATGGCCTCAGAGTATGTCCTCATGTTCCAGAGTGATGGGATTTCTCGTAAGGAAGAGCATGGTGGTCCTGCAGTCAGACAGACCCAAACAACTGCTCAGTACTGAGCCATGAGCTCAGTGGGCTTCCTGGAAGGTACTTCTCTCTCGGGTCTTCCAAAAGGGTCAGGATAGGTCAGGTATTTGAGTCTGTGTCTGCTTGTGGCTTATATATCATGCTTCTTTCCCTGAGGGGGTCCAGAAACCTTTGGAAGTACGCATCAGTGCCTCCTGGATCCCAGGAAGCCGCCTCAGTCACGGCCAGCCCTGTCCTCACGCCTCCGCCTTACGTGTGATTAAGTTATTACCCCATTTGTTTTAAAGACTTGTCTTATCGCCTATTTACAAGACTTATGGGTTTCTCATTACAGCCTTTGATGGGACTCAAGCTAAAGCACTTGCTGTTCACTCCGTCCAAGCTCTGCCTATAAAACGAGAGAGTGGAAATGTGTAGGGACGAGTGGAGTTTGCTTCAGGTCTGCAGGGCCATGTAGGTGGCATCCACCCACCTTCTTGAGAGATTTATCGACGTTATATGCACTGAGCTGTTGTGAATCTCCCAATGGGTCTGAGGGGGACCAGGTGGGTACGAGGCACATCTAGGGGCTGCAGAGACGGCTCAGTGGTTAAGAGCACTTGCTGCTCTTATGAAGGACCCAGATTGGAGACCCGACACCTTTGCCAGGCGCTCACGTTGGTTTGTAGTTCCGGTTCGAGAGAGTTCCACACTCTCTTCTGGCTCTATGATCTCCACGGGCTCTGCAAGCAGGTGGAGCGCGTACAGACAACAGTCACGCGCATATAAATTAAAATATTAGTGTAAAAAGAAGACTCAGTAAGAATCACCTAAGTGAGAGAAGTGTTCTCTCCCACTGTAGAATGCTTTCCTGTTGCTGAGGTAAACACCATGACCAGAAGCAACATGGGGAGGGAAGGATGAATTTGGTTTGCACACGGTGATGAACGGAAGCAGATGCCAGGGAGGGACGCTGCTTACCGGCTTGTTCTCCCTGGCTCGTTCAGCTTTATTTTTTTATAAATCCCAGGAGCCCACCTGCCCAGAAGTGGTACCACCCACAGTAGGCTTGGCTTGCCCATATCAATCATTCATTAAGAAAATGCCTACGGGCTTCCCCGTGCGCCAATCTGATGGAGGCATCTTCTCAACTGAGGGTTCCACTCCCCAGATGACTCTGGCTTGTGTCGAGTACAAAAACCAACCAGCAAATCCCCCAAGAGCCTTCATTCTAGTGCCAGCTTCAGCATTCGAGGGTCCCTGGGCCGCTGCTGGGCTTGGAAGGTCACTGGGAGGACATACAGATACGGCTGTGCACTGATACTCAGGACTAGCATTTCCCCAGTACAAGGACTCAGACTAACATCAGCTGAGGGCTCTGAGGAGTGGGCAGAGTCCTGCAGGCTCCCTGTCTCCTTTCTCCAGAGAAAGGGACAGAGTTCCTCTGTGAAGCTACGTCCGAAAAGTGTGTGGAACACCCCCTTGTGTCCCCACACCCGCTGAGCTCTGTGGTCTCTGTTCGTGGGTCAGTGTCCAGTTCTGGCACCTCAGAGCTGTGGCATGTGCAGAGCCAATGACAGAGCAGGGTTGGGCCAGCCCCTCCCTTTGCAGATGTCCTCCCTGTGGCATCAGTGGCAACTCTAGACTCACACACACACCTGTGTCTAACTTTCAGTCTTCACTGCCACCCATAAGCACCACAGCCACTCTCCCTCTGTGGCTGTGAACTACATACAACATGCCTGAGAGCTTCTAAGTGCTCAGCAGGGCGGCTGTCTCGCTTTCCCAGGTCTCCACCATGTGCACATGGCCTTGGCTCTCAAGGGTACGCCATCATGTCTGTCCATCTCTCTGTCCTGCAGGGAGAAGCTGCCATGACTCTCCTGCCAAGCTTCTCCGTGGCTCTTGAAGACTCCCCCTCCAAACCTTCACCCGGCGGTCCTTCTGTAGGATTGGAGATGCTCTAGATAGGGTCGCTCAACTTCCTCTGGACACCTGCTGCTTTTTACCTCAGCACCAGGGCTGCTGAGGACCGGGGAACTCAAGACCCAGATGTTGTCACTGCCAGCTGTGCTTTGGCGGTGGCGGCGGCGGCGGTGGCGAGGCAGGTGGGTGGATGGTCCTGCTGGGATCCTGTCTGTGACATCTGGACTACATGGCCTGGTGGCAGTTCTTGTCCTGGGGAGCCCCAGCGGAGCGCTCGAGAGGAGACTGGATGTCTGAGCAATTGTCCTTTTAACGCCTTTCCTTCCTCAGTCTGTTTCCTTGAGGCTTCATTAGCTCTTTTTGGGTTTTGGTAAGTTTCAGGCACCATTGAACGCAAGATCATTTATTTTATTAGGCGATTTATTTTCCGGTTACATTTTTAAAGGTCAATTAATCAATCTGAGAGGAGGGGTGGGAGATGAGACTCCAGGCTCCAAGGATCTCCCGGGATCTGCCCAGCAGCACTGAGCCCTTGGGTTGAGGTGGGATTCTTTCCCCTTCTGACTTGGAGAAATGGAGGGAGGGAGAAGACTTAACCAGCACGGGTGGAACGTGTTGGCACACTGCAGAGAGCCCCGGCTCTCCTGTGCCCCGCCTTGGAGGAGGGAGCCATGACAGAGAATAGAGAAGTTGACCGAAGAGGGCAGGAGTCTGTGGTCCCTCTGTCCTGAGAGTCCCAAAGTCAGTGCTGAGACAGCCTCTACCGCAGAAGGAAAATCCACGCAGTCAGTCCCCAACTGCAAAACCAAAATTAGCCTTCCCCGTGCTTCGTAAATAATAAATAAAATGGTAAATATTCAACAAGAAAGAAACACGCTTCGAGCCAAAACGGAACTGTCAACTGCTGGCTTCATCCACTGCAACACATCAAACTGACTTCACCTCTGGATCTCTACGAGGACCCGGGAAGGGACGAAGTTCGAACCCCTCTCTTCCTGGGGTGGAGTGAAGCCAGGGGCACCTCTAACTTCCCGGTGGGTGGGACAAGCCCACTCTCAGGAGGGAGGAGACAGTGTCCTCCCAGAGTCCTGGCCCTTCCCAGGCAGGCAGTTTTCTCCCGTTGCTGAGTACTGTTAGAACCAATGATCTATACTATGAAAATGTCCTCGTGGCCTAGAATAGAGGCTGGCTCGATACCTGCAATCTCCCCCACTACCATGCTGACACAGTTCCTGGGTTACAGCCACAGACCTGAACTCGTACCATGTGGTGCCCCTGACAGCTTGTCTGAAGTGACGCTTTGACACCTCCATTTTGCTGCCATAGTCTCAGAGACAGTGGGAGCTTTCCCACGGGCGCTCTACTGATCCTGGTGTCACCATTCAATCCCCCCCCCAATAGAAAAAGTACAAAGAATTAGTGCCACTCCCGTGGGCTGTTCAGGGATGCCACCATGCTTTTAACAGTCAAGGTGCTCTTCTTGGTAGACTTGGGTGTCTTTTCTCGGGTCTGATGGTGGGATGATCTGTTCATTAATAACGGACACAATTAACTGAACAGATGGAAACACAAATACCACAGCTTAAGATAATCAACTGCAGACGGTGCAGCAGACCGTAACACCTAGCGGGTGTGTTGAAGGTTTTGCGCACATGGCAGAAGAACAACTTAAGAGAGTGTGTTGGAGAGCCCGTCAGATGGCCCAGCCGGTGAAGGCTCTCGTTACCAAGTCTGATGACTTGAGTTCAAGACCCAGAAGTCACATGGTAGAAGGACAGAACGGCTCCACAAGACAGAATAGGTCTGACCTCCACACACATGCAGCACGGCATCCTGTCTGTCAGTCAGTCAGTCAGTCTGTCTGTCTTACAGCTTCAGAGGTTGAGCCCATTACCATGGCAGGAAGCATGGCAGTTTCCAGGCAGGCATGGCACTGGAGGAGCTGAGAGTTCTAGATCTTGATCCAAAGGCAGACAGAAGACTAGCTTCTAGGCAGCTAGGAGCAGGGTCTCCAAGTCCATCCGCACAGTGACGGGCTTCCTCCAACAAGGCCACACCTCCTCCAACAAGGCCACACCTACTCCAATAGGGCCACACCTCCAAATAGTGCCTCACCCTGGGCCAAGCACATTCAAAGCACCACAGGGGCCATCTTTGATTCTCATGAGCACAGCGGATTGACAGGAAGATCAGTGTCTATCACAGTATGTACAAGTGTGGAGTGCCACTGAGTTGTCCATAGGGTCGGATGCTATGGAGGGCAAAGAGAACATTTACTTGGTGCCTAATGGCACATCCTATCTAAAGTACAGCTTCACTGTTGGTGGGTGAAGTGGCTGAATTCCAGCATGGTGACCTAGGTAAATGCCTATGGCTGTCATGTGGTGGAGTCCAGCCTCAAGCCAGAGTTTGCAGCCACCAGACCCCATCTCCTGCCTCTCCAAGACCACAGGGGACTGTCCGGAGGAGCTCAAGACTTCAGTTCCTATCTTCCTCTGCTCCTCTTCCTTACCCCAGACCCAGCTGAGCCCCACAGGCATCCCAGCCCTCAGTTGCCTCTTGAAGGCCTTCTGTGGTTCTGGGAGCTCATTGCTGGGCTCCTGCACTGTCAGAACTCCAGCTAACTGCCTTTAAGACCTGTGGAGCCCAGGGGTGTCCTTCACCAGCTACGACTGACAGAACACTGTCCCTAGACTTAGATTTGTCTTTACGCTGACAACCGACTGGTGTTTACAGAGGGCAGCTATGAGGGCTGCAGCTGTCCACACAGGAGGATTCAGCTATGGCCCCTACCCTAGGCAGAGCACGTGCCTATGACAGAATTCCAAGTCACACACTTCTGCCCTGTGCTGCTGAAGGGACAACGGAGTGTTCCCAGGACAGCAGTGGTGGGACACACAGCTGGGAAGGTGGGTGAGACTTCTGCAGGGAACCTGGCCATGCCCCAACAAGCCTCCTGCTGGAGTTTCCCCAAGGGTGTGTGTTGTGTTGGGGTTTGGCCCCTGGATGGCCCGGGGAGTGGGACCCCAATCTATATTAATGGCATTTTAGATTAGCCACAGATGCGTCTGGCTTGTGTCCTATGTGTGCAGTAGGGACAGGGATGTGAAGGGGAAATGCTAAAATGTAAATAAAAAGTAAAACAGATAAAAACACAATAATGTTAGAGTGGGGGGGGATGGAGAGGAGGAGGAAAAAGGGGAGGGGTCTGCATTCATCCAGCTCCAGTTTCTCACCTCAGTGGGGCCCTGCTTGTGGAAGAAGTCAAGGCAGAGGCTCTCCTGGGTGAGCCTGTGTAGGGAGTGAAAGGGCAGCCTGAGCCCAGCCCAGACCACTGTTTGGCTGAGTAGGGATCAAATCTGCCCTCTCACACTTGGGTTGAAAAGGAGAGAAGGAAAGTGTTGGGTACCCTGGGGGGCTGGGGTGGGGATCAGTGTGGCCTTAGGCAGGAGCTTTTGAAGTGAAAAGCTGTGGGGTTGGCCTTTGGTGCTCTATCCCTGGCCTCAGGGGTAGGGGTGGGGGGTCCCCTCACCACTGAGATTCAGAGGCACCCCCTCCTTTCCTCACCAACAAGCTTGGTGGAGGTTTGCTGAAAACCATTTTTTTCAGAGATTTTTTTCTTCTTCTGATATCAGCTTGGAGATGTGGGAGCCAGGGCCAAACTTTTCCCAGCAAGGAGGTTCCTTTTCCTGCCCACTCTGGGAATCTTTATAGCTCCAAGCTTTTCTCCTGCAGCAGGGTGCTGACCTCAGTCTCCCAGGCCCTGAAGCCTCCAACAGAAGCACCTCTTACAAGGGTTGGCTCTAGAGCATGTGGACACATAGGCTGGGCAGCCATGGCTGGGAGGGCTTCCTTCTAGGCTGAGTTTGAGCAGCTCCAACCTACCTACCCAGCTTCTGAGGTAGAGAGGCCATCTCTGGGAATCTAAATGTAAAGAGAGTCAGGTGCAGGGCGGAGCTTTCCAGAAGAAATGGCTGTGTGAGACCCCAGTCATCCACCCCAATTCTGACTCTCACTTTCTCAGTGAGATGGGACGTTGTTCATGTTGTTGGTTGTCCTGACTCTTCACCATGCAGTTGAGCAGGGGACAGGGCTCTTGGAGACTGTAGCCCACCGGGGTGGGCATCTGAACACACATAGTGTCTTAGTCAGGGTTCCTATTCCTGCACAAACATCATGACCAAGAAGCAAGTTGGGGAGGAAAGGGTTTATTCAGCTTACACTTCCACATTGCTGTTCATCACCAAAGGAAGTCAGGACTGGAACTCACACAGAGCAGGAACCTGGAGGCAGGAGCTGATGCAGAGGCCATGGAGGGATGTTACCTACTGGCTTGCTTCCCCTGGCTTGCTTAGCTTGTTCTCTTATAGAACCCAGGACTACCAGTCCAGGGATGGCACCATCCACAATGGGCTGGGCCCTCCCACCTTGATCACTAGTTGAGAAAATGCCTTACAGCTGGGTCTCATGGAGGCATTTCCTCAAGGGAGGCTCCTTTCTCTGTGATAACTCCGGCTTGTGTCCAGTTGACATACAAAACCGGCCAGTATACATACCCAAAGCCAATTGTATTAGCTACTTTTCTGTTGCTATGGTAAAATACCATGACCAAAAGCAACTTAGAGGGGTAGTGGCTGGTTTACGGTTCCAGAAGGACGGAGCCTGTTAAAAGCATGCCGACTCGGGGATGTGTGGAAGAAGGACCAGAAGGCCGTAAATGCCCAAAGCCCGCCCCCAGCGAGGAACTTCCTCGGGCAAGGCTCCACCTCCTAAGGTTCCATGACTTCCCAATGTCAACATGTACCAGGGACCAAATGTTCAAAAAATTACCTGAGCCTGTGGGAAGGGTGAGCCCTTCTCGTTCAGACCATTGCACTAATCTTTGCCTCTGCTACCAGAGCCAGCCATGTTGACCCTCTGCAATTCTGTAGGAGACACAGTGAAATTTTGAAAATCCCGGAGTCGGTGACCCAGCAGCAGATACACACGGTAACATTCGCGGAAATGGTAATTCTCAGGCTCTCATTTCTAGGGTTTTGTAGAGCCCAGCCATTGGTCAGCCCTTAGCCATGACGCCCAGGTCAGTGTGTGCAGCTGGCGGTGGCTCTGGGTCTAGGTCCTTCCTGAGTAGTTTGGGCTGCTTCTCTTCTTGGCTTAGAGGAGTACTGGGCTCTGGGCAGTCTCTCGGTCAGGCATTGAACACAAATGTTGTCTATGTAGTCTCTCTGTCGGACATTGAAGACGAGCATGTGTCTGTGCAGGCCCCCAGGCGAGCATATCTGCTGAGCCTTCAGGTATGAGAGAAGCTTCCTCCTTGGGCTTTTCTGCATACCTTGGAGTGGGAGGGAGTTGTGGGCCTCATACTTTCTGAAGGCACCTCCTGCCTAGGTCTCAGGGACTGATGAGAACATCCTTCTTCTCAGATTGGGATGGATGGCGTTCCCTGCCCCCAGAGAAACCATCTAGTTGGCAGGACATGGTACCGAAGAAGGTAGACCCTGCCTGTAGTGTCTAGAAACTTCCTCAGCCATGAAATGTGGGCAGAACTCATCACGACAAGCCTCGTTTTCCAGAAGAATCCATCCCGTGACCCATGAGCTCCTCTGGGGCGGCGGCGTGTTTTGCTTTTCAGCTCAGAGACAGATGGATGAGCAGGCGAGGGAGCGTGGCAGAGTCATCAGAAAACATTGAGGAAGGCCTGGCAGGACACAGACTCGGCCGCTGCAGGAACCAGCCAAGGGAAAGCAGAATTCAATGAGCACGGCAAAGACGTGAATGGAACCATGTCACCCAGGACGGCCCTTACGGTCACCGGAGTTCACAGATGAAGGGATAAAGTGGGGTCTTGGGAGCCTGGCTATAACTCCCTCACAGCAGAAGGATTTGTTGAGTGTCATGCTGGCCTGGGAAGAGGAAGGGTGTGGTGGAACAGGGTTGAGGCAGCCTCTAAATGGCTATATGACAGGTTGACAGTGACCTTGGCTCTCTCGGTTAGGAGGCTGTAGGAGCAAGCCCTGTCCCCAAAGCTGAGCTGGACCAGAGGGAGACAATAATGCTTCCTCTGTGTGTATAGGCCCTGACCTGTTCAGTGGGTGCCATTCTGAAATGAGAATACTGCCCAAGGCAGAACTCTGGGCAGCAAGGAGGGCTGGAGGGGCGGAGGATCTGCAGGTAAGCTGTCAATCTAGATATTTCTATCACTGGCAGACAGCCTGGAGGAGGGAGGCTTGGCCCTGCTGAGAGCACACACTCCAGACTGCTCTCCCCACTTCTTAGCCCAAGGGACAACAGTGCACCCTAAGAATGGCCTTGCCTGTGGGACTGGCTGATGGTCCACATGGACACTTGACTCAGGCAAGTCCGTTAAACCCTTCCCTTGAGAACTCTGAAGTAACGGCAGCTGGGGAACTTGAAACAGTCTTTTGTGTGGAGGCAAAGACACACCAGGGCCATCTGGGTGTGCAGTTTGAACCTGTGGACCAGCACGGAAAGCTGGTCTGCACTGGGAGAAGAAACGGACCACGTGCTCGGAGGAGATAACACAAGGATGGCCCCAGCACTCTGCTTCCTAGAACAAGCAGTTCCTGGGGACCACATCTACTCCTTGCTCCTTCTGCTATCTGTGCCTTGGGTTTCAGGGTGGGGGTTTAGGTGACTGACTGACTGACTGACTGACTTTGGGCTTTAGGTGGAGCAGAGAGAGAGGTGGAAACCCTTGAAACGTGCAATTCTTCTCATGACTCTAGATTCACTGCCCAGGGCCTGCCCAAGACGATGCTCTCTGGATCTGCATTTATCCCCAGTGAGTTTTGTACTTGGTCTCCTCCCTAGGCTGAGGCCCATGCTTCAAATTTACATTTAGAATTGTGGGTGGGGCATGGGGGAGGTTGGGGGTTTAGTAGGAAACAGTTTGCCTAGGAAGTGTAAGGCTTTGGGTTTAGTCCTCAGCTCTGAGAAGAGAGGAAGAGAAAGAAGAGGAGGGGGAAGAGGGAGAGGGAGGGAGGGGAGGGGAAGGGAGAGATGGGGAGGGAGGGAGGGAGAGAGGGAGAGAAGGAGAGAGAGAGGGAGAGAGAGGGTGAGGGAGGGGAAAAAGAAGGAGGAGAGGAAGAGAGAGTGGGGGAGGGAAAGGGAGGGAGGGGGAGAAGAAAGGAGAGGAAGGGAGGGGGACAGGAAGGGGGAGGAGAGGGGGAAGAGAGGGAGGGAGGGGGAGGAGAAGGGAGAGAAAGAGAGGGAGGGAGAGGGAGGTGGAGGGAAAAGGAGAAGGGGAGGGGAAGGGGAAGGGAGAGAGGGAGAGGGAGGGAGGAGAGGGAGGGAGGAGAGGGAGGGAGGAGAGGGAGGGAGGAAAGGGAGGGAAAGGTAGAGGGGGAGGGGGAGGGGGAGGGAGGGGAGAGGGAGAAGAAGGGAGAGGGAGAGAGGGGGAGGGGTCAGGGAGGGAGGGAGAGAGAGAGAGAGGGAGAGAGGGAGAGAGAGAGAGAGGGTGAGAGGGAGAGAGGGAAAGAGGGAGAGAGAGAATATTGCAAAAGACCAAACAAAACAAGCCAAAACCAGCTGGATCTGTGACCCTTATCTCTTGCCTTGGACTTTTTGGCCTAGAGCTCAGAAAACCTTCTGAAGAACAGACAGAGATGTGTGGGCTACTCTCCCACAGGCCAGTCAGCCACTGACAGATGTCCCTCTGCACATCTCTGAGGAACAGATGACTTGTAGGGACGTGGACTTTGACACCGTAGCTGGCAGGACTTGAGGCAAAGTCTTCATCACACGTACAAGAGGCTGGGATCTGGGAGATGAAAGCGGCCGGATGGACATGCTCCTCCAGCACAGAATGTGCCTATAAATGGTCAGCTTGCAGCACAGAGCATGCAGGAAGGTTGGTTGGAGACCAGGGAAAGAACACCACTCTGGAGTTTTGGGGATCCCAAGGCCAACTCTTCTTCATCACCTGGGATGGAGGAAGGCCCTTTGGTACCCGGATGCCACAGGAAGTAGTTAGACGTCACTGAATGATGGGAACCCTCAGCAGTCAGAGTTGCCGGTGACGTAAAAGATGACTGGGCTCACTCTTCCCTGTTGATCTAAGACTGGCCAGTGTGGGACCATCTGTGTTTGGGTTCAGTTCTTAATGGCTTTCTTACACTGTGAAGGGTCTGATTCCCACACCCACGGCTTAGGGTCAAGCTCAGGGCACTCCCAAGGCCCCACTTTGGCCATTTCCCTGAAGTCTGCCTGTCTGAGGCTCTCCTTCTCAAACCTCTGACCAGACAACCACTGCATCCCCCCAATAGTGTTCTGTCAACCCAGCTGGCACCACAGGCTGTGGAGAGAGGGTTCACCTGTCTCAGGGCTACCACATGCCCAGTCAGGAGCCTCCCTTCTCTCTGGGTCTGGAGGCTGTGGGCTGTCACAATGACTGCTGTGCTTAGGACAGTGGCTTCACACCATGAGCTTGTTGGGGGAGGGGCATGAGAAGAGCCAGTCCCCACTGGCTGTTTAGGCGTTCATATGGGGCTTAGGGCTGTGTGGCGTTCAGCCTAGAGGACCCTGGTCTCCACCAGCACAGGGGCCTTTGCATGGTCTTTATTCTCCTGCTGTTTGCCTTCCTAGGGCTGGAGGGACTCTGCCTTGGGAGAGGGTGCAGGGCAGAGCCCACTTTCTCCCAGAGCTCACTTGATGTGGGTGTATGGATCCCTCTGGGATCCCTCATCTTGATGGTGATGCCACAGTGCCCCAAGGGTGCATTTCTCACTAGAACATCTGAGGTCCCCCCCGAAAGAGATCATCCTGGGGCATCAAGAACCATTGCTCAACATTCAGAATGTGGAAACACTGGTCTGCCATCGTTACCCGGAACTGAAGCATAGCTCCTATCTCACAACTCAGAGCTGTGAGGTGAGCAGCCAGGGCACAAAGCCATACAGACTCCAACTCCCAGGGGGAAATCCTGGGTCCACATGGGTCCAGGGCTGGCAGACCTTGTCTGCCTTAGACTTGGGTACCCCGCTGAGGCTCATTCCTTTCCTCAGCCCCATACACTTCCCTGCTTGCCTTGTCTCCACAGCAAAAAGCCCACAGCTGGGGCAGTTTGGACAGCAGAGCTCCCATCTCTCATGGTCCAGCCTGTAGAAACCTAAGGTCAAAGAGAGGGCGGTTGCTTCCTTCAGAGGCTGTGAGGATGATTCCTTGCTATGTCTCCATCTTGGTTCCTGGAGGCTGCAAACATTCCTTCTAGAATCCTATCTCCCTGACCTTAGTCTCCGTCTGGTGTCTCTCTGTGTGTCTGGCTGTCAAAGATCTCAGAAGCACTCAGTTCTCTGCTCTGCCTTGTTCTTACCGATCACCTCCACCAGACCCTTCTTCAAGTAAGCGCAGGCTCCCCGCTGCTGGGAACTTGGACTCGAGCATGTGCTCTTTGGAGGGGAGCGTAGTTTGCCCCGTAGCCGGAATATTTTCTTGCAGAGTGGCCTTCCTTACCCCATTTGACTCTGGGGTTGTCCATGGGTTTCCTTCAGCCAGGAATCGTGAAGAGCTGTGACCGTCCACCTCCAGGAGAATTCTTAAATGTCCATGTGTGGTCTAGCCCTGCCTCCTCTGCTCCCAATCTCCACCCAGGGAACAAGGGGTCCCAGGTTTTGAGAACTTCAGCCAGGGTTCTAGGAAAACGAAGCAAAGCAGTGCTCCCAGGGCCCCGCGGAGGAGCTCTGCTGTTCCCCGAGAGGAAGCTTCCATTTTTGTACCAGCTCCTGAGGTATCAGGGCTGTTTGTCCCCACAGTTCCAGCTGACTGTTACGGTAATTGTCAGCATAAGTAATGGCCGCGGGGAACGACAGATGCTCCCGGAAGCTGGCGTGACAGAAGTACTTAGAAGCGCCATCACACACCGCGAGCAGATTCTATTATTTTAAATACCGTTACTGCTAATAAGAGGCACTCGGCATCGGCTTCACCGTGATTTGATTAGCGATCCACGCGGAGTCATGAGTGTGAGACTCAACTTACGCGTGCCTTCCGACCGGGCAAGGCGGCCTCTACTGTGGGATGCAAGAGGCATGGACGGTGGATTTGACAGGATGCCCCGGCCCAATTTCCAGAGAAGTAAGCGAGATGGCAGCTTGGATCTTGGTAGGTATCGGGAGCACTGGGCAGACCCTGTGTTCAATGGGTCACAAGGAGGCCATGTACTGCAGCCCCTTGGCATTTAGAGTCTCTCTAGCTCCCAGAGAGAGAGCTTACCTCCAGATGGCTTGAGTCTACAGAGGACTCATCTCCTTGCTGCTGTCTCCTTGTCGAAGGCTTGCCGAGGAGGCCAGGCTTTTGATTCCCGTGTAGAGAGCTATTCGGAGTGTCTTACAGGGATGGTGTGGAAAGATGGGGAAGGAACTGTCACCTCTGGGGCTAAGTGTTACTCCTGGGTTCCCAAGAAGGGCTCGGAGAGGAATAGCTCACTTCTTACTCTGACCTGTGTTTTCCCTTGACAAGCCAGGAGGAAAGGTCCTCACTGTTAGCAAGACTCTGGCACCTTCCTCACAGTAGGGCAGCCAAAAGAACACAGTAGGACCACAGAGACACCAGGACTTGAACCCTGGGTTTCTCTGGCTCTGAAGTCCTCACACTATGGCTTATGAGATGAATGGATAGTGAGATTTTTTAGGGACCCAAGGGAGTTTCTTGCTGTGAATTCTGTTTCAAATGTATGTAGAACTCAGGGCTCGGGTTAGTGAGCTGGGTCCATGTCTACTTTCCACCTTGCTGTCCATATTCACTTTAGCAGGGTGGATGGGTCTGATTAGAAATGTCCCACGGTGAGAGGGTGGGGGAGGGGCTTCCTTCCTGCAGCAGCGCGGCTCTGCTCTGGGGCACTTGGCAGCAGATTGTGAGAGCATGATGCTTCTCGGGTTAGGAAAAGGAGAAGCCATCTGCCTCGGAGACTCCAGGGATGCTAAGAGTGGAGGGGTTGGGGGTGGGGAACCTTTAGACTGGGAAAAGTGAAGCCTCAGGGCCCAGAAAACACATGTAGATGTGGGGGTGAGCAGGGAAGCCAGTGGGTAACTGAGTGCTTGGGAGACCTTGCTGGCTAGGTAGTGGATAGCCTGGGCATAGTCTGTGCCCTTGACCCCTCCTACAAAGGAGGCCTGTTTCCAACCTCATCCAGCTTAGAGCTTGCGGTTGCTGCCTCCTTCCAGGAGTCACACTTGGCCTCAGGCGCTCATGAGCAGGGCAGGCTGACTTGTTTCAAGAGCTGGTGGGAGTGTGTTGTGAGGGCCGCTGAGCAGTACTGCCACGTCAGGCAATGCCACAGGGCAGAGGGGATGGCAGTGGAAGGAGAGGCCTTCAGAGTCGGGGGTCAGGATAAAGGGTTAGGAGAAAAGCCCCTACTGTGAAGAAAGGAGCAATTTCTGTCCTTGACAAGGAGGGTGTCTTCTCCGTCTGCCTTATTCTTTGCTGCACTCTGGGGATGCATCGAAAGTGAGGTCTCCTCATGTTGACTCCCAAGAGCTTGTGTGTTTGTGTTCATGTGTGTGCAACTGCGCTCGCTTGCACGTGTCTACTTATGCATGGGATCCAGAGGTGGTTGCCTGGCGTCTTCCTCGATGGCTCTCCGACACAAGGTCCCTCACACCACGTCTTGTGTGTACAGCAAGGCCGCCTGCAGGTTGAGAGCAGTTTGGGGACAGGTTTGGCTCCTGCAGTGACTGTGACCGGGACTCACGGCCAGAGAGCTGGAGTTTGTAGACAGCATGGGGTGTCCGTAGGACTGGTCCTTCTGAGGGTTCGGAGTGAGGGGAAGAATCTGTCCTTGTCCCACTTCAGCTCACAGTGAATGTGGCCCTTACTGCTTCTTGAATTACAGGCAGTCTGGTCTCTGTCCCCTTCATCATGTGACCTTTGCCCTGTGGATACATACCCCTCCTCCTGTTTTCGAAAGCCACCATCATCAGGGTCCCCTTAGCAGTGCAGCCTTATCCTGCTTACCTAAGTCCCTTTCGAAGACCCCGTCTGAGGATTCCGGTGCAGAAACGCCTTGCTGGAGTCTCCTCGCTGTGCAGCTCAGTGACTGTGGGAAGACTGGCTATGAACGCAGTCCGCTCTGCAGGCTTGGGCACTGGAGTCAGAATCTTGCTTCAAGACTTTGCACATTAGACCGGCCCTCAGCGATGGGTCAGGTCAGCCGCCTGCCTCACACTTTACTGGGCTCAGGTGGGTAGGAAAGACAGATCCTTTTCTCTCCGCTCCAAGGCCAATCCCCATCTTGTCCCTGTGTGTTTAGTGCATCTCCTTGAAGGCTCTCCTCAGGAACCTAACTCAAGAGATCAATGACCAATTCTCACGTGAGCACAGCCTCTGCTGAAGGCCCTCTCCAGACTCTGTAGCTCTCTACTCTGGCTCATGGGACCGAGATTGGTTTTTCTGAGCTCTGGAACACAAATCAATACGTTGTAGAGGCGTATGGTCCTAGAAGGACCCTTTGACTACGTGGCCTATCAAGTGTGGATTACTATTCCAGCCACTTAACAAGTTACTGGCAGCTGGAGGGCCCTAGGAGAGGTGGGTGCCCCACAGACAGAGCCCGAGAGCTGCAAAGGGAGAAAAGCCATCGCTTCTTAAGCTTTTAATTGAGAAACTATTCGGGCCCTGCGGCTCTGCAGATGGCCATCCTTCCGTTTAACCGATTCTTTCAAAGTCACTGCCGCAAACCTCTTAGGACAGCACAAAGGGAGTCTGAGTTCAAAGGTCGCATCTTGGAGATTGGGACGAGGTTGCTGGCACGCTCAAGTAAACTTAGTACTTGGAAGAGGCTTATGTGTGTATGGGTGTGTGTGTCATAAGTTCAAGGCCAGCATGGGCTACAGAGTGAGACCCTATTCTCAAAGGAGCAGGATCTTGGGTGTGGCCCAACAGTGGAGATCACATTTAGTATGCACAAGGCTCTACTGGAGTTTGTTCCCAAGTCCCAAGTCTTGGGAAGCAGAGAACAGAAAATCCCCAGGCCCCTGGCTCAGGGGAGCTGAACCTCAGAGCTACTCGGCATCTCCTGGTGTTTTGGGGAACACAGAAGAAGCCGGAAAAGAGAAAATGAGCAGGCAAGCAGCTGGGCCCAGCAGCTGTCCTCAGATACCGGTTTGGTAGCATGTCAGCATGTTCTGCATCCTTGGTGCCCCTAGAGGAGTATGTGTCCAACCCTCACACATCATCCCCATTCCGAGGCTATACACCAATATCTCCCCAAAGCAGGTAAGTCCCCTGGGAAGTTCTGGAAGGTGGCTTCAGGGTCTCACAGTGACTCAGAGCACCGAGCCAGTCCTCAGGGTGTACAAGTGGCTCCCAAGAGTCCTGCACAAACAGAGAAGAATCAGTGAGAAGCAGGGCTCCAGGCTCCGCTCCATTCTCCTCCTTCATCTGCTGGTGACCATGGCAGGCTGCTCACGCTCTCCAGAGCCCAGCCTCACCGTCTGGAAGATGCACACGGTGCAGCCATGCTGGTTCCCTACAGCCGCAGCATGGGGGCAGCAGGCCTCCTGCAGCCTGTGAGGTGCAAGATATGCTCAAGCGTGTCTCATGGCTCTCGCAGCCAGTGGTCTGTATGGGATGGTGTTGGGACATTGCACCTCAGCAGCAAGATATCACTCGAGGTCAAGGCAGAGCAAAGTCTTGACCTGAGGAAGGGAAGGCTGCACCAGAGGCTTCCTTGAGGTTGTTATCTGGAGAGACGGGTTTGGAGGTCCCTCAGCAAGTGGTGATGGAGTCAACATGGGGCCACGTCCTAGCCTCCACCCACCACCAGGACAGACTCACACCCTGACCTCATGGGGTCATTGATAGACACTGATGAAATGCCTACTGCTTGCAGAGTGCAGATGCCTCAGCCAGAAGGTGGCTTGATGCTTGGCCTGCTGCTGTTTTTCAGCACAGGGGGGAAATGTCAGCTATCCCTGGTTAAAACTTTAGTGCCTTTCAGGGGCGTCTTTCTGCCTGAGGGAGAAGGGGTCCTGGTTGGATTCAAGCCAGCTCTGTCAGGACGCCTTCCAGCTCCCCCAGACTGGGAAGTTTCTAGGCTGGAGTAGAGAGGGGATATTTGGAAAGAAGGGATCCAGTGGTTACCTGGCGGCCTCTTTGTGGGAGTCCTGGGCAGTGGGTGCGGACTCTGGAGCGCAAAGAAGCTGGAGGTAGGTGGAGCTTCCTGGATCCGGACCCTTGGCTCTCTCCTGTGAGTGGTGACATGTTGTTGCCTGGTCATTCTCAGACCAGTGCTTTCTATGAACTTGGCTGGTCTCAGAAAGGCTGATGCTCCTACTTGCTGTGTAGCTGCTGATGGGGACAGAACAGGGAGCTTGGGTGTACCTCCCTTCTTGTGTCTGTGTAGTGAGAGAAGGACATAGCTGCAGGTGTGACACTGTGGTGCCCTTCTCAGGTGTGGAGCATGGGAGGGCAGAGCAGTTTATGCAGTCCCTCCTGTGGAGCCCTCTGCACAGCAGGAAAGGACTCCCGTCTCACTCAGCTAGGAAACCGCAGGCTTGGGAACTTGGCCATGGCCCCAGCCTGTGGACTCATGGGGGTTTCACTAGGTCTCTCTGCTCAGAGTTACAGCCTGCTTCTAAAGGTGAAAGATACTTTCATTGTTCCCAGGGTATGCTGGGCAGGTGGGGGCTGGGTGTGGGGAGGGATGAAAGGTGAGGTGCTTCACCAAGCACAGGTCACAGAAGTGTGGCTAAGCTATGTCTTCCTTCTGAAGACCCCTGAGTTCTCTGTGGAGAGAGAAGGTAGCATACCCCCTTTGCCTGCCAAGCAGACTTCAGAACATTCTTTGTGAAGAGGTGAAGACAGTTGACAGATCTCAGATAGGGATCCGGCCAAGTTTCTGGTTTTTTTTCGATTTTTGCTTTTTTGGTTGCTGCTTATTTGTTTTTTTTTTTTTTTTTTGTTTTGCTTTTGCTTTTGTTTTTAACTAGTTCAGCATTCTCCATATTCTGCCCTCTGCCCGTGTAGGTGCAGTAGGAGAGCCATACAGGACGGCGCAGTTTCAGGCTGGGATAACAAGTCAGGACATGAACTTGGGAAGAATCTGAAGGAAGCAGGCGGAGGTGATGGACATGGAGCAGAGGCATCCCCTCTGGGGATTGATTAGGCACGCAGTCGGTGTCTACACAGAGTAGCCAGGGGATCTGAGCAGGGTGTTCCTTCAAAGACAGTGAGGATAAAGTCACAGGAGTGGGAAAGCTGCTGAGGTGTGTGAGACGCGTTCTGGGCGTGTCCTGTCCTTTTGGAATGGGGTTTTACCGGAGGGCTGTTGGGAACCATAGGAAATGTGGGAAGATGTTGAGCCTGGTGGGATGGCATCTACTTAGGGCTTCGTCTCTTGGCCACTGGGTGGTGCTGTTCATCTCTGGATTTCCGCTTTTCGCACAGGATTTGACCTTGACCCCTGGGGCCGGTTGCACACTGTGTAAGTGCTCGTATAAGGTAACTTGTACTCATTCATAAGTCACTATCTGGGCGTGCCGGAGTAGACTCTGAACCTGCTGGAGGTCCCACGTTTTGAGTTGCAGGTGCCAAGACCAGATGGGGCCTTTTGTTTCTCTGACCTCTAGGCACTATGTCGCCACGTGCATAAGAAGACTACATTTCCCAGCCTGCCTTGCAGAGATTTCCCAGGACCTGTTGGCTTTGTCTGGCCAATGGGAGGAAGGGGAAGGTCTTGAAATAGAAAAGTCCTGAGTTGAAGATTACTTATGAGGGCTAACCCATGATTCTGCTTTAGTCCCACTCAGCTGGGAAGCTGCAAATCTGAGGCCATCCTGTTGCTGCAATTAAAATACTGACCAAAAGAAACCAATGGAAGGGGCTGGTTTATTTCAGTTTATAATTCCAGATCTCGCTCCACCACTGGGGGACGTGGAGGCAGGCAGGCCGCTTGCCGTTCCACAGAGCATGACCGCAGATCAAGGAACTCACTTCACAGCAAAGAAACACAGTAGGAACCACGGAGGATGCTTTTGCTGAATGGTTCGCCGGCCAGCTTATACTCATAGCTTCCCTCTACAGCTGAAGCCTAGGGGTGTGTCACCCACAGTGGGCCGGGCTCTCCTTTATCCGTTAACAAGGCAATCACGGACACCCTGCCTGCTAATCTCACGGGGGCAGATTCTCTTCTGAAGCAAATAGCTCCTAAGCTGTGTTGACCATTAAAGTGGATCAGGACACGCATGACGCAAGGGGTTGGGGCGGGGTCTCTTGTGTGAAGCTGTATAGCGTTGATTCGTACTCTTGAGAGCAACTAGCCAGATTTCACTCATTGGTCATTTTTCTAGATCCTGCCTTTCCAAGATGGCCGAGGGGACAACAGGGCAGATGTGACAGGTACCAACACTCAAAAGGGCAAGGAGAGAGGTGATGTCGTGGTTTTACATCAGGAAGGGGGCTTGGTTGGTTCTAACATCTGCCCAACAGCCAATTAAAGG